>NC_058084.1:119437937-119809146 GCF_014858855.1 Bufo gargarizans | reverse complement strand
AGCTCTATATTCAGCGTTTTTCATGTAACGCAGGCCCCATAGAAATGAATGAGGTTGCGTGAAAATCGCAAGCATCCGCAAGCAAGTGCGGATGCAGTGCGATTTTCACGCACGGTTGCTAGGAGACGATCGGGATGGAGACCCGATCATTTTTATTTTCCCTTATAACATGGTTATAAGGGAAAATAATAGCATTCTGAATACAGAATGCATAGCACAATAGTGCTGGAGGGGTTAATTAAAAAAAAAAAAAATGTAGCTTACCTTAGTCCAGTTGTTTGCGTAGCCGGCATCTCCTTCTGTCTTCATCTTAGCTTTTTGTAGCAACAAGGACCTTTGGTGACATCACAGTCATCACATGATCCATCACATGATCTTTTACCATGGTGATGGATAATGTGATGACTGTTATGTCACCAAAGGTCCTTGTTGCTACAAAAACTAAGATGAAGACAGAAGGAGATGCTGGCTATGCAAGCAAGTGGACTAAGGTGAGTTAAATTATTATTATTATTTTTTAACCCCTCCAGCGCTATTTTACTATGCATTCTGTATTCAGAATGCTATTATTTTCCCTTATAACCATGTTATAAGGGAAAATAATACAATCTACAGAATAACGATCCCAAGCCTGAACTTCTTCGCGCAGAAAAATCGAGGGTGTTCCCGCAACGCACCCGCACATGTTTCCGCAACGGCCGTGTGAAAGAGGCCTAAGGCTTCGCTACATCACCAAAAAAATGCTGGAATATGTATTTTGTATGTAATGAAAGGTAAAGAAATGATCCAGTTGGCTTAGAAGGAATATGCCATCAGAAAATGACCTCTGACCTCTCCTGACATGTCTGTTGAGTACCTACTAGCATTCCCCAATTAGTAACAATCCTGGACCACCTTTTAATACAACTCTATGTTGTGCCATTCCTCTAATATTTCTACTAAAAGTTTATGTATGAATTGTTTATAGGTCCAACTGGAAAAAGTCTGATATTGGCAGCACTGATTGGATAGTGTCAGACTGTACAGGGAAACACCCTCAACGGGTAACACCCAGTTGGATCTGCTGGCAATTTGTTCATTCTAAAAGGAATAACAGAGGACTAGCATATCATAGAGTGAAATGAAACGATTTTCCAGAGTTGCTATTACACGGAGAATGCAAGATATGTCAGGAGAGGTGACAGGTCCACTTTAAATCAGGTTTTTATTTAAGGTAAAATCACAATTTTTGTATTTTTCTATTCCACATTTTTTAGGGTTACTACTGTATTTCATACAATAATCTTCTGTTCTCTGCAGCCTGCTTGTCAGCTTTGCTGGGTATACTGGGACTGGATCAGCAGAGCTTGTTCTATTATACTGCTGGAGGTCGAGATTTCTTTCAGTGGATATAAATAACATACTGATGTGATAAATATGCCTCAGAATGACATTTTTGATCATGACCAATCTCTTCTTTAAAAATGAAACAAAAAAAGACAACCTGACTGAATAGGTTTTGTCATACCAGGGTTCAAATGAGAGTGTGTGTTAAAAGCCTACAAATTATAATGACATTCTGAAATCGTCCCCAGATCTCCTTCACTTTGCAGAGCTCGCAAGACCAATAAAAATATAGTATCCACATTTTCCTATAGGGTGGGATCCACACCCTTAGAGACGACCTGACATGCCTGTTTTATTAGCTTCATGCATTCCCCATGTAATAACAATAATGGAACATCTATTCTTATGTCTCTAAGTTGTGCCATTCCTTTATTATTTCTACTAGAAGTTATGAATGAATGGCTAGCAGTCTGCAGTAAGGGCACAGAGGGGAGGTAACAAGTTGGGGGGGGGGGGGGTGTTCCCTGCACAGTTTGACAATGGCAGCACTGACTGGATAGAGTGAGACTATGCAGGGACCCCCCCCCCCCCCAAAAAAAAAAAAACTGGTTACACCCAACTGGTTACCACCCCTCTGTACCCTTACTGCAGACTGCTAGCATATCATTAATAACTTCTAGTAGAAATAATAAAGGAATGGCACAACATAGATGCTTCAGAAGTGTTATTACATTGGGGAATGCATGAAACTATTAAAACAGGCATGTCAGGTGAGGCGACGGGTCCTTCTCAAGACCATATCTGAAGAACCTAGCATCAATGCCTGTTGTGGACATACTGCTAATTCACACAATCAGTGTTCGATCAGTGGTTTCCATCAATGATTGTGAGCCAAAACTAGAAGTGAAGTCTGCATAAAGATAAGGTATGAGGGAAAGACCTGCACCTGTTCTGTGTTTATGACCTGCATCTGGTTTTGGCTCCACATAACTGATGGAAGTCACTGAACAAATGCTGATATGTGAATACGACCTAATAAGATGTGGGATCCACTACCTATAGTCTCCTTAGCCCTTCCTCTGTCTCAGCATACAGGATCTTGACCTATAGACAGAGCACAGTTGTCAGGTAGCTCATACTATTATCTTGTGCATCCGAAAGGGGAGTAAGACAAGTACCTGATGAGACTTACGTCTCCTGAACTTCTCCAAAATATGTATCGCACCAGGAGGTGCAACCTCACTGTATTTTTTTTGTTTCCTTTCCAATTGTCATTTTACATCTGGGACTGTCCTCTTCCCCAAGCACGTACATTAAGATATTGCATGTACAGAATGATCTCCATTATGTTTACCAGCTCAGCTTTCTTTTCAGTCATAGTATCTTTAACAGAATGAGTAACTTGAGCCTTCATTTACCTTTCACTTCGGATACAGCGCACTGGTGCTTCGCACAGCCAGGCATTTACGGCTGTCATACTATTACTTCATATTATATGTCAAATAATTGAAACAGAGAGTGCAGTGACATTAAAGGGAATTACAAGATGTTTACCCTCATTAGATCTGTGTTTTGTAACTCAACTAGACACTTTGCTCCCAATTTGACCCCTTTATAGCTTGCGTTAATGCCTCTACAGCTATCACTTAAGAAGCTGTATTCCTCAATAATGCCTCATATTCCCAGAGGCTCAATTATGTAGTCTCTCATTATACTCTCACTATACATACCATCTTTTGATGGTGCTACCTTTCTCAAATTCTGCTGAATTCTACATATTCATTGACTACTGCTATTATTATTAACCAGTCACTGTTCAAAAAAATCAGCTTACAATTTGTTTTACTTTAGTTAGACCATCCCACAAAGTGTTCCTAAAGAACCCCTATTCACTTATGAGGTATATTAAAAATGACAGTGAAAATAATGCATAAAAAGCAGAATAATTTTGCACATTTTTATACTATGTACTGTTATTGGGCTATATATAGTTAAATTTGTGGAATGGAGACTAGTTGTAATGTAGCTTCATTCTATTTTTTGCTTGGCTCCTTTATATTTTAGTTGCTTACAGATCTTAACAGAGCGTAAAGGGGTAGTCCATGGTAAAACATATCCCATATCCATATACGTGTCTAGTCATCAGGAGTGGGGGCCCCAACCACCACTAGAATGGGGATTTGTGTTACCTGTTTGATTGGTATGGCAGACCCACATACATACATGTCCACTTCCTTCAACACTATATGGTTGCCTGAGCAAGCAGAGCTCTTGCCATTAGCAGCTCTGGCAGTCCAATAGAATTGAATGGAGTGGAAGACACAGAGCAACTTAGCTCAACAACATACTGTAGGAATACTTGTAGCTTCAAGAGCATCTGTCAGCAGATTTTTGCCTATGGAGCTGGCTGACCTGTTAGCTTGGCATCTGAAGGCATCCATGTTGGTCCCATGTTCATATGTGCCCACATTGCTGAGAAAAATTATGTTTTAATGTATTAGATTAGGAGCAATGGGGGTGTTGTCATTACACCTAGAGGCTCTGCAACTGTTGATTGACTTTAGAAAAAGTCAGGGCCACTTGTGATGATATTTTCACTGCCTGGCTCTGTCAATCAAAGTGGAGAGAGTATAGCAGTTGAAGAGAGCCTCTAGGTGCAATGGCAACACCTCCGTTGATCCTACCTCCGTTGCTCCTAGAAACTAATTTGCATATATTAAAACCTAATTTTTCTAAACAATGCGGGCACATATGAACATGGGACCAACACAAATGCCTTCAGCTGCCAAGAGCACAATTAACAGGTCAGCCAGTTTCATAGGTACAAATCTGCTGACAGATGAACTTTAATACCATAAGAATAACTGTTGATCAGCAACATAAAATGTTTAAAAAGTTAGAAGCAGTAGTTGGTATAAAGTGCACATAATATAGAGACAATGATGATGAATGCAATCAACAACACCTTGCTGGCAGTTTCCAGGTTGTGGCGGAACATGGATTTCTACACTGTACAGAGTGCTAGAAGATTAGCAAAAGTGGGAACCATCAAGTTTTGGGCTGGGTTACTGTGTAGCGGCCACTAAACTGCACTGACATGACATATCATTTTACCACAAATTGATTACTGTGTATCCAGAAACGGTGCAGTAATGAACCCACACATTGGCACAGTTTTTGGTCGCTTAGTACCTCTACCATGACCATGTCACCATGTCACGGCCACTACTTTGATTCTGGCCTTATGGACATATTTTTTTGCTCACAGATATTTAATTTGCACAAACTGTGAGATATTATCTTCACTGAGCTTGCACATGCACAGTTTCTTGATATGAAATGCCAAAATGTATGAAATCAGTGTTTATCACTAAATAAGGGTTTCTCGAGAAGATAACAATAAAGGCTCTATACATGATTGTTTTTGGCATGTACAGCCAACAATATAATGTGCATGGAAAGGTTGATTCAATCCAAATTTACCAGATAAGCATAAGGCCTCTTTCACACTACCGTATGACTATTTTAGTGTTTTGCGGTCCGTTTTTCACAGATCCGTTGTTCCATTTTTTGTTTCCGTTGTGTTTCCGTTTCGGTTCCGTTTTTCCGTTCCGTTTTTCTGTATGGCATATACAGTATACAATAATTACATAGAACAAATTGGGCTGGGCATAACATTTTCAGTAGATGGTTCTGCAAAAAACGGAACGGATATGAAAGACATATGGAGGCATTTCCGTATGCATTCCGTTTTTATTGCGGACCCATTGACTTTAACGGAGCCACGGAACATGATTTGATGACTTTAACGGAGATGCGGAAACACGGAAACGGAATGCATACGGAGTAAAAAATTGAAAAAAAAAACTGTAGTGTGAAAGAGGCCTAATATTGTGGGTTCAGTTTTCCCACTGAAAAAGGGGCTTTCTAAGTAAAAGGAAAAAAAAAAAAAAAAAAGGAAGAATAGCAATACTAATATAGCTGCTTCACATATTTTTAGGTCAATATAATCCATAGTAAGAAATGACTTTATATAAAAAATACTTTACATCAGCTAAAGGGACACCTTTAAGATTAATCTCTAGGTAAAAGCTTTTTTTTCATGGAGGGAAAGCTTTTTTTTATACTTAGAAAGCCCCTTTTTCAGTGGGAAAACTGTGGAAATGTACCCGCCTGATTGCCCATGAAGATTATTTAGAAAAATATTGTAGTTGTACAATTTTAATCCATTGTTCCTTTGAATACTAATTGTTTTTTGTGTCTTTCATTATATCGCAATTAAGACTCTTCCATATGGTGCTAAGATGAGCGTTTTGTATCTATTTGCATGTAACATCTTTCGCAGTCATACACTATGCCTCCAAAGATATTTGTTATATTTAATTGATCTGTGTAATTCCGGCTCATCACAGAAACAATTGTTGTGATACTTGATACGAATTTTACTAACAGAAATCTGTTTTCCCAGAAATTCTTCTTGAGTTTATTGCAACATGAAAACAATTGTCTCATAATACATGACATAATGTATCTGCTGCCTTTTCTCTGTCTGTGCATGTATCATCCGAATATTCCTCCGCTATTTAGACACATCTAAATAGCCAGCCTCTTGTGAGCTGACAGTTACCAATGGGGATCACCTTTGGGATCATAATGATGGCGGTGCTTTGGAAGATCTTTGCAGTGCTTGTTGTATAAAGAATTTCAATGCCAAAGTTGTTGCCAACAATATTGGTCATCAGGTACTGCTGTCAATAGTGACCATATAGAGGAAAATGGCTCCTCTATCGCCTCCTATTGACATGATCATGGGGGAGTGGGTGCTTGACTATGGCAGTCAGGTGTCTGGCCAGAGCCATGGATTGATAATTTGCATTTTTTGACCTTAGGCACCAGCCAGTTTTGCCCTTAGTGACCAAGCTATTTTATTTTTCATGTTTTTATTGTCATGTTCCAAGAGATATAACTTTTTTCTTAATACTTTCACTGATGTAGCCAAAGAGCACTTCTTTTTTAGCGGGACAAGTTATAATTTTTAACAATGCCATTTTGTGGTACACATAAATTACTGATTCACTGATTGTCTTTCTGGAGGGGGGTTGGGGAAAAAAAAACAGCAATACTGCCACTGAGTTTTTAAGTTACAAATTTTGCAGTGTTCATTTTTTTTGCAAAAATAATATCACAACTTTATTCTCTGGGCCAGTACAATTACAGTGATGCAAATATATATAGGTTTTTTGTGTTTTTTTTTTTCTTTCTTTCTTACATTTTATTACTTTTGCGCAATAAAAAGATTTTATAATGTTTTTGCATCACTGCATCTGAAGAACCACTTATTTTAACTTTTTTTCTACAGAGTTGTGTGAGGGCTTGGTTTTTGCTGGATGGCTTGTAGTTTTCACTAGTACCATTTTGGGTTAACACTTTCTTATTGCGTTTTATACCTTTGTAATATGTATTCAGTTTCTGTCCTAGCTCTTAAAGAGGACCTGTAACTTCTCCAGACATGTCTATTTTAGTAACTACTTGCATCCCCATGTAATAAAAATTCTGGAGCATCTATTCTTATGACTCTATGTTGTGCCATTCCTTCATTACTCTTGCTATAAATCATGAATGGATTACCAACGGTAAAAAAAAAATGAAGGTCCACATGGGTGTTTCCAGTTGGGTGGTGTGTCTTATGCCTTTATTCACACGTCAGTGTTTCGGTCAGTGATTTCCATCAGTGATTGTGAGCCAAAACCAGGATTGGAGCTTCACAGACATAAGGTACGAGCGGAAGATCTGCACCTGTTCTGTGTTTAGAGTTGCACCTGGTTTTGGCTCACACACATGGAAATGACTGACTGAACACTGACGTGTGAATAAGGCCGAATGCACACACAATGTTCCGCGGCCGTGAGCGGTCCGTGGTATCCCGGCCTGTCATTGGTTGCTATGACGCTGCGCGCTTCATGCCGCCGCTGCGCTACAGTAATACACTCGCATGATCTATACGAGTGTATTACTGTAGTACAGCGGTGGCATGACGCGCACGGCGTCATAGCAACCAATAACGCTGTGCACTCCTGCTGTCAGCAGGAATCCAGTTCAGCATACCACGGACCGTTCACTGCCGCGGAACACGGCCGTGTGCATTCGGCCTAGGGCATTACACTATCCAATCAGTGATTCCAGTGTCAGACTCTACAGGAAACCCAACTGGTAACACCCATCTCCCAGCTAGATCTTCATTGCAAACTGGTAGCAATTCAGTCATAAATTCTAGCAGGAATAATAAAGAGAAGGTACCACACAGAGTCATAAGATGCTCCATAATTGTTATTACAGGGGGGTGCAAGTAGTTAATAAACCAGACAGGTTAGGAGAGGGGACAAGTCCTCTTTAACTTTCTCCTTTGTTTGGACCTTTAGCAGGGCAAACAGTTTTGCTTGACTTTTTTACTCAGACCATTTACTGTGGCCAAAGAGGGAAGGGGAAGAGTGAATCAATTAGAACATGCACTGTTCTTTGGTGAGCATATTTATTTAGGTCTATCAAGACAGGAATGGAGCGGTCATGCTGTCATCCTTAATTTTACATTTACTATTATACTAGCAGATAACATATTTCTTTCACAGCAGCAGCAAAATAACATTGGATTACCTATTTATGTAGAAGATTTATCTCTGTGCTGACTGCTACAGAAGGATAATTGGGCCATTTATTAAGCTAAAATATTCCTAAATTAGGTGTATTTCTGCCGTTGCGATGCTATCTGCTCACGACAGGTCTAATATTGTGGGCATGGCATGGGCAGGGAAGGGGACGGGCCAGCAGGTTCATTATTTTCTACGTCTGTTTTGGCATGTAAAATGCTCTAAATGTAAGACAGCTCGGAAGCTGTCTTACATTTAGAACTAGCGCTGGATGCGCTGAAGTTATGGAGAGGCCTGCGCCTGTTCAGAACTTTGGCGGATCCACTATCAGCTATGGGGCAATTATTAAGACCAGCGTCTAAAAGGTCAGCATTAATAAATGTGCCCCAATATGTTGTACCTAATTTTAAATGGCATAGTACTGCCGAATAATTCTTAAAACACGTTACTAATATTGAGTGTAAAAAAAGACTTCTTTCTGATGGAGATGTCCCTTTAAAAGCCAGTTCTTCGGTATATAATCCTTATTAAAAGGGAGTGTTGTTTACCTCGCTTGGCTCCCCTTTCTCTACATTATCTACTCACTTTCTTTCCTTTCTAATGTTAATAGAATCTCATGCCAAGTAACATTTGACTTTGCCAGCAAAGCGTCAAAGTTAATCCTGTGAGTCTGCAGCCTGAGTTTTTCTAACTATGAAACTTTCACTTATTCGATTTACAGCTATTCTGAGTGTCAGCCTGTTCATTCACTTCATCATACAAGTCCCAAGCCATAGATAATTTTATTTCCTCCATTGAATGCTTCCATAAGGATTAAACATGCTTTGGGCAAAACATCAGGGGGTTAGAGAAAGGCTCACATTGTCCTTTTCTCATAACTGGAGAGAATCTTTTATGCACATTCATAAAATGGCTCGGCTTCTGTAACAAAACAACGTGCGGAGCATCCTTGATTAATCACAGTCATTAATCCAATAAACATCCCTCCATACATGTTTCACTATAATAGCCTATGCTCCCAGGGATTTGCTTTCATAGCTATATAAGTTTCGCTAATACGTTAGAAAAAAAATCAATTTTTGTGTATAGAAAAGTTCTACTAGAGTAGCAGTAGGATTCATTTTCCAACCTTTGCATATAAAAATTCAATTATATTGGAGCCCTGGCAAACAGATGTTTATGGATCAAGCCGGCTTTATGGGAGGAATTAACAGGGCTGCTGGATTAGTAGCATGTGCTCCATCACCTGTGTCAAATGCTTGAAGACACCTCAGGTTCATTTAGGAAGCACATGCAATTCACCGAGGATTGAGAGAATTTAGTCATTACCGCTATGTGGAGACATGTTCATTTTACCACAACTCTCTGGCGGAGATGTGTTATGTTCCCTACACCTGCATGGATTTTGGATTATTCTGCTTGAATGAAAACTTAACAATAGTTAAAAGCTTTCTTAGGCTCATAATCCTTGAGAGAGGTAATTAAAAGGCTTCTGCTGAGGTTTTGGGTGCGGTATTTATTTAGACATTTTTTTTCCCTCCATTTTGTTGCATATCACCAAAATACAGTACAGGCTTAGCATAACTCGGTTTGTCATTTAGATACTGTTTCTGCATCATAAGTCCTGTAGAAACCAAATACAAAGATATCAACATATGTGGCAATAAATGACAAAATCTGGTCTACACATTAATGTTGTGTGGGATCAACCTACCATCTAATGTGCATGGTTAACTTCCATCTCATTCCCAAAGGCAGATGTCGGTGGAGATATGGATCGAGCAGTTGGATTTTGAGTGTCTAATCCTTGTTCTTGGGGGGTTAAGCAGGTATGGAGGGATCTGGCAGCAGATGTCTCTCTCTCCTTGTTCAGGATATAGCTATGATCAACTGAGATGAGCAAACAAGTGTGTGGGGGTCAGAAGAGAGAGAGCTGTCAGCCAAAGGAAGATTCAGTTGACCGCTATCTATGTGTATGGCCAGCCAAACTCAGCACTGCTACGTTTGTATATGGTTTTACGTTTGCTGTTTGTGTTACATGTAACCTATTGTTTATGCTACTTGGCAGCTGTCCTGTCATCTGTAGAAATCTGCATAAGTTCTATGTAGATGGTCACTCACTTGTTTTGGGTTATCCCAGTCCCAATGCAGCAGTTAGAAATAGGTGCAACACGGTCAGTGGTTCTATTGTACCTTTGCTGAGCCCTATTTTTCACATCAAAGTGACAGACAACTCAGTGAAACCTGAAGGACCCTATTATAAGCGAAAAAGGTCCATTGGGTGATACAAAAAACATCTCTCTGTTTCAGGGACCTCACATGCCCATTCTTGATCAGGATGGCCTATTGACTCCAGTGGGTATCCTGTAATGCATCCTTTCCCATGTGGTGCTGCAGAGAAATTGAATACTTGCTGCCGAGGCAACTTGTGGTCAACGCAGCTTCAGAGGACCTGTCTAACAAAAATGGATTGCAAAAAGTAGACAGCAGGGTGGCTCAGTGGTTAGCACTGTTGCCTTGCAGGACTGGGGTCCTGGGTTTGAATCCACAATATCTGCATGGAGTTTGCATGTTCTCCCTGTGTTTGTGTGGGTTTCCTCCCAAAAAGACATAGTGTTAGGAACCTTAGACTGTGAGTCTCGTAGGGGATAGTGTGATGCTAATGTCTGTAAAACGCTGCAGAATATGTCATCTCATTCTCTATATAAGTGAGTCTAATGATTAAATGAAATTAACCATCTATTTTAAAGGGGTTTTCCAGTTATAACACTTTGAAGCAAGTACATGCCTTTGAAGCAAGATTCATACTTACCTACTCTAGGCCGCCCCAATCCTTTGAATTGTCTCCATCTTCTGGCCCCCATACTGTTTACATCCGGCGGCGCATGGGCACGACAGCTGCTGGTCATTGACTGGAGGGATGTGTGGGCACTTGCTTAAAAATCATTATCACTAAACTTCTTTAAGGCTGTATTTGTCAACTGTTTAATATATATTTGGCAAAAAAAGGAAGCAAAAGCATAGTATCCTACACTTTTCTATCCTGCTGAGTGTAGCAAAAAAAAAAAAATATAATAATAATAATTCACTGAAAGTGGATAGATAGAAGATAGATAGATAATAGATAGATAGATAGATAGATAGATAGGATACCTTAAAAAGGTTATCTTAGAAAAAGATATGTATGACTTATCCTAAGGATAGGTCATTATTATCACATTAGCGGCGGTCCCGGCAGGCTCCCGGCAGCTTGCCAAGGACGGAACTGTAGATCATATAGTGGCAGTGCTTGGTATTGCAACTCAGTCCTATTGACTTGAATGGGGCTGAGCTGCAAATAGGCCATGTGACCAATGTACAGTGATGTCACAGGCCAAGGAACTGGCTGCGGCGCTCAAGGCCTCTTCTAACAGCAGATAGGTGGGTGTCCCGGATGTTGCAACCCTGCAGCTCTGATAATTATGACCTATCCTGATAAGTCATAAATATTTTTTCCTGGATAACCCCATTTAAAGGGGTTCTCTGGGCTTTTCATAAAGTCATGGCATCTTCTGTTCTGCATACAAAAGATAGTTTCATCAGTATTTACCAGTCTGTCACGCTGCCAATTCCGCCATCTCTGCAGCACTTACACTGGCAGCGGGCTCATTAGATGTGTTGCCAAGTCTTCCTGTGAAGCTGCACATACAGTATATGTAGCTGAAAAGGAAGACCCAGGACCACGTCCAGTTGGGACCCGAGCCCACAGCCAGTGTGAGCCCAGCAGAGACAGAGGCATCAGTGGCACAACAGAGAGGTACTGACCAATCCTTCTTACACTGGACAGAAGATGCCAGGAATAAATGCAAATCACAGGTCATATAGGCAGCGTAAAGGAAGCATGCAGCAAGCATGTATTCAGTAGTGTTGAGCGCGAATATTCGAATTACGAATTTTTTTCTCGAATATCGCAATTTCGAGATTTCGCGAATATTTAGAATATCGTTCTATATATTCGCGAATTCGAATATTCGTATTTTTTTTTTTTATTATAATATTTTTTTTCTTTCCCACTTCTCTAAAGTTGTTCTTACCTGTCCTTTGGATTCCTGGCTTCCTGGCTGCTCCAGTCAGTGGCGTTTCCAACTTACTGCTATATTCCATATTAGCTAAATTACAATCTAATCTATATGTGTATTTTACGAAATTTCGCAAGTTGCGATGCGAGTAATATAACACGAAATAATCGCATGAAGATTTCAATTTAGCACTGCTATATTCCATATTCTAGCCTAATATGGAATATAGCTGTGCTAAGTTAGCACTGCTGTATTCCATACTAGGCTAGAATATGGAATATAGCAGTGCTAAGTTGAAATCTTCATGCGATTATTTCGTGTTATATTACTCGCATCGCAACTTGCGAAATTTGCAAATGTTCTTAATATTGCTCTAACTTCGTCTTTTAGAATATTACGAATATTCTAAAAGACGAAGTTAGAGCAATATTACGAAATTTCGTAAAATACACATATAGATTGTAATTTAGCTTATATAGTGCTATAATCCCTTTTTTTCCTCTAATTTTTTTTGCCTCTTCTGAACTTAAGTTTTGTAAAATATGTACACTGTTAAAAAATATTACTATAGCAGTATATTAGCTTAAATACAATCTATGTGTATTTTACGAAATTTCGTAATATTGCTCTAACTTCGTCTTTTAGAAATTTCGTAATATTGCTCTAACTTCGTCTTTTAGAATATTCGTAATATTCTAAAAGACGAAGTTAGAGCAATATTAAGAACATTTGCAAAAGCCGAAATTGCGATGCGAGTAATATAATACGAAATAATCGCATGAAGATTTCAACTTAGCACTGCTATATTCCATATTCTAGCCTAGTATGGAATATAGCAGTGCTAACTTAGCACAGCTATATTCCATATTAGGCTAGAATATGGAATATAGCAGTGCTAAGTTGAAATCTTCATGCGATTATTTCGTATTATATTACTCGCATCGCAATTTCGGCTTTTGCAAATGTTCTTAATATTGCTCTAACTTCGTCTTTTAGAATATTACGAATATTCTAAAAGACGAAGTTAGAGCAATATTACGAAATTTCGTAAAATACACATAGATTGTATTTAAGCTAATATACTGCTATAGTATTATTTTTTAATAGTGTACATATTTTACAAAACTTAAGTTCAGAAGAGGCAAAAAAAAAATTACAGGCAAAAAAAGGGATTATAGCAGTATATTAGCTAAATTACAATCTATATGTGTATTTTACGAAATTTCGTAATATTGCTCTAACTTCGTCTTTTAGAATATTCGTAATATTCTAAGAGACGAAGTTAGAGCAAATCACGAAATTTCGTAAAATACACATATTAGCCTAGCCATAGTCAATTAGCATAGGAACGTTGCCTTATACTATCAAGATAAATAATCGCAATACGCGAAAAAAAATTCGTATATTATTCGCGATAATTGGAATAATTACGAATATTCGATTTCGACGAATATAACACGAATATTCATTCGAATATTCGCGAAATATCGCGAAATCGAATATGGCACCTCCCGCTCATCACTAGTATTCAGTACATCATTTATATTCAGGTAATTATATAAAAATGATACAGTAATGTGTGCAAAATTAGGTGAGGTTGAGGTTAAAATGAAGGGAACATAATGATCCATGTCATGAAAGACATTTTGACAAGAGCAAATCTGTGTAGGTATTTTCTGTATATATAATTCAGTTATCTAATATATAAAGCTGAGTGTGTGTGTGTGTGTATGTATGTATCTCCACTAAAGGAATCCACACCATCGCATTTATAATCACGAAATTTGGCACACAGGTACATCAAGTGTCCGGGAAGGTTTGAGACGTACTGTTCCCGAGATATTCCCCAAAAATGTATAAGCCAATCGAATCTTGGTCACATGACCCCTATCAGCCAATAGAAGCTTGCAGGTCCTCCAGCCTCCAAATTCACAGTTTTACTCCAGGTTTCCATAACAACCCAGCCATTTATCTTCACTGCTTTAGGAGAGCTTTAAAGGAAATCTGTCACCAGGGTAATTGCTATTGAAGTAAAGCCATGGCCTAATAGCACTTAGTACCTTATTTCAAGATGTGCCTTTGTTCCAGCAATAAATGTTTTTATCCTCTGAAAATCCAGTTTATTTGGTATGCAAATGAGTCAGTAGGGTGCCCCGAGGGGCATCACTCTTGCAGGAAGGAGCCCAGACATGCCCCTTGCCACAATGTGTCCACCCTGAAAAGACTTAAAACCTCACCCCCAGGCCACACTAAGCCACGCCCCTGATCTGGTTAGGCCATGCCCCTCCTACTACTGAGCCAACAGGGAGTGAAAAAATGAAGGTAAAAATCTACTTCTGTCAGCTGCAGGGGTGGGAGGGAGGGTGACTTTCTCCCTGCAGCTTACACTCAGACAGTACAGTGCTGCTGTATTAGAGTGAGCTGTTCAAAAGGACACGCCACTGATCCAGTAAAAGCCACCGTTAAGGGGGCGGACCCCTGTGGAGGTCATTGTCAAGGGGGTGGTATGCTGTGAAAGTCACTGTTAAAAGGGAAGGCTGCTGTAAAGGTCAAAGTTAAAGGGTGGGGGGCTGTGGAGGTCACTGTTTTGGGGCGGGGTTGCTGTAGCTGTCACTGTTATAGTGGATAGTGTTGATATATTTTAATAACACACACCCGAAGCCGGGTCCTTCAGCTAGTCAAACTATAAATATGAATTGAGGCCTACTACACTGCTACAGGCAAGCTGTTAACAATTACAGACAGCTAATTATGGTAATGTATGTGTAGTGAAAGGTATCAATTATCCTTCATCTTACTATAGTCATAGAAAATATAAAAACTAGCAAAAGCATCTGTCAATCCAGTTCTAGTATCAGTAGTCACAGTGGTACTGAATCTGCTGTGTTTTTTTTTTTTTTTTTTTAACCAGCTGACTATATGTAATGGGTCATAGTTTGACTCTGAATGTGAGAGACATTGTAATTTTCAAATTGCTTACTATAAATAGCAAATACAAGACCACAGTTTTCTTTCTATTATTTGTCCTAGCAGTACGATTACAATGCACTGTTACATTTGTATTATATCTCGATCAAACCAGGGCTATGCTGTGCATTAAAACGCTTCCAAAGCACAGCAATAATAGTGTCAGGGTGAATCAACTATTAATAATAATAATAATAGTAGATACATAAAAAAATAATACGATTTTATAACCTGAAGATAGATGCATCTGTGGATGGACGGACAGACAGTTATACAGAAGGAAAGCTAGACAAATCGTCTTTATTCTCTACCATATTGGTAAATGCAAGACAGAAGATATTCAGGATTCCTCACATCAGCAATAATTTGTTTTACTCTTCTCAAAGTTATCATCTACTGATGGTAAAGTATAACCTACGGTAGTATTTTTCAATCTCAGTCAAACTGCCAGGTCTTGTTTTAGAGTGAATCCTGGAATACGGGAATAAGTAGGCTTGCACAACAGCTAAGTGAATAATGATAACTAAGTGTGTTGAATAATATTACAAACAGTGTAAAGCAAATATAAAAGTCATACACAGCATTTTCAGCTAGTAAACAGCTTACTCTCCATGAAACACACAGAGAATTTATACTTTTAGTGCCCATGCTAAGTTGGGCACAGAATATTCCAGAAAGACTCAGAGATAAAGATAATTTTTGTGTGTCCTGTGCTTATGCAGTATTAGCTAGTACTCTCTCCAATTTAGATATGATTTACTTTATAATTTAAAAATAAAAAATAATTATTATGACACCTATGAGTCATAATATGATACACATAGAAGCCCTCATACCCGTACCAATTTTTTTTATAGCATATATCATATTCAGTAGTGGACTTTACCAACATGCAAACCAAACAAATGCTTGGGGTCCCAGAGACCAGGGGGTTCCCCGATGGCCACAATGGGTTGGCTAAAAAAAAAAAAACTGAATGGGGCAGACATACCACAGGTATTGCCAGTTCAGCTGCACAGGATCCCACAGCGGAGAGTTTAGGTCCTTCCCAGCACTCGACTCGTCCAAGTGCTCAGGCTACTGTTGAGAGTAGGACATACTGGGCCATGAGGCCCAGAGCTTAGAGGTGTGACATAATTTTGTTTGTGGTTAGGGAAGTGACAACTCTGCCTCTGTATATAATCTATATATAAGTGTCCTCTATCACAAGATGCAATATTATGGACATATTCTCCCTTCAAAGCATTGCTTGAGAAGAATACTTCCCTAATACACTCTCATAGAGTGCAACTACTTGCAGCAAAGTGTTCAACCTACAAATATGTGGTGTGAAAATCACAAAGTTGTAGACTCGATATTGGCTCCCTATACAGGGCTCTACATTCCAAAATTGCTCCTTCACACACAATCCTCCAAAATATGACTATTATTTTAACATGATCAATTTCCACCATTTGATCAAGCACAGTAATGTCATACATACCTAATCATGAAATATACTGTACATACTTTATGTGAAAATTATATTGTTGTTATTATTATTCTATATCAATCTGTCAGCAAGGTTTCTATCAAAAAGTACCTTGACACAAGAACATATGGTATACTCTAATAATATGACCAGCCCTTTAGCATTAGCTATTCCTGTTGTTTTTTAAGGCTGATACAATACTGACTTAATATCCCGGAGGCATCAGACTGTTAGACAGCCAGATCACTTCACTTTTCAGATAATGCAGAAGATACACTTATAGCTTTTCAATGTGATGCCATCAAATTTGAAGTCAGAGGATGTCATGGGTATTGTTAAAAAACCATCACATATTTACTTCATTGCTTGTACGCTTGTACCTTGTCACATGTGAAAGACCATCATCTCACGTGAAGGTCAGTTTATTTAGGACTGTCTCTAAGCTTTCTGGTTCTGCTGTTGGGTCTTCTTGCCGTTAGCATCTTGCCGCTGGGCTGTGGCCATCACTTTGTTTAAATTGAAAACTGTGCTGTAATGTTTCATTTTTCTTCATTTTTCCAGTCAATACAGAGGAACAGATTTTCCAATTACTGTATTCTTATCCTCAGCTTCTTAAGTCTCAGAATGAAACAGTATTTTCACTTTTTCCCAAGCCGGGGCTGAGTGTTTCTGAGCCCGTAATTAGCAGAATTGGTGGTGATTGGAGAGCTAATGCATTATCTAACAATGTAATGGTTGAGCTATTGACAATGCTCCAACCTTTCAAAACAATGCTCTGCAAGAGAGAATGAGTACAGAAACAATGGCTCAGAAAGTAATGTTCCTAAATATACAGTTAGAGGAATAAAGTAATGACAAGAAGTAGACCTACAAAAAAATCACAGGTTGCTTTCATTACGTTGCTTTGACTGATAGCATGCTAGCATGGGTCCTTTGTATCAGAACCCATTGTGAGAACTTTCTAAAATCATAAAGATATAAAAGAAATGTCTGTTAACCAGAGAAAATATCATTCCAGCTAACAATCTCATTAACTATTGTACAGTGATATGCGAAGAAACACCAGAAGTTTAATCAGTGGCTTGATGCTTAATGTAGCATCAGAAAATGCCCTCTTGTTTAAAAGATTTTTTTATTTTTTATTCTTCAAGTTACTTTATTACAAAAATACTGACCGCTAGTTTCGTAACTGATTGACCTATGCTGCTCTCTAAATAATTTTTTCAGCAGTCATCTTATTATCATGACAAGCAGCATTGCAATGAAAAATAATGCCTGTGTAGGGATAACATAGGATCACACCATTCATTCCTCTGCACAATAACTACTTACCGCTGTACAGGACACAGCAGAAAAACAGAGAAAACTCTCTCTTAGAAGTTAATGAACATCTCCAGTCTACAGATTTGGATGGAAGAAAGGGGTTTGAATCTTATCAAATGACAGCAGTGTCAACAGTGCCGTCCCTCTCGCATTAAAAGCAGTTGGGTTGAAGATCTGAGAATTCTTAAACATTCTGAGGCAGATGTACTGTTGAAAATGCACCAGTACTTTGGTACAATATGCACCCCAAAAAGTTATGCATATGCTATGCCCCACAATTAATAACAGTTTTATATGCATCCATTAAGGGTGTTTGGCTTAGCGGAAAAAGAATCAGACTTCATGGGAAAGTGGTTGTGGCTTAAATCTGACATTGTGCATCAAAAATGTGCCAAAATGTTGTAAAATGAGTAATAGTGATGTCAATAGATTACAGGTGAAACTCGAAAAATTAGAATATTGTGCAAAAGTTAATTTCTTTCAGTAATGCAACTTAATAGCAATTGCTTTAATGCAACTTAAAATTAGAATATTGTAAAAAGTTTTAATTTTTTAGGCTCAAAGTGTCACACTCTAGTCAGCTAATTAATCCATACCCCCTGAGCAAAGGGTACCTGAGATTGGGACTTTGGGGTTTTTATAAGCTGTAAGCCATAATCATCCAAATTATACCAAATAATGGATTGAATTATCTCGCTTTGCATGTGATGAGTCTATCTCATATAGTAGTTTCACTTTTTTAAGTTGCATTACTGAAATAAATGAACTTTGCACGATATTCTAATTTTTAAAGCTTCACCTGTATGTAAAGTTGAATGGGTTCTCTGACTTCATCAGAATAGATCATCGATATCTGATTAGTGGGGGTCCAATTCTCGACACCACCGCCAGTCAGCTGTTTGAAGAGGCCACAACACTCTGTTGGGTGCCACGGCCTCTTCCTAGACCAGTGATGTCACAATCATTGGTCACATGGCCGCGTTGCAGCTCAATCCATTCAAGTGAATAGGCATGGGCTACAATAGCAAGCACAGTCACTATACAATGTATGGAGCTGTCCCACGACTTTGGACCCCCACCAATTATATCTTGATGGCTTATCTTTAGGATAGGTCATCAATACTGAGCTCAGAAGTCCAGCAATACAAATAGCAAGCTTATACTAAGACAGGGTAACAATGTGTAAAACAATCAGTCCAGCAGGGGTACCCTGTTTGTTTGTTAGATAGCTGAGTTTAATAAGAAGTTAAGAATTTACATATACACATACATATACGGTTCTATGCAGTTGATCCAAGGAGAGGCCAGAGTCTGAATATATACCTAAGGTGAAGGTATATAGAGCGGGAGGCCGGGGAAGAATATCCCTAGCACCGATTCCCTAAACTGGTCCTCTGCCCAGGGACGTCTCCTGGTGGTGGGGGCGCCCTGTCCACGTGCCTAATCTCCAGCTCCTAGCTATCTCTGGTAAGGTGAGTGGTGGAGTGAGAGGCAATACGTGGTGTCTACATGGATCAATAGCACGGACAGAAAGGATTCGTTAAAGAGGTGTCCACTGTATACTGCCCTCGTGGCGTAACCAGGAGGTACAGGGCACACCAAGAGGATAAAATTCTTGTTAGAAAAAAATACGCACAATTCAGCATAGATATATTAAGATAGATAACCTACAAGCCCCGACGCGTTTCACCCATACAGTGGGCTCATCAGGGGGTTATATGTGGTAGGTGTGTTAAGGTCCTGGGACCATTACCAATGGTTATGGCCGTCCCAGTTCAATGATGCGTGCGTGAATAAATACATACAGGGAAAAACAACAATCCTTATTGACACAACAGACCCAAGGTAATTAGATGGTTGCCAAATGGCAGTTTACATACGGTTTTTTGGCGGCATGGTTAGTGACCTCGACTGCCAACATACACACTGCAGAAATAGACATATAGGGCCCAGGTTAGTACAGATAAGATAACAGAGAGTGATTGCCCTTAGCGCTGAATGTTAAATATAGATAGATACCTGAGGTTAGCAATGGAAGATTGCGTACAGACCGTTACTGAGAAGGCTCATAGATAAGAGCATGTATCTAACTGGCTGAAATACACCACAAGAGATACAGGCGCCCCAGTTAATTCAACCAAGATGTAGGGCTAACCACCCAGGAGATACCTAAAAAAACATATATGCCAAACATAAAATTAGGGCTATACATAAAATGTGGATATACAAGAGATGTTGTCAAGTACTTACATAGTGTGATCAGTAGTGTGGAGGAATGGGTCTGAGGTGGTAATCCTCAGTTAGGCCCTCCCTTTATATATCCCAGACGCCCAGTCACAGGTGAATGTAATTACGAGGCTAAGATGTGGCCATAGTAATCTGAGCGTTGCGAAGGGGGACGTCCTTAATATTAACTCCATGTTAGTGGTCTGCCCGGCGGATGCATGGAGGAAATGTTCCAGACTGTCCCGTGTCATTAGGGTTCCGGCCTGCGTGTCAGCTTGGGCCGCACGCCAGTATGCGTGTCAGCGTGGACCGCATGCCGGAAGTGACAAGATTGCCGTCACTATCTGGCCGGAAGTGCGGGGTGTGCGTGTCAGCTTGACACGCACCCCGCAACTGATGCCTCACAAGAGGTGCCGCGCCGGACGTGGGCAGTCCCAATAGAGCGAGACAGTGGGTTGCTCATGTAGTGAGATACACTATGATAATCAGAGATAGTGTGTGATCCGGATGGGCCAGACCACCAAAAGGATGATGTCCATGGGGGTAAAGTTAAGGAGGATGGGCATATTTAGGGGGGACATATAGAGGGTGGGGCATGAGGAAATGCTGTGCCAGGGAAGATGCACATAGGACTGTTAATATACATGCATGTAAATGCTAGGATGTAAAAAATGTATAAACGGGGCTACCTTGAAGATAACAAGGATGCCCACTAGGGGGTGTGACACTGTGCAAAGACACCCCAAAACTGTAACGTTCGGGTACTTAACGTACCCTGGCTATATATCATAGGAATTAATATCTAACTGAGGCCAAAGATGCAAAGGGGATGGCCACCGGACGGGGATACCCCGCAACGAGGCCTGAGCAATAAAACAAAAGGGAATTTAACAGCAGGATGGATGTTGTTATTAATGTAATTGGGCATACAGAGAGAGTAAGTAATTATAGAAAACAAGAAAAGGTCAAACTCTCGTTGAGTCCTCGGGGTGATTGGGAGCGAAACCTATGAATCCACTCGCTCTCCTTCTGTAAAATGCGTCTGTCCAAGTCACCACCTCTTGGAGAGGGGGATATCAATTCAAGGACAGAGAACCGGAGGCAGGAGGGGTCACCACCATGGCAGTCATTCACATGAGTGGCCACGGGTGTGGGTTCCTTTTTGATAACATCGTTCACGTGTTCTAGGATTCTTCTCCTGAATTTGCGTATCGTTTTGCCAACATAATCCATGGGGCATGGGCACTGGCACAGGTAGACCAGCCCGCTGGATAGACAGTTGGCAAAATCCCGGACCTGGAACGAGTGACCTGTAACCGAGCAGGTGACTGATTTAGTGGTTAGAATATATTGGCAGGCCTTACAACGACCGCATTTAAATATACCCATAGGTTTCCGGTCGAGCCAAGAGCCAGCCTTCTGGGGTGGTGAGAAATGGCTATGAACCAGACGGTCCCTAAGGCTCCTGCCCCGCCTATAGGAGACCGATGGGTATTTGCTTATAATATCTGAAATATCAGCATCCATATGTAGGATCAGCCAATATTTCTGTAGGATCTCTCTGGTTTCACGATTGGCGGCATCAAAATTGGCGATGATGCGTGCCGGTTGAGGGTCGTCATAGGTTTTTCTTCTTGGGACTAGGAGTTCGGTCCGCGGTCTAGTGGATGCTTTCTGAAAAGCCTCCCGAAGTATTCCTTTCAGGATACCCCCTTGCCAGGAATCTATCCTGGAGCCTACCAGCCTCGTGAAAAAAGGAGGAGTCATTGGAACAGTTTCTCCTCACTCTTAGGTATTGCCCCTTGGGTATACCTCGTCTAAGAGGGGCAGGGTGATAGCTGCTCCAATGGAGAAGGGAGTTGGTGGCCGTGCTCTTCCGATAGATGTTGGTTGATAGGCTGTCTCCCACCTTAGTGACCCTTACATCAAGGAAGGTAATGGATTCATAATCCCATTCACAGGTGAACTTGAGACCCACGGTATTGGCGTTCAGGTCCACAACGAATCGTTTAAAGCTAAGAGGATCACCCTTCCAGACTATAAACACATCGTCTATAAATCTGGTCCAAAATTAGATGTAATCAGCCCACCAGACGACGTGGTCCGGAAAAACATGAGTGTCCTCCCACCAGCCCAGGAAGAGGTTGGTGTATGACGGGGCACAAGGACTGCCCATAGCCGTCCCCCTGAGCTGGTGGTAAAACCGTGCATTGAACAAAAAGAAGTTGTGATTGAGAGTGAACGTCAAGAGTTCTCGGATAAAGGCATTGTGCAGGAAACAATGGGTGCCTCTGGTTTTAAGGTAGTGATCCACAGCCCTCAAACTAGCTCTATACCACATGAGCACGTACAGAGCCTCAACGTCAATGCTACCGAGGATACATGCTGGATCCAGATTCAAGGTATTGATTTTATTGAGGAAGTCCATCGTGTCCCTCGTATATGCGGGGAGGGACACGACGAACTCCCTCAGAATCTGGTCCAGATATACACCACTGTTCTGTGTCAGGCAGTTAACGCCTGACACAATTCGACAGCCTTTATGAGGGGAGGTGCCCTTGTGTACTTTAGGTAGGCCATAAAAAGTAGCTACCAAGGGTTTCACTGGTAATAGAAATGCATATTCCGTGGTGCTGATGACCTTATTTTGTAAACCCGTGTTCAAGATATTTTTAAGTTCACCTAAGTACCTAGCAGTTGGATTGTTCTGTAGCACCTCATATCCCTCCCTGTCTTTAAGGAGGTCAAGGCACATATTTTTATATAACAGGGAGTCGAGGATGACAAGGTTGCCACCCTTATCGGATGGCTTGATCACGATCGTGTTATCCCTCTCCAATGACCTAAGTGCCTCCATCTCCGAGACTGAGATTAAAGGACTTGGGTCTCACATGTCCCAACTGGTCAAGATCTCGTGTGACCAGCTGGAGGAATATATCAATATGTTCTGAACTCAATGGAGGTGGCATTCTACTGCTTTTGGGCCGCAGCTTGGTGAACGGGCCTGTGCCAGGGATACTATTGTGCTCACTATTGAGATCAACAAGGTCCTGCAGATCCCCATAGTCAGTCTCTTCCAAACCTAGTCTTCGGCACGTGTCCCTGTTGGAATTCTTAAAGAACTTGTGCCATTTAAGTCTTCTGCAGAAGAGATGGAGGTCCTTAGTCCTCAGTCCCCGCCTGAGGACCCCCATCTCTTCAGCACGAAGTATCCGGGCAGAGAGATTAATAATTTGGAGATCATCTGCAGGCACCTTCCTTAGCGGTTCCGAAGCGAATAAGGGTTCATAGCCATAGCCATAGCTCGACCGGAAACCTATGGGTATATTTAAATGCGGTCGTTGTAAGGCCTGCCAATATATTCTAACCACTAAATCAGTCACCTGCTCGGTTACAGGTCACTCGTTCCAGGTCCGGGATTTTGCCAACTGTCTATCCAGCGGGCTGGTCTACCTGTGCCAGTGCCCATGCCCCATGGATTATGTTGGCAAAACGATACGCAAATTCAGGAGAAGAATCCTAGAACACGTGAACGATGTTATCAAAAAGGAACCCACACCCGTGGCCACTCATGTGAATGACTGCCATGGTGGTGACCCCTCCTGCCTCCGGTTCTCTGTCCTTGAATTAATATCCCCCTCTCCAAGAGGTGGTGACTTGGACAGACGCATTTTACAGAAGGAGAGCGAGTGGATTCATAGGTTTCGCTCCCAATCACCCCGAGGACTCAACGAGAGTTTGACCTTTTCTTGTTTTCTATAATTACTTACTCTCTCTGTATGCCCAATTACATTAATAACAACATCCATCCTGCTGTTAAATTCCCTTTTGTTTTATTGCTCAGGCCTCGTTGCGGGGTATCCCCGTCCGGTGGCCATCCCCTTTGCATCTTTGGCCTCAGTTAGATATTAATTCCTATGATATATAGCCAGGGTACGTTAAGTACCCGAACGTTACAGTTTTGGGGTGTCTTTGCACAGTGTCACACCCCCTAGTGGGCATCCTTGTTATCTTCAAGGTAGCCCCGTTTATACATTTTTTACATCCTAGCATTTACATGCATGTATATTAACAGTCCTATGTGCATCTTCCCTGGCACAGCATTTCCTCATGCCCCACCCTCTATATGTCCCCCTAAATATGCCCATCCTCCTTAACTTTACCCCCATGGACATCATCCTTTTGGTGGTCTGGCCCATCCGGATCACACACTATCTCTGATTATCATAGTGTATCTCACTACATGAGCAACCCACTGTCTCGCTCTATTGGGACTGCCCACGTCCGGCGCGGCACCTCTTGTGAGGCATCAGTTGCGGGGTGCGTGTCAAGCTGACACGCACACCCCGCACTTCCGGCCAGATAGTGACGGCAATCTTGTCACTTCCGGCATGCGGTCCACGCTGACACGCATACTGGCGTGCGGCCCAAGCTGACACGCAGGCCGGAACCCTAATGACACGGGACAGTCTGGAACATTTCCTCCATGCATCCGCCGGGCAGACCACCAACATGGAGTTAATATTAAGGACGTCCCCCTTCGCAACGCTCAGATTACTATGGCCACATCTTAGCCTCGTAATTACATTCACCTGTGACTGGGCGTCTGGGATATATAAAGGGAGGGCCTAACTGAGGATTACCACCTCAGACCCATTCCTCCACACTACTGATCACACTATGTAAGTACTTGACAACATCTCTTGTATATCCACATTTTATGTATAGCCCTAATTTTATGTTTGGCATATATGTTTTTTTAGGTATCTCCTGGGTGGTTAGCCCTACATCTTGGTTGAATTAACTGGGGCGCCTGTATCTCTTGTGGTGTATTTCAGCCAGTTAGATACATGCTCTTATCTATGAGCCTTCTCAGTAACGGTCTGTACGCAATCTTCCATTGCTAACCTCAGGTATCTATATATATTTAACATTCAGCGCTAAGGGCAATCACTCTCTGTTATCTTATCTGTACTAACCTGGGCCCTATATGTCTATTTCTGCAGTGTGTATGTTGGCAGTCGAGGTCACTAACCATGCCGCCAAAAAACCGTATGTAAACTGCCATTTGGCAACCATCTAATTACCTTGGGTCTGTTGTGTCAATAAGGATTGTTGTTTTCCCCTGTATTTATTTATTCACGCACGCATCATTGAACTGGGACGGCCATAACCATTGGTAATGGTCCCAGGACCTTAACACACCTACCACATATAACCCCCTGATGAGCCCACTGTATGGGTGAAACGCGTCGGGGCTTGTAGATCAAGTCCTGGTTTAACCAGAGTGCAAACTCAGAGACCACTTTAGCCACCCAAGCAGAGGCGAATATGGGCCGAAGCGCTGAGCCATTTGCCGCAAAAATGGATTTCGCCCAAGGCTCCATGCGGCGATCCACTGGGTCCTGCAGGGATGAGCCATCGGCTACCGGAATGGTGGTGTTTTTGGCGAGGCGTGCTACCAGAGGGTCCACCTTGGGAGGGGAGGACCACTTAATCACCCAGTCCGCCGGAAAGGGATACAGCAGATCACGAAAAGTCGACATGTAAGGGGAAGGCATTAGGATTCTGCCTGGCTCAGAGAAAAGACACTCCCTGGTGACTCATTGAGGGGGAGTCGTCCTGTACCTCGAAGGTGTCACAGACAGCAGAAACTAAACTGTCCACCATGGAAGCAATCTTGGAAAATTGTTCCGGATCCATATCCGAGTCGGAGACATCAATTTCCCCATCTGACAGAACTTCCCCTGGGAGGGAGGATGTGTCCCAGCGTGACCCATGGGGGGAGGAGATGCTGAAGTGTCAGAGGAGGAATGACATCCTGCTCTGAGCCGCTTGTGCGAAGGTCTGCCCCTAAGGCACTCTCCAGAGGATGGCGCTGACGGCTCAGGTGGAGATTTATCAACTAATCGACCAGCTCCCCCTTGGCTGGCGGGAATCAGGGGAGTTGGGCTGCCCTCGTCCACTTTTGCCTCTTGGGGAGGTTGAGCTGTGTTTTCCCTACCTAAAAGGGAAAGAGATAAAACAAAAACAAAAAAAATAACAAAAGGAAGCTGCCCTGCACGCAGGGAGGTCTGCCTCCTAAGACACTAAGGTAAAAACTGATATGTTCTCTCCAGGTTGGAGGAGGAGCTAACAACACTTTTTAGCCTAGTGTCGCCACCTAGTGGCAGCAAGCAGCTATACCCATGGTTCTGTGTCCCCCAATGATACGAGCGAGAAAGATACGTTTTTTATCTGCGGCCTTAGTAGAGGACATCTAAGTTGTTCCTGTACCACTTTCAATGTTCTGCTGGTAGACTGTGAAGGTGTTACCCCAAAGGCCGCCTCTTTTATGAGCCCTGACATCCGCTTTCTTGGACCTGGTTTTATGCGCACTAATAGCCTTAATCAATAGCCCCCTCCGATATGCTTTCATAGCATCCCACACTGCATGTGCAGACGCTTTTCCCGCATTAAAAGCAAAGTATTCTTTAAGGGATTCAGCCATGCCTATCAGGTCACCCAAAATCTGCACTCATATTGCATTACATTTCCATAATTTCGGGCCCCAGGCTAGCCCCTCCGAGACTTAACACCTTTAATATGGAGTGGTCTGATAGCGATCTAGACTGATATTCAGAGGAGTGGACAAATGGAAACATTGCATTACTCACCAACGCCAAATCAATTCAGGATAGAGTGTGAGAAGTGGATGAGCTGCAAGAGTATTTACGTTCTGCAGGATGCCTCACTCTCCATACATCTATCAGACCTACCTTCTTCATAACGTTGCATAGCGCAGAGCTTCCAGGGGATCTCCCAGAGCCACCCACCCTACATCTATCTAATCGGTCGTCCGGTGCACAGTTATAGTCCCCAATGAGCATCCACAGAATTCCACGATAGTCAGCCACAATAACTAGGATCATTCTCAAGGGGGTCGGTGCGAATGGCGGGGGGGGGTATAAATCGCCACCAGCATTAATTGAATACCTTCTATATTACATAGCATACAGACAAATCTCCCTTCCTCATCTAGAAACTCTTTAGTGCATTGAAATCTAACACTCTTGTGTACTAATATACTAACTCACCTGGAATGCGAGAATACTGCATGAGCCGCATATCCCACCCATGACTTCTCAAGCCAATGTATTGTATTTTTAGTTAAATGCGTGTCTTGTAAACAGCAGCTAGCCGGCTAAAACCGCGATAAGTAATTATAAATGCTAAGTTGCTTATTCGCGTCAGCCAAGTCCCTCACGTTCCAGCTGAACATTTTAAATCATGTGTGTCATATTCCATAGTCCAGGTATATCTGTGATCCCCAACTATTAAAAATACCTGCATCACTAATTCAAAGTGCCGTACTGTTCCCATAACCATACCGGAGTGAGTACCCTCCCCCCTCCAATATAGGATCTAATCCAAAAGACGTAACTCCTAAACAACTCTTGCATAGGGCACTCCCTAACCAGCTTGCCCACCTTGGTAAATAACATGTTCAACCCTTCAATTTCTATTTACATAAACAGTAAGAAGAAAAAACATAAAATTGTTAACAGCACTTTCTGTGCAACTCACGATCCTGCATCAGAGGAACTAGTAGTATAGTGTTCATCGGAATGTTCCATCCATGGAACCGTCCCAAGACGCGTAGACCCCCATAGTATAACCCTTTAAAGGTAACTTGTCAACTGCATTGTACTGCCCTCACTACAGGCAGCATAGTGTAGTAACAGACCTGCTGATTTCTGCAGTATGTCACTCTGTGATGGTATTTATTACTTTTAAAGGTACTGACCTATGATAGCTTACAGCGTACACCAGCGCTGTGAGAGAGATAAGTCTGATGCTGCTTCTGGACAATGATTGAAGGGTTTCTTTCCTGTTGTGCATAGGAAACAATCCTGCCAATCATCATCCAAAGTCGGGAGAGGGCAGGGGCAGCATCTCTCTCGCAGCACTGTGTGCTTTGGCATGTCAATACTATAAAAGCCATAACAGCAGTGAGAGTAGGCTGCAATCAGTAGGTCTGCACTATATTATGCTTCCTTTAGTGAGGACAGCATAGTGAAGCTGACAGGTTCCCTTTACGTTTTACTGTTCCTTATTTTGGCACCAATAAGGGTGACAGGTGAATCTATTAACAGTTGCTATCTGCCCATAATGACACAGAGATGGACGTTTTATCCGTGCCTGCTATTACTGCTTGTTGTCCCTTATGCAAATGCATTGAAGATGTGACGCATCTTACCTGTGTCGGATAATTTGGTTTTATTAGCCAGTTCACCGTAAAATTTATTGAAAAGTTCACTGATCTTAAATTCTTCAATTGTGTAGGATTTCTTCAGAATCTGCAATAACTGAAATTACATGAAAGAAAACAGAATGTTCAACACCTCACAAACATAGATTATAGCATGACTTACCGTATATCAGTAAAGGACTCGACAAACCTTATCATAGTTACCTTAATTAGAAGATCTAATGCAGCTACTTTGCACTTAGCGTATTTTTCTTTCGTGTATGCAATGACACATATTTTCTAATGAAAAAGAAACATGAAATTAGGTATAGAAAGATGCTCGACCAACTCCATTACATATACATCTTAGGCTACTTTCACACTAGCATTCGGGCGGATCCGTTCTGAACGGATCCGCTCATATTAATGCAGACGGAGGCTCCGTTCAGTACGGATCCGCCTGCATTAATAACTTTAAAAAAATTCGCAAGTGCGCAAGTAGCCTGCGCGGATCCGTTCAGACTTTCAATGTAAAGTCAATGGGGGACGGATCCGCTTGAAGATTGAGCCATATGGTGACATCTTCAAGCGGATCCGTTCCCATTGACTTACATTGTAAGTCTGAACGGATCCGCACGCCTCCGCACGGCCAGGCGGACACCCGAACGCTGCAAGCAGCGTTCAGCTGTCCGCCTGTCCGTGCGGAGGCGAGCGGAGCGGAGGCTGAACGCCGCCAGACTGATGCAGTCTGAGCGGATCCGCTCCATTCAGACTGCATCAGGGCTGGACGGCTGCGTTCGGGTCCGCTCGTAAGCTCCTTCAAACGGAGCTCACGAGCGGACCGACGAACGCTAGTGTGAAAGTAGCCTTAGTCTCCACTTATATCAGAAACCGCAACACATTGCAGGATCAGTTACGCAAGGGACACCAACAGCGTGCAATGGACCTCACTGACTTATTACAAGGACCGACAGGTTCGGCCGAGATCTCAGTTGTTTTGACTGGAAAAATAGCAATGCATGGAATATGACACAAATCTGCAATGAGGTCTCTGAAAGGAGCTCAGGTGAGCATAGCCTAAAAGAGTAATGCAGTTTCATCCAACATTACCATTCACTTGCCGATAATGCTGAGGAATTATGTGTGAAAAAGTAGCAAAACATGCAGGACTTAACAACTTACGGCTTATCCTTGTCCTGCTCCCATTCACTTTGAAGGGCCGGAATCAGCCCAAAGCAGCCAATCATAAGAGTCAATAGAAAAATTCTGTACAACCCCATTAGGACTCAGTTCACATCTGTATTACAGTTTCTATTTTTAATGGAAACCACAACGGACATCATGGACAACCGACGCACCTCATTGACTTAAAATGCTTGCATCTCTCGAGAAATCTGCTCGAGAGGCTGATAGAGCCTCTAACACACATGAACAAAGGCTATGCTGCACTTACCTGGACTATAAATATACAGTAAAGTTGGGCAGTATGAAGGAAATTATCCATTTGTAAAAAGAACTTGTCACATCAAATATGGGAGTATGGACCTTTGTAACTATGCTTGCTCAGTGTTTGTAAGCCAAGTACCACTAAGACAAAGTAATTCAAAGCAAGTTCTCCAAAGAACAGCAATTTTGAACAACGCTTCAGTAAAATCACACTACAGTGGGCTGTGAATATTATTACGGCACTGTCCTTATAAAATAGCCAGCAAGCGACAATGATACCATAACAGAACGAGCATACAATTCATAACAGAGCCGTCATGCAATGCCCCTCCTGGGTAACAGGGCAACCAACCAACAGTGCCCCCATAACAGAGCCAGGATGCACCGCTGTCCCCTGCAACACTATTTTCCATAAAAGAGTCATCATGCAACAGAACTATCCTGAAAGAAGGATCCTACACTAGCCTGCACCCTACTGTATGAGTGGGAGGAAGAAGAGGGACAGAAGCCTATCCTGCTGGTTCCAAACTTACATCACAGATGTGAGTCATGCATCCCCTCGGGCAATGGTCATAAGCCAAGCTCCCTAAAAGCTATGACCATACACTGCGCTGCCTAGAAACACTGCATAAGCACGTCTGGAGAGACACGGATATGTTTTTTCTAAAATTGAAATGGGGAGATCTAAACCCAAACCCAGGCTGATTATTTGTGTGATTAAGGCCGAATGCACACGGCCGTGTTCCGCGGCCGTGAGCGGTCCATGGTATGCCGGCCTGGATTCCTGCTGACAGCAGGAGTGCACGGCGTCATTGGTTGTTATGACGCCGTGCGCTTCATGCCGCCGCTGCACTGCAGTAATACACTCGTAAAGTTTTCTAAATTTTAATCTCTCTGCTTTTAAGACAGATAGTGATGCCTCATATTATACTCATTAATTCACCATATGTCTACTTTATGTTAGCATCATTTTGTTAATGTAATATTTTTTTAGAACGTCAGAAGGTTTAGAATTTTAGAAGCAATTTTTGCAATTTTTAAGAAAAATAAATAAAAACAATTAAAGGACTAGTTAAGTTCTGAAGTCATTTAAAAGGAGCTCACAGAAAAGAAACCACCCATAAATGACCCCATTTTAGAAACTACACCCCTTAAACGATTCAAAACTGGTTTTAGAAATGTTGTTAACCCTTTAAGTATTCCACAGGAATTAAAGCAAAATAGAGGTGGCATTTCAAAATGCCCCTTTTTTTTTTGCAGATCCATTTAATCAATTGTTTCCTATAACACATCAAAGGTTAACAGCAAAACAAATGTCAATATCTATTACCCCGATTCTGAAGTTTGCAGAAACACACCATATGTGGTCATAAACCGCTGTATGGGCACATGACAGGGCTCAGAAGGCAAGGAGCACCATATGGATTTTGGAGGGCAGATTTTGCTGGATTGGTCTTTGGGTGCCATGTTGCATTTGAAGAGACCCTGAGGTATCCCTACAGTGAAAACCCCCAAAAAGTGACCACATTTTATAAACCAGATACAAAAGAAAAGATAAGCAGCTCTCCTAGCCCCTTAGTGGGATAAATCCATATTCAATGTTCAAGTCACCTGGTATGCATCCTGGGCAATGCGGTGCACGCAGTAAGGGGTCCTGGCTCGGGATCCCAGTAGAAACAGCAATGTAGAGAAATCCGCAGCACTCGTCCAATTCAATTAGTGGTGTTTTATTTAGTAGTTAGGCAGCATACATAGCGACGTTTCGACTCTCAAGTCTTTATCAAGCAGTGTGAAATATAACACAGGGAACCTTAAATAGACCACTAACGTGGGTGTAACCATAAGTGACCACCTCCTATAAATAAAAAGGTCACTTATGGTTACACCCACGTGTTAGTGGTCTATTTAAGGTTCCCTGTGTTATATTTCACACTGCTTGATAAAGACCTGAGGGTCGAAAAGTCGCTATGTATGCTGCCTAACTACTAAATAAAACACCACTGATTGAATTGGACGAGTGCTGCGGATTTCTCTATATCACATTTTGCAAACTACACCACCCAATTTTTAATGGGTGTAGTGAGCACTTTGACCCAACAGGAGTTTCATAAAATGTATAACTCCGCCTGTAAAAATGAAAAGCCGGAATTAGACTTACCGGTAATTCAGTTTCCACGAGATTACCACGACGGCTACGAGGAGATTGACCTCTAACCTCTGGAGGGGCAGGAACAGAGAGAGGGTTTAAATCCCCCCCCTCCCACCACCAACACCAGTGTGTCCAAAATTAGAGAGACAAAAAAAGGTGGTGAGAACAAAGCATAACAAATCAAGAGGGTATTACTTCATAACCTCCCAAGAAAACTTAATAAGGGGTAGGGAAAATACGTGCCGTCGTGGTGATCTCGTGGAAACTGAATTACCGGCAAGTCTAATTCCGGCTTTCCACCTCATCACCACGACGGCTACGAAGAGATATAAAAAATTATAGCCTGGGGGAGGGGGGGCCGCCTGAAGGACCTTACGTCCAAAAGACAGGTCTGAACTGGATAGGTCTAACCTATAGTGCTTAGTGAAGGTGTGGATGCTAGACCAGGTAGCAGCTTTACAGATATCATCAAGGGAAGCTCCTGCCCGCTCGGCTTGGGAGGAGGACATAGCTCAAGTAGAGTGGGCTCTCAGATTTGTGGGGCAAGGAAGGCCCTGAGACTCATAGGAAATAGAAATAGAATCCCTGATCCACCGAGCTAAGGAGGACCTGGAGGCTTTTAGACCCCTATTCTTACCTGAGAAAAGGACAAAAAGGTTATTGGATCTACGGAAATCTTTAGATACCTCGAGATATCGCAGGACTGAGCGTCTCACATCCAGAGAATGGAAGCTAGACTCCCTATCATTAGAGGGATTACTGCAAAAGGAAGGTAATACTATCTCCTGGTTACGGTGGAAGTCTGATACTACCTTAGGTAGAAACCCTGGATCTAATTTAAGGACAATTCGATCATCGGTGATACGGAGATAGGGTTCCTGAATGGATAGAGCCTGAATCTCGCCTAACCTTCTTGCGGACGTGATGGCCACTAAAAAGGCTGTTTTTAGAAAAAGATGTTTTATAGAACATCTGGCCAAGGGCTCGAACGGGGCGAGGGTCAGGCCTGTGAGAACCGTATTGAGGTCCCAATTGGGGATCCTGGTTTTCAGGGAGGGACGAAGTCGAGAAGCAGCTCTCATAAATCTCCTGATTCAGCGATGATTGGCTAGATCTTGATTTTAAAAAAAACAGGCTAGGGCCGAGACTTGTACCTTCAGGGTGGAAGGCCTGAGACCCAATTCAAGTCCCTGCTGGAGGAAATCTAAGATCTTCTGGAAATTGGGTGGCTCTAGATTTGGGGCAGGACTGCCGCTCCAGGAACAAAATCGCTTCCAGATCTTCAGATATATTGAGAAGGTAACTTTCTTCCTACTTGCTTTTAGGGTAGAAATCACCTGATCAGAGAGCCCCTGAGATCTCAACCTCTGGACTTCAGGATCCAAGCAGATAACTTGAGGAAACTCGAGTTTGGGTGAAGTATCGGCCCTTGATGAAGAAGGTCCCTCCTGGAGGGAAGAGGCCATGGGTCTTCTATCGATAGGTTCTTTAAGGAAGGGAACCAGCTCCTTTTCGGCCAATAGGGAGCTATTAGGATCAGAGTCGAGTTTTCTAGGTTGAGCTTTTGAATTATTCTGGGAAGCAGAGGCAAGGGTGGGAATGCGTAGCAGAGATCCCAGTCCCAAGGAATCGTCAGCGCATCTAGAGCCCAAGGGTTGTCTCGAGGGTTCAATGAACAAAACGTCGGCACCTTTGCGTTCTTCTTGGAGGCAAACAGGTCCACCTGTGGAGTGCCCCACTTTTCTACCAGAGTCTGGAACACGTCCTGATTCAAAGACCATTCGGTATGGTCTATCAACTGGCGACTGAGATAGTCTGCCTCCACGTTTAGTATCCCTTTCAAATGAATTGCGGAGATGGACCTCACGCGGGACTTTTTCTTGCGATGGACATCAGCTTCTCCGATCTCGTGCCTCCCTGATGAGAAAGGTACGCTACCGTCGGAAAGTATTTTTATGTGATGACCCACAAGGAGGACTTCTGCTGCCTTCAGAGCTTTTCGGACCGCTTCCAGCTCCCTGAAGTTGGAAGATTGGGAGCGGGTTACCGGAATCCAGGAGCCCTGAAAGAAGTAATCTCCCACTTTCGCACCCCATCCTTTTTCGCTTGCATCCGTAAGGACTTGGATGTAGGGGGTCTTCTCCCAGGCGACTCCCAAGGACAGGTTGGCTGTGCATTTCCACCAGTTCAGGGAGACCTTCACCACAGGGGAGATCAGAACCTTGTGGTTCAGTGAGGACTGTCGTCTGTCCCAAGATCTGAGGATTCATAACTGAAGATATCGAAAGTGGGACTGGCTCCAGGGAACGGACGGGATGCAGGACGAAAGAAGGCCCAGGAGGCTCATGGCTTCCCTTATGGGACAAGACCTCCTGTTCTGAAACCGACGAATCTTCAGTTGGAGGCTTTTGATCTTGTCTGGTGGAAGAAAGGTACGTTGAGCCCGGGAGCCCAGGATGACACCTAAAAACTGGATAGTGCTGGAAGGTACAAGATGTGACTTTTTCTGGTTCACCAACCATCCTAGATCCTGGATGAGAGATAGGAAGGTTAGTAAGTCTGATCTCAGATCGTCCTCTGAATTCCCAACCAAGAGGAAGTCGTCCAGGTATGGAACAATCACTAGTCCCTTGTGTCTCAGGAAGGCTACCATCTCGACTACCAGCTTCGTAAAGACTCTGGGTGCAGATGATATCCCAAAGGGGAGGGCCGTAAACTGGAAGTGGCTGGTTACCCCCCTGTGGTCCTGGATAGCAAATCTTAGGAACCCGCCCGACCAGCTCTTCATCCACAAGCCGCGGCGGGCAACGTTGGAAAGCCCAGCATCCTTCGCAGCGAATCTAACAGATTAGGCCGAGGCGTCTGCCATGAAGGCTGTGGCGGACTTCAATAAGGGGAGGGACCTAAGTAGCTCTTCCCTGGGGGTATTATCACTTATGTGAGATTCTAACTCGTCAAGCCACAACCTCATGGACCTAGCTACCGAGGTGGCCGCGATGTTAGCTTTTAGATTAAACATGGCCGCTTCCCATGATTTCTTCAGGAGACTATCCGCCTTCCTATCCATGGGGTCACGCAACTGTGAGGTATCTTCAAAGGGCAAGGCAGTCTTTTTATTAACTTTAGCGACCTGAATGTCCACTTTGGGAGTCTCATTGAAGATCTTCCCCTCATTAGAATCGAATAATAGCCGGTTCTTGAAGGCTTTGGATACCCCCAACCGTTTCTCAGGGTTGGACCGTTCGTCCAGAACCATGTCTCAAATATTTTCGTTAATCGGAAACACACAGGTTTTCTTCACCCGGAGTCTCCAGAACATCTCATCTTGTATTAAGTGGGCTTTTGGGGTGTCTTCTATCCCCATCGTGGCCCGGACAGCCCTTAGAAGGTCTGGCATCTCATCGAGCGAGAAACAAAATTTCCTCTCTGACTCAGCAGTGTCAATATCAGAGGAAGCCTCCTCGTCCTCCCAGGCTCTAGATGTAGAGGCATCTTCCCCTGTTACCTCCGGAGGTGGAGGCGGGTCCCTGAGAGGGGGGGAAATTTGGGATAAGGAGGTCTTTACTTCATCATGGATCATAGACCTCAATTCATCAAGGAAGGAAGGCTGTTCTTCCGCAATGACACTAGAAATGCAGTCCTTGCAGAGTTTCTTGCGGTAATCGTCCGGAAGCCGTTTGAGGCAGGACGCGCATTTGGCCTGTTTCCTGATTTTTTTCTGGGCCTCCTTAGGAACCTGGGGGAAATGATCCCTATCAGCCATGAAATAAATGAATGGAGATAAAGCCCCAAGCCTGAGAAGTGGAGGAGGAGGAGGAGTAGGCAACCTGGTACAGTGTTTAAAGAACAAGTAGCAGAGTAACAAGCGCTTCCCCACAGGGGACTTACAGTAGGCAGCACAGGAGGGTCTCCAGGGGAGCGGGGTTCAGCCGACATGACCGCACACAGACTCCAGGTATGCCAGTACAGGAGGCATTCAGCGCTTGCTGGCGCCAAAATTTGAAGCTGGAGACGCTTCCTGGATGACGTCACTTCCCTCGTCCACCAGAAGTGACGTCGGCCGCCTTCAGAAGCGCTTCGATGCGCCCCCGGCGAACGCCCCAAGGGCTCGGCGTGAGATCGCAGCCGGGAGCAGGTTCACATCTAATAATGGAGCGAGGCCTCCCTCCTTCACGCCCAGCATTAGTACGCCGACTGCAGGAGGGCAGGGGGAACACCGGTAGGTGCCAGGAAAATAACCATCTTCATCTCCCCACAGGGAGACTCTCTCTGCCCCTGTCCGCTGTAGGGACAGGAAACATGGTGTTGGTGGTGGGGGATTTAAACCCCCTCTCTGTTCCTGCCCCTACAGAGGTGTTGGTGGTGGGGGATTTAAACCCCCTCTCTGTTCCTGCCCCTACAGAGGTCAGGGTCAATCTCCTCGTAGCCGTCGTGGTGATGAGGTGGAAAAAGGAGATTTTTGTATAACTTACCAGTTAAATCTCTTTCTCGCTCTTCCTTGGGGGACACAGACCTTGGGTATAGCTCAGCTCCCTAGGAGGCGTGACACTAAGTAAAACTGTTAAGCCCCTCCTCCATCAGCTATACCCTCAGCCTGGAGATAGAGGCTACCAGTTGCGTGTCCAAGTAGTGAAAGGAAAACAACCAATAACAGGAACAACCAACCAGCAACCCAACGGGGCGCCAAACCATAACCCTGTAACCAAACACAGAAGGGTGGGTGCTGTGTCCCCCAAGGAAGAGCGAGAAAGAGATTTAACTGGTAAGTTATACAAAAATCTCCTTTTCTCGCCCATTTTCCTTGGGGGACACAGACCTTGGGACGTTCAAGAGCAGTCCAAGAAGGGAGGGACCACAAACCCAAGGCGGAAAACCACCAGAGCATCAGGAAACCGCTGCCTGCAAAACCAGGCGGCCCAAAGCAGCATCCGCTGATGCATGCGTATGCACTCTATAGAACTTTGTGAAAGTGTGCAGAGAGGACCAAGTGGCTGCCTTGCACAACTGTTCAGCCGAGGCCCGATGCCTCTGCGCCCAGGAAGCACCGACTGCTCTGGTGGAATGAGCAGTGATGCCGAAAGGCGGAGCTCTGCCCTGGGCTCGATAAGCCTCAGACACCGCCAGTTTAATGAAACGGGCAATAGCCACCTTGGAGACCGCCAAACCCTTGCGCGAACCCTCCGGAACCAAAAACAGGGAGTCCGTGCGCCGAAAGGATCCGGTGACCTCCAAGTAAATCCTCAACGCCCTGACCACATCCAGACGGTGCAGTTCCCGTTCTCTGGGGTGGGAAGGAGAGGGACAGAGCGACGGAAGGACGATGTCCTCATTGATGTGAAAGGCGGAAACCACCTTTGGCAGGAAGGTCGGGACAGGCCGAAGCACAACCTTATCCTGGTGGAAGACCAGGAAAGGGTCGGAGCAAGAAAGAGCCGCTAACTCCGACACCCGTCGGAGAGACGTGATGGCCACAAGAAAGATGACCTTGCAGGACAGAAGACGAAGGGAGATTTCCCGTAAAGGCTCGAAGGGGGCGGATTGGAGCGCCGAGAGCACCACATTCAGGTCCCAGGAAGGAACTGGAGGGCGGTACAGCGGAACAGAGTGAGCCACCCCTTGTAAGAAGGTCTTAATGGGCCCTAGAGGGGCCAGGGGACGCTGGAGAAGAATAGACAGCGCCGAAATCTGTCCCTTCAGAGAACTGAGGTTCAGCCCCAGGTCCAGACCCGACTGGAGGAAGGACAGGAGTGTGGGAAGGGAGAATCGGAGAGGAGGGATGCTCCGGGACTCACAGAACCCCAGATAGGACCTCCAAACCCGATAGTAGATCCTAGAGGATACAGGCTTACGAGCACAGATCATGGTGCGGATTACGTCCGCGGAGAAACCCCGTCGCGTTAAGACGGCGGTCTCAATAGCCACGCCGTCAAACGTAGCGAGCCTAAATGCTCGTGGAAGATCGGTCCCTGAGAGAGAAGGTCTTCCCTGGAGGGCAGTGGCCACGGTGCGTCTGCCAACAGCAACATTAGGTCGGCGTACCAAGACCGGCGGGGCCAATCCGGGGCGATTAAAATCGCGGGAACGCCCTCTGCCGCGATCCTCCGAAGAACCCGTGGCAGGAGGGGAAAAGGAGGAAAGACGTACAGAAGGGAGAATTCGCGCCACGGAAGGACGAGCGCGTCGGCGCCGTATGCCTTCGGGTCCCGTGCCCTGGCCAGGTATAGGGGGACCTTGTGGTTGAATTTGGAAGCCATGAGGTCCACGTCGGGGCGACCCCAGCGAAGACAAAGGGCTTCGAACACCTCTGGGTGCAGGGACCATTCTCCCGGGTCGATGGTGGACCGGCTGAGGAAATCCGCCGCCCAGTTGTCCACCCCCGGGATGTAAATCGCAGATAAGGCCGGCACGTGCGTCTCCGCCCAGAGGAGAATGAGGGACACCTCTTGCATCGCTGCAGCGCTGCGAGTGCCTCCCTGATGGTTTATGTATGCCACAGCCGTGGCATTGTCCGATTGGATCCGAACAGGGTGGCCCTTCAGTAGATGGGTCCAGTGTCTGAGGGACAGAAAAATCGCCCTCAGTTCCAGAATATTGATTGGAAGTCTGGACTCCGATAGAGACCAAACGCCCTGGACGGACCGGGGAGGGAAAACCCCCCCCCACCCCCGTAAGCTGGCATCGGTGGTAATCACCAGCCAGTTCAGTGGGAGGAAGGACTTCCCCCTTAGAGGGATATGCAACCACCAGCTGAGGGAAGCCCGAGCCAGGGGAGGCAGAAGAAAGGTCCTGTCCAGACTCCCCGGCGATTTGTCCCAGGCCGACAGAATTGCCCTCTGAAAGGTGCGGGATCGGAATTGTGCGAACGGCACCGCTTCGAAACAGGCAACCATCTTTCCCAACAACCGCATGCTGGATCTGAGGGAAGGGCGGCGATGACTGAGGAGACTGTGAACCGACCCGCGAAGGGCCAGACGCTTGTCCGACGGGAGGCGGACCTCCGCCAACTCTGTATCCAGGAGCATCCCCAGGAAGATCAGCCGTCTGGAGGGGATAAGGGAAGACTTGGGGTGGTTGATAACCCAACCGAACCACGTCAGGGTCTCCAGGGTGAGGTCCACACTGCCGGATGCCTGAGAGAAGGAGGGTGCCTTGACCAGGATGTCGTCCAAGTATGGGAGAAGAAAAACACTTCTTGAACGTAGAAGGGCCAAGACAGGGGCCAGGACCTTGGTGAACACCCGAGGAGCCGTCGCCAGACCAAGGGAAGGGCGACGAATTGGAAGTGATCGTCCCCCACCGCGAAGCGCAGGAAGCGGTGATGACATGGAGCAACCGGAACGTGGAGGTATGCATCCTGAATGTCGATCGAAACCATGAAATCCCCTCTTTCCAGGGAGGCCACTGCGGACCTGAGAGACTCCATCCGGAATCTCTGTAGTCGGAGAAAACGGTTCAGGCGTTTTAGGTCCAAGATCGGTCGCACTGAGCCTTCCTTCTTGGGAACCACAAAGAGGTTCGAGTAGAACCCCCTGAACGTTTCCGTCGGAGGCACGGGGGCGACGACACCCTTGTCCATTAGAGAGCGAATAGCCGCGAAGAAGGCGGCCGCTCGTACGGGATCCCGCGGAGGACGGGATCGGAAGAAATGGTCTGGCGGAATGGACGCAAATTCGATCTTGTATCCGCAAGATACAATCTCGAGCGCCCATGCGTCTGAGATGTGGGCCCGCCATACGTTCCTGAACAGGAGAAGGCGGCCCCCCACCCGGGTGGGTGGGGGCGCACCTTCAGGCAGAGGGCTGCTGGCCTGTGGGAGCCCGTGCAGGCTGGGACTTGCGCCAGGTAGGTTGCGTCCGAAAAAACGGCTTCTTGCGCCTATCTTGGACTGGGCCAGAGGAAGAAGAACTGGCCACGGGTCTAGACCCGGTGGTCTTGCGAAAGGACCGAAACCGGGACGAACCAGCGCGACCACGGGGGGCGCCCTTTGGCCTGGACTGGGGGAGGAGAGTACTCTTCCCACCCGTGGCCTCTGATATAAGTTCGTCCAGACGGGTCCCGAACAGGCGGGAACCCGTAAATGGTAGGCCGGCCAAAGAGCGTTTGGAAGCGGCGTCCGCCGCCCAAACCTTCAGCCAGAGTTCCCTCCTGACAGAAACTGCCAGGGCAGAGGAACGGGCAATGAGGGCACCCGCATCAAGGGAGGCCTCACAGACGAATTTTCCGGCCTGAACAATTAGTTGGGCTAAGGAGCGGAGGTCCTGAACAGGGACGTCCGACCCTAACTCCCGTTCCAGTTGCAAACCCCATTCAGAGACCGCTTTACCAACCCAGGCTGAGGCAAAGACCGGTCTAAGGGCCGAACCAGAGGCAGTAAATATGGCCTTGGAGAGGGATTCCGTACGACGGTCCTCAACAGACTGGAGGGAAGATCCGTCCTGTACCGGAATAGTAGTGCTTTTGGACAGGCGAGCCACGGGAGGATCAACCTTAGGCGGGGATGTCCACGTGGTCACAGAATCCGCTGGAAAGGGATAGCAAATGTCCAGCTTTTTGGGTGTAATAAAGCGGACGTTAGGCCGGGTCCAAGCCTTGGATACCACAGAAGAAAAATCAGCGTGTATGGGAAAAACCTTGGAGGCCTGTCTGGGGCGGAGAAAGGACACGCCGGCCTGTTCGGAGCTGGGGGGGTCATCGTGTATCTGAAAGGTATCACGGATGCTAGCGATAAGATGCCCCACCGCGGACGCCAATTTGGACGGAAGCTCTGAGTCCATGTCCACGTCCGAATCCGCCAGTTCTCCCTCAGAAAGCGTATCCCTTTGAGAGGATAGACTCGACTGAGCTCGCACGCATGGCGGAGAGAGCGAAGCATCTGGAGAAGATGTGCGCTCAACCCTTGAACGTTTCTGAGTATGCCGGGCCCTGGAAGATTCGCTGGGAGGCAGGGAACCAGTGGGGGCGGCAGAAACGGTAGTCCCAGCGGGTGCGACAGGGATTGTGGCAGCCTGCGGGAGAGGCGGTCTATCCACGAGACGGCCCACTACGTGTGTAAGGCTTTCCACTGCCTGAGACAGAGACCTAGCCCAGTCAGGGGGTTCAGAGGCACCGGGGGTCGCAGCGGGAAGCGGGCCCTGCATCGGGGCCTGACATGCAAGGCAATGCGGCTCAGATTGTCCACGCGGAAAAAGTTCCTTACAGGCGGTACAGGCATGGTACCAGGGTTTGGGGGCACCCGTGGGATCTGACATGCTGAAAGGTGGTTGTACTCTAATACAGAGACCACAAAGGGTTATAGCAGCTATGGCCAGGAGGGTTAGGAGAGGGTTAACTGTCCTACCAGTGCCTCAGAAGAACGTCAGGAGTAGAGATGGAGCAGATCAGCAGCAGCAGAGAGCAGCAACAACAGTGAGCCAGCAGATAGCGCCCACAGAAGCCGAGCGATGTACACAGGAGTTTAGAGTCCCCCACCGTGTCTCAGCTTCCTGTCAGGAGTGAGGAAGCGCGGGAAATCTCAGCAGAATCGCGGGGAAAACAAGCTCCGCCCCCTCCAGCGCTTGCTCCGCCCCCAACAGGACGCGCGCGTAAGCCACGCCCCCTGCTGCCGAAAATGCTCTCAGGGCTAAGAAGAAGCCAGATGCCAGAAAATAAAGGGCCCGCAGGCCCCTGGAGTGCGGCGATTTGCCCAGGTGGGTGACCCTCTGCCACCAAGTCCCCTGTTTCGCCGAGAAACAAGCTCCACCGCGATCTGCCCATGTCGGGCATAAGCCCCGCCCCCCGATCGGAACGGAGCGGGCGGCGGCGGGAAGGGAGAGAGGGAGAGAGAATGCCGGGCTGAAGAAAGCAGCGTGGGGGGAACGGCGTGGAGGAAGGCGGCCCCCCTGCTGAGGATAACGCGGCCCCCCTGCTGAGGATAACCTGAGGGGAGCTGGGGAGGGTCTGCTTGAGCGCTCAGAATAAGCGACCACGGGTGCCCCCCTTACCCAGAGGGGTAGGTGCTGCAAATAGGGACGGGGTATGGGCTGGAATAGCCATCTCACCGAACGACGTCTTCACCCTCAGTTCCTTCCAGCAGGGTCGCCCCTTCAGCCACTGGCACCGCAGTGGCAGGAAGCTGGTAGAGGGGCTTGGCGTGCGGGCGACCCCCTAGCTGGCGGGATGTAGGGGAGCCATTGCTGCCCAGATCCTCCTATTGCTTCTGTGGGGGAGGCAGCAGTGCAGATAAATTGGCACTGGCGCAGCTCAACCCCGGGAGAGCAGAGAGGTCCATGCGTCTCTGGTATCCCTAGGAAAAAGTAAAATAACAAAATTAGAAAAATAAAATATCAAGGAGAAAACAGCCCTGCAGTAGCAGGGAGTGTCTTGCCTCCTTGGACACTAAGCTAAAACTGGTAGCCTCTATCTCCAGGCTGAGGGTATAGCTGATGGAGGAGGGGCTTAACAGTTTTACTTAGTGTCACGCCTCCTAGGGAGCTGAGCTATACCCAAGGTCTGTGTCCCCCAAGGAAAATGGGCGAGAAATTAGCTTTTTATTTATTTTTTTTAACAAGAAAATTGTGCTTTAGGTCCAAACTGTCTTTTTCACAAAAGATAACAGTAGAATATCCCCCACAATTTGCTACCCATTTTCTCCTCAATACAGTAACATCCCAATTGTGGTCGTAAACTGTTATTTGGGGATACGCCAGGATTCAGAAGGGAAGGAGCGGTATCTGAATATTCTGCCATGGTTTTTAAAAACAATCATTTTATTTATTTATTTTGTTGACTGAGCTGCTTATTTTTTGTGGGACAAGCTGTAGTTTTTATTGGCACTATTTGGGTTACATTTGGCTTTCTGGTTGCTTTTTATCTAATTTTTTGGGAGGTGAACTCACAAAAAAAAGCTGGTGTCATTTTTTCCTATATTTTTTTCACACCATTTACTTAATGGGGTAGATCATGTGATATTTTTATAGATCCGGTTTTTATAGTCTATTTTATTTTTTTCTATTTTTATCATTTTTTTATTGACTTAATAGGGGAATTTTATTTTTATTTTTACATGTGAAACACATTTTTATTTTATATTTTTGGCCCCCATAAGGTCATACAAGACCTCTGGGGGACATTTAACTTCACTGAGGTCTACATTTACTATTGTGGTTGTGGCGGAATTCTGGAGTTATCACAAACAAATTGGGGCATTTTCCGAACAATTTGTCAGATCTCATTTTAGACATATTTATGAAGTAAGCAAGCCAAAAAGAATAATTCACTGCATCTTGTCCATTAAAGGGAGCATTAATATCTAATTGGCATGGGTACGACACCGAGCACACCCACTGATCAGCTGTCTTGAAGTAGCTCCGGCACTGGAAATAAATGGCTCCGTCCATTGTGCAGTGAATAAAGCTCATTACTGCACCACTGCTCCCAAGCACTCCAATGGCAGTAGCTCTACAGTACCAGCTTCATCCACCACATAGTGGGGACAGCAGTGTAGTTCTAGTGCCGACTCCCAGCGCCAGAACTACTGCAGAGCAGCTGACTGGCAGGGGTTCGGGGTAGTATCCCTGCAAGGTATATAGGTAAGTAAAATATGTTAATAGGGTCTTACAAAATATCTGAACATACCCTTTAGCACAATGACATTAACAAAGTCATAAAAGACAATGCACTTATCAAGATTGGCACAGTTGCTTAAAAAATTATAAAAAGATACAAGAGTTTACCTTGATTTCTAAGGCATATGGTTGTGAATTCTGGCCTATTTTCTCCAGAAAGGTGACCAGGAATTTTAATGCTTCTTCTCGACAGTCTCGATACTATAGCCAAACAGAAATCACATTGGAAAACCAAGTAATTAGAGTAAATACATGAAACTATAAGGGCTCTTTCACACAAGCGGATGCCATGCATGGTATCCGCTGCGCGAAAGAGAGCCCAGTTCCGGACAGCAGAGACATGGAGTATTAACATGATTAATAATGCTCTGTGCCTCTCTGATCTTTTTACTACAAAATCACAGTGACTTTATCTCACTGTGATTTTGTAGTAAAAAGATCACAGAGAGGCACAGAGCATTATCAATCATGTTAATGCTCCGTGTCTCTGCTGTCCGGAATGGGGCTTGGCTCTCTTTCACGCACGGCATCCGCTTGTGTGAAAGAGCCCTAAGACAGCAATCATGTACCAAAATATAGCACTTATCACCCACCCATATTATTTCTCTAATCAGAGGTTTTTTTTTCCCCTAACAAATTCATACACAATCTGCATAAATGTGAAAAAAAAATTGTGGCATGCTCTATGAAATGCCTTATTATGTAGATCGTCTCCATTAGAAGAACCAGCCAGAAGAGAGTGCTTCACTGAAGTGTCATATGGATACATAGCGTGCCTACAAACCCGCAAGCACTCTTTGATGCCGTGTGCAAGAGGACCTAAGTATGTATGCGTTACTTACAGCATGGCCAGTAGTAATAAATGCCTGCACAGTACTCTTAGGGCTCATGCACATGAACGTATTTTCTTTCCGTGTCCGTTAAGTATTTTTTGCAGACCATATGCGGAACCATTTATTTCAATGGGTCCGCAAAAAAAATAAAGTTACTCAGTTACTCCGTGTGCATTCCGTTTCCTTATGTCCGTTCCGCAAAAGAATAGAACATGTCCTATGGACAAGGATAGGACTGTTCTATTATGGGCCAACTGGTCCGTTCTAGAAAAACGCGATTTTTGTATAACTTACCAGTAAAATCTCTTTCTCGCTCTTCCTTGGGGGCACACAGAAGACCTTGGGTATAGCTCAGCTCCCTAGGAGGCGTGACACTAAGTGAAAACTGTTAAGCCCCTCCTCCAACAGCTATACCCTCAGCCTGGAGAGAGAGACTGTCAGTTGCGTGTTCAAGTAGTGAGAAAAGGCAATGTCCAACAAGTGGAACCAACAAGCCAACTACCCAACCGGGTAAACCAAGTCCGGAAACCGTGTAGAAAAAAAAAACAATGAATGGGTGGGTGCTTTGTCCCCCAAGGAAGAGCGAGAAAGAGATTTTACTGGTAAGTTATACAAAAATCGCGTTTTCTCACCCATTTTCCTTGGGGGACACAGAAGACCTTGGGACGTCCAAAAGCAGTCCAAGAGGGGGGTGGGGGAACCACAGCTCCAAGGCGAAGCACCCGAAGGCATCAAGGAACCGCCGCCTGCAAAACCAGGCGGCCCAAGGCAGCATCCGCCGAAGCCCGAGTATGCACCCTGTAGAACTTGGTAAGGCGTGCAAGGAAGACCTGTGGCCACCTTGCACAATTGCGCGGCCGAAGCCCAATGTCTCCGACCCAGGAGGCACCGACCGACCTCTCTGGTGGAATGAATGGTGACACCGAAGGCGGAATGCTGCCCTTGGTGCGGTAACCTCAGCAATAGCCATTCTGATGAAGCGGGGGAAAGCCACCCTGGAAGCCATCAAACCTTTGCGCGGACCTCCTGGAACCACAAGAGTCCGAGCGTCGACAAGAGCAAGTGATCTCCAAGTAAAACTGCAAGGCCCGAACAACGTCCAATGGGTGAAGCGTCCGTTCCCGGGGGTGGGAAGAGGAGGACGATGGCCTCGTTGAGATGAAAGGCAGATACCACCTTCAGAAGGAAGGAAGGAAGGAAGGAAGGAAGGGAGGGACGGGATGGAGAACAGCCCTGACCTGGGGAAGGACAGAAGCCTCGGAACAAGCAGGGCCACCATTCAGACACCCGTCTGAGAGACACGATGGCTACAGAAACACAACCGTACAGGACAGAAGGAGTAGAGAGAACTTCTGTAACGGCTCCAAGGCAAAGCTTGGAGCGCCAAGAGCTCAGTATGTAGTTCCCAGGGCAGTCCAGGGGGACGGTACAGAGGAACCAATGAGCCACTCCGTGGAAGAAGGTCTTGACAGGCCCAAGAGGGGCCAGGGAACGCTGGAAGATGATGGACAGCGGCGACACTTGACTCTTCAAGGAACAGAGTCCCAGTCCCAGGTCCAGGCCGGACTGGAGAAGGACAGAACCATGGGGAGAGAAAGGCAGAGTGGGGGAATGCCCTGCTTCCAACAGAACCCCAGGTAAGAACTCTAAGTTCGATAATAGATCCTGGACGAAGCACAGCCGGGAGCGAACACTAGCGTGCCCACTGGAGTCGCCTGGGCAAGCGGGGAAAAACCCAATGTGATCAGGCGCAGACCAGTAACACGGGCAGAAGAGTTCAACAAAACTGGTCCCGTCGGCCCCCGAGCAACGTCTTCCCGTATCCACCCGGAGTGGGGGAGCAGAAGGGCAGACAGAAGGAACCGAAAGGGTCCGCCGAGCATCCGACAGATGCCAGGACAAGACAGGCTAAAGTCCATGTCGATGTTGCCACCAGAGGAAGGGGTTCTACCGTCCCGGTGTGGGAGATCTAAGGACAATCTTGACCGAAGGGTAGTCCTCCCAAGTTACTGAGAAGGTAAGTCTACAGCAGGACCATCGCCTAGAATGGAAAACGCAATCTGCACCCAAGCGGGAGGACAGAACGCGGTAGACCCGGTAAATGGGCGCACAGCTAGTACTGCCAGTGTGAATGAGGGAGACGGTATGAGGCCACAATGAACACCGGAACCATCCAAGTGAAGGAACAGCTTCTGAAGCCTGGCCGGGGCAGAAGCCACATCAGAGTGATATGCCCCGAGTGGGAGCCAAAACAGAGCCGGCGAGAAAAAGCAGTCGAGACAGAGACCGGCATAACACCCTCCAACCGAAAGGAGGAGTGGGTAACAGGGTAGTCATAGTAGGACAGCTCAAAATCAGAACACCCGCTATTCTGTGAGACGCCCGGCTCACCGCCTCGCAGAAGGCAAATACCCTGAAGAACCCAAAGTGGAGGTCCCCCAGACCTGGATAATCGAGCACCCAAGAGAAGTTGGGTGACCTTCCCGAGGAGAGCGGGCCGAACCTGGTAGCAGAGCAGAACTGAAGCGCAGAGGGCGCCAATAGGAAGGACTCATACCACAGTGCATCCGAAGAGGAGGAAATGGTAGTAGGCGAGGGAACCGTAGTCCCGCCACAGCCAACATAGAACTCGAGTGGAGCTGCAGACAGCACTCTCGTCCATGTGATCGCTTGCACAGGGAAGCAATGCCACGGGAGGACAAATGGGTACGCATCTAGGAACCACAAACACTCCCCAGGTGGAAGGGCCAACGAACATGGTGAATACCATCACAACGGAACAGCAATATATGATCCAAACCCAAGAATGAGTACCGCCTAGCTTGGTGCAGTAAAAAGCAAGTAGCACCCGTCCGGGTCAGGTGGAAGCAGAATGATCTCTTCAGAGAAGAGTGCAAGGCTTGCGGCAAGCATTGTATCCCAAGAGAAACAAGTATGTCGCAGGAGGAAGGGAGGCATACGTACGAGCAGCCCCGTAAGCAGCGAGAAGGCCAACCCACCTACGGGAGGAGAAGGCATACACGGCCCAAACAACGCACAGAGCGCACAAGAGCGTCCGCTCACTGCAAAATAGTCAGTCAGCGAAGGGGGGCCTGCCACAGAGTCCCACAGTATCTACGGAAGTGCAAAGTGCAGCCTGGAAGGGAGTTATGCACAAGACTAGTACGGCATGCGATGGAACGCAAGCAGTCCGCCCAGAAAGGGGGGGAAATGTACCTGGCAAACACTGCAGTCGGCAAGAGTGCAAAGGCCCGCCCCAAAAGGGGATGATGCACAAGGCCAGTACCAACTTCAGAGAAGTAGGACATAGCATATTCCGCCCAGAAGGGGGCCATGCACATGGCCGCACAGTATACAGTAACAGTATACAGTAACGCAGGAGGTCCGCCTAGTGAAAGGGGGACATGCACAGGGTTATCCTAGCATTAAGCGATTGTGCAATAATCCACCCAACACCGAATTTCGTGAGAGTGCAACTACTCCGCCAATGAAGGGGGACATGTACGAGTCCAGCACAGCATATGCAAGGACAGCCGTGAGTCTCGTGAGCGTGCAAAATTCCGCTCATGCACAAGGCCAGCACCGTATCCAATGGGAGTGCAAGCATTCCACCCATGGAAGAGGGCCATGCTCATGGCCAGAAATGTATCCAGTGAGAGTGCAGTATTCCGCCCAGAAAGGGGGGGTCATGCACATGGCCAGCATCGCATCCAGTAAGAGTGCAAGCACCCCGCCATGGATGGGGGTCATGCACATGGCCAGCAATGTACCGGCGAGAGAACAACCACAGTCAATGAGAGTGTATGTATGGCGCAGCTCAACCCCGGGAGAAACAGAGAGGTCTATTGAGTCTCTGTTGTCCCTGATGGTCTGGAAGAAAAAGAAAAAAGTAAAAATCTAAATTTAAACAACAAGGAGAAAATAGCCCTGCAGAGCAGGGAGTGTCTTGCCTCCTTGGACACTAAGCAAAAAACTGTCAGTCTCTCTCTCCAGGCTGAGGGTATAGCTGCTGGAGGAGGGGCTTAACAGTTTTCACTTAGTGTCACGCCTCCTAGGGAGCTGAGCTATACCCAAGGTCTCCTGTGTCCCCCAAGGAAAATGGGCGAGAAATATCTAATGCACACCAACGTCATCCGTATTCTTTGCAGACCGCAAAATACATACGGTCGTGTGCATGAGCCCTTAGGAACCTTTCACACCATATTTTTATCTTCCATTAAAGTGGTTACCTGGCCTAGGAGCAAACAACCCCTACGGTCCTAACAAAAAAAAAAAAAACACGCAAGTGCAAAACATTTTTTTTTTTATTGTTTTTTCTGTATTCAGAATGCTATTATTTTCCCTTATAACCATGTTATAAGGGAAAATAATACAGTGAATAGACTGTCACCTAGCAACCATGCGTGAAAATCGCACCGCATCCGCACTTGCTTGAGGATGCTATGCGATTTTCACGCACCCCATTCACTTCTATGGGGCCTGCGTCGCGTGAAAATCGCACAATATAGAGCAATTTTCACTCAACGCACAAGTGATGTGTGAAAATCAACACTCATGTGCACAGCCCCATAGAAATGAATGGGTCAGGATTCAGTGCAGGTGCAATACGTTCACCGCACGCATCGCACCCGCACCGAAAACTCGCCCATGTGAAAGGGGCCTAAAAACGAGATTTTTGTATAACTTACCAGTAAAATCTCTTTCTCGCTCTTTCCTTGGGGGACACAGAAGACCTTGGGTATAGCTCATCTCCATAGGAGGCGTGACACTAAGTGAAAACTGTTAAGCCCCTCCTCCACAGCTATACCCTCAGCCTGGAGAGAGAGACTGCCAGTTGCGTGTCCAAGCAGTGAGAAAAGGCAAAGTCCAACAAGGAACCAACAAGCCAACTACCCAACGGGTAACAAAAACTTGGAAACAGTACAGAGAAAAACAATGAATGGGTGGGTGCTGTGTCCCCCAAGGAAAGAGCGAGAAAGAGATTTTACTGGTAAGTTATACAAAAATCTCGTTTTCTCGCCCAGTTTCCTTGGGGGACACAGAAGACCTTGGGACGTTCAAAAGCAGTCCAAAAGGGGGAGGGACCACAGCACCAAGGTGAAGCACCCGAAAGGCATCAATGAACCGCCGCCCGCAAACCCAGGCGGGGCAGGCAGCATCTGCCAAAGTCAGAGTATGCACCCTGTAGAACTTGTCAAGGCGTGCAAGGTAGACCTGTGGCCGCCTTGCCCAAATGCATGGCCGAAGCCCAATGCCTCCGGCCCAGGAGGCACCGACCGCTCTGGTGAAATGAACGGTGACACCAAGACAGAACCCTGCCCTAGGTGCGGGAACCTCAGCAATAGCCAATCTGAGCAAGCGGAGGACAACCACCCTGGAGTCCGTCAACCCTATGCACAGACCTCCTGGAAACCCAAGAGGCCGAACATCTACAAGAGTCGGAGATCTCCAAGGAAAAAAACGGCAAGGCCCAAACAACGTCCAAATAGGTGAGGTGCTGAAGCGAAAGGCAAACACCACCTTCAGAAGGAAGGAAGGAAGGAACGAACGAAGAAAAACGGGATGTAGAACAGCCCTGTCCTGGAAAAGACAGAAGGCTCGTAACAAAAGAAGGGCCATTCCGGCACCCGTCAGAGAAACGACTGATACAGAACACAACCGTACCGGACAGAGGGGTTAGAGAGAACCTCTGTAACGGCCCCAAGGACAAGATTGGAGCGCCGAGAGCTCAGTATATAGTCCCAGGGCGGTACCGAAGGACAGTACAGAGGAACCAAAGAGCCACTCCGAGGAAGGAGGTCTTGGCAGGCCCAGAGGGCCGGGAACGCTGGAAGAGGAAGAACAGCGCCGACACTAGACACCCCAAGTAAACGACAGAACCATGGGGAGAGAAATTCAGAGTGGGGAATGCACAGCTCCCCACAGAACCCCATACAAAAAAACCCCAAGCCTTACGACAGATCCTGGACGAAACACAGCCAGGAGTGGACAGTAGCGAACCCGCTGGAGTCGCCTGGCAAGCGGGCGAAAACCCAATGTGATCAGGCGCAGACCAGTAACACGGGCAGAAGGGTCGACAAAACTAGCCCCGTCGGCCCTCGAACAACGTTGTCCCGTATCCACCCGAGTGGGGGAGCAGAGGACAGATGGAAAAAACCCAAAGGATCCGCCAGATACCAGGAGAAGACAGGCAAAAATCCATGCTGATGTAACCACGTTGTACAGCCCCGGTGTGGGAGATCAAAGGACAATCCGGATCGAAAAAGGTAGTCCCCCCAAGTTATCAAGAAGGCAAGTCTACAGCAGGACCATGCAATCTGCACTCAGCGGGAGGACAGCACGCGGTAGACTCAGTAAATAGGCACACAGCTAATACAGCCAGTGTGAACCAGGGAGACAGCACGAGGCCAAAAGGAACACCGGAACCATCCACATGAACAACCATGCTCTCCCCAGAGGGGAGGACAGTGAAAGAACAGCCTCTGAAGTCCGGCGGGAAGCCACATCGGAGTGATCCGTACCGAGCGGGAGCCAAACAAAGCCGGCGAGATAAGGCAGCGGAGACAGAGGCCGGCATAACACCCTCCAACCGAAAGGAGGAGGGGAGGGCAACAGGGAAGCCATAGGCCAGCTGAAAAGCAGAACCCGCTACACTGAGAGACGCCCAGTCCACCGCCTCGCAGAAGGCGAATACCTTGGCGAACCCAAGGCGGAGGTCCTCCGGACCTGGGTAATCGAGCACCCAAGAGAAGTTGGGTGACCTTCCAGAGAATAGCAGCCCGAACCTGGCAGCAGATCAGACAGAAGCGCAGAGGCGCCAAGACGAAGGACTCATACCACACTGCATCCGAAGAGGAGGAAATTGCAGCAGGCAAGGGAATCGCAGTCCTGTACGAGCCAACGAAGCATTCGAGAGGCGCTGCAGACAACAGCACTCTCGAGCATGTGACCACTAGCGCAGGGGAACAATGCCGCGGGAGAACGAATGGGTACGCATCTAGGGACCACGAACACACCCCGGGCGGAAGGGCCACGAAAGGAATGAGCACCACCCAGCCAGGTGCAGTAGCGAACAAGTAGAGCCCGTCTACTGATAAAAAAGGTAGGTACCTTGAATACATTGGGCATTCATCTGCTGTTTGTTGGACACCACCTCAGGCCCACACAGTTGGACCGAATGAGCTCCTTAGAGAATAGTGCAAGGCTTGCTGGAAGCACCATATCCCAAGAGAAAAAAGTACATCTCAGGATAAAGGGGGGCATACGGACGAGCAGCCCCGTAAGCAGTGAGAAGGCCAACCCACCAATGGGAGAAGGCATACACGGCCCAAACAACGGATAGAGCGCACAAGAAAGTCCGCCCACTGCAAAAATAGTCACTCAGCGAAGAATCAGCCAGAGTCCAACCGTAGCAATGGAAGTGCAAAGTGCAACCCGAAAGGTAGTCATGCACAAGACTAGCACGGCATGCGATGGAACGCAAACAGTCCGCCCAGAAAAGGGGGAAAATGTACCTGGCAACCACTGCAGAGGCCTGCCCAAAAAAAGGGGGGGATGCCAAGGCCAGAACCTACTCCGGAAAGGTAGGACATACCATACTCCGCCCAGAAGGGGGCCATGCCCATGGCCGCACATATCCAGCAGAACGCAGGAAGGTCCACTTTAGTGAAAGGGGGCATGCACAGGTTATTCTATCATTAAGTGATTGTGCAAAAAAATCCACCCAACACCGAATGTCGTGAGAGTGCACCACTCCTCCAATGACGGGGGACGTGTACCAGTCCAGCACAGCATAAACAAGGACAGCCGTGGATCGTGTGAGCGTGCAAAATGCCGCCCATGGAATAATGGGGGGTTAAGCACAAGACCAGCACCGTATCCAATGGAAGTGCCAGCATTCCACCCAAGCTAGAGGGCAGGCTCCTGACCGGCAACGCATCCAGTGAGTGCAGTATTCCGCCCAGAAAAGGGGGTCATGCATATGGCCAGCCACGCATCCAGTGAGAGCGCCGCCATGGATGAGAGTGCACGTATGTCGCCTGAGGAAAGGAGACATGTCCATGGCCGGCAGCGAATCCAGTGAGAGTGCGGCACACCACCTACGGAAGGGGGGGTGGTCATGCAGATGGCCTGCAACGGATCCAGTGAGAGTGCAGTGTACCTATGAAAGGGGTTCACGCACACGGCCGGCACCGTATCCGGTGAAAGTGCAGTATTCCGCCTATGGAAGGTTTCATGCACATGGCCGGCAGCGAATCCAGTGTTCCGCCCATGGAAGGGGAACGTGCACAAGGCCGGCACCGTAACCGGGGAAAGTGCAGTACACCTCCTTATCCGGGGAGAGTGCAGTAGACCTCTCATGGAAGGGGTTCATGCACATGGCCAGCACCGTATCCGGTAAGAGTGCAATATTCCACTTATGGAAGGGTTCATGCACAAAGCCGGCAGCGAATCCAGTGAGTGCAGCGTCCCGCCTGTGGAAGGGGGTCGTGCATATGGCCAACACAGCATCCGGCGAGAGTGCAGCAGTCCGCCTAGAAAAAGGGGGATCATGCATGAGGCCAGGCCGCAGCCAGGGAGAGTGCAGTATTCCGCCTAGGAAGGAGGGTCATGCACCTGCAGCCACCAGAACTGGAGTGGGTGACGAAGTCTGGTCAGAAAAAAATTTGCATGCACTTGGCCAGCGCCGAATCCCGGGCGAGGGCAAGAAAAAACCGCCTGGGAGGCGCCGCGGCCGGGGAACACGACACACCGCCTAAGAGAGGGGGGCATGCATACAGACAGCAGTACTGAATGATGAGGCTCCCGCATCCTGCGCAGCCCACAAGTCCAGTTATTTAAAACAAAATAATAGTATTTTTTTTTTTTTTTTTTTTTTATTATTATTATTATTTCTATTATCATTATTATTTATTTATTAATATTACAGCCTCCCTGAGGCAGAAAGGGGGCCACCATACAGGGGCACAGGTCGTACAGGCCCTCAGGAGCCGGCCAGTACCCCAAGGGTTAACCGGCATCTGGCCTGGGGGCGGCGCAGCGAACCCCTGGGGGTGGGGGAACCTCCAGGCGGGAAATCAGCGCCTGGAGAGTTCCCGCCCCCCCCCCCCAGAGGCCAGAATGTTGCGGCCTAGCAGGCCGTGAAGCCGGGGCCTAAATTTTTGCGTCGCCCGGCTGACCGGGGCCGCAAGTATTTAAAGTATCGGCCGGGCCTAAGCCGGCCGCGGGAGCACCCGTACCGGTCGCGGGTGCCCAACCCGAGCGCCGGAAGTGCGCAGCAGGCCGCTAAACAAACTATGCAGCGCCCCGGCCGGCCGCGCCGCCATGGATGAGAGAATGCACCGACGGCCGGCCGGGACCCGTTGGAACACAGCGCTATCCAATGCCGGCTGCGGGAGCCCACCCGGCAGCCGGGAGAATCAGGGACCCGAGAGGAGCGTGAGGTGCGGCCCAGTAGGCCGCGATGTCTGGGCCCAAAGTTGTGGCGTCCGGCCAACCGGACGGATGGTCGGCCGGCCCAGTTATAGCATAGTGCGCACATGCAATGCAGACCGCGGGTGCTCACCCCGCGGCCCGGAAAAGTCAGGGGCCCGAGGAAAGAGCACCGGATGGTGCGGGCCAGCAGGCCGCGAAGCCTGGACTAAATTGTGGCTGCGCCCAGGATTACCCATGCCGTCAGGAGCGGCAGCAGGTCCTGAGCAGCGCACCGGTAAGCGCCCCCTCTTCGGTATGATCTATGGCGGGAGAGAGAGGGAGCAGATTGCCGCCTTGCGGCACCCCAGGGACCACCCTAGGTCCAGCAGGGCCACCCTATAGCCACTCTGCTATAAGAGACAAACATATTAAAACTGTCTTAGGTAAAGCAATGTCAGCCAGAGTCCTATGGGGGGTCAGTCACGCAGGAGACCGGGGAGGGAGGGGACGTAGGGCTGGAGAAGCCACTCTCTCACCACAGATGTCTTCGCCCTCGGTCCGTTCCAGCAGGGTCGCCCCTTCAGCTACTGGCACCGTAGTGGCAGGACGCTGGAAGAGGGGCTTGGCGTGCGGGCGACCCTTCCGCTGGCGGGATGCAGGGGAGCTGGGCTGCCCTGGTCCACCTTGCCTTCTGTGGGGGAGGCAGCAGTGCGGATGACCGGCACTGGCGCAGCTCAACCCCGGGAGAAACAGAGAGGTCTAGTGCGTCTCTGTTGTCCCGTATTCTGGAACAAAAAGAAAAGAAAAAGTAAAAATCAAAAATTTTAAAAACAACAAAGGAGAAAAGAGCCCTGCAGAGCAGGGAGTGTCTTGCCTCCTTGGACACTAAGCAAAAAACTGGCAGTCTCTCTCTCCAGGCTGAGGGTATAGCTGTGGAGGAGGGGCTTAACAGTTTTCACTTAGTGTCACGCCTCCTATGGAGATGAGCTATACCCAAGGTCTTCTGTGTCCCCCAAGGAAACTGGGCGAGAAAGTACTTGCTTCATTCATGTAAATACAGCGGGTACTTGTAATTACACCACGCTGCGTAGTGTAGTGAAGAAGAAACAGCGCTCGCATGGAGCACCAGCTGATCGGCGGGGTGCCGGGTGTCAGACCCCTGCAGATCTGATATTGGTGACCTCATTACTTTAAATAGAATGGCTGCGTTGTACTATACTGCAGTGCGGCCATACCCTCAGCGAAAAGTCAGAGCGGATCGTGTAAAACCAACTTACTTCTTCCATGATCAGGGATTTGTGGATGAACTCCAGCAGACCATAATCCTTAGAAAAGACCAGGGATGTGTTCAAAGCTTTGAAGAGAAAAAAACATTTCCAAGTGAATATAATTAAAGATGGATTTTCTTCAGTCCATCTCATTACCGGTAGGCGACATAGGATAGACGGTGTAGCAGCACTAAAGGGTATACTGGCCTTAATGTGGTGGTGCACGCGGTGTTGGACGCTAGTCCGTAGCGTCCCTCCAAGCAGGTAACCGGTTGCATTACTGGTAGGCGAGACGTTATTACTAGATGACGTTGTTGTGGAATACACACCTAAGTAGTCAGAGGACGGCCACACGGGGTGGATTTTGCTGTGGATAAAGGTGTTATCCCACGAAATGTATTTATCATCTATAGGTCGCATGCACACGACCGTTGTGTGTTTTGAGGTCCGCAAATTGCAGATGGTGTCCATGTGCATTCCGCAATTTGCGGAACGGCACAGACAGCCATTGATCTAACTGCCTATTCTTGCCCGCAAAACGGACAGGTTTTTTTTTTTTGCGGACCACGGAACGGATGCGGAAAGCAGACAGAGTGCTGTCCACATCTTTTGCGGCCCCATTAAAGTGAATAGGTCCGCATCCAAACCGCAAGCACTGCGGCTCGGATGCGGACCAAAACAACGGCTATACACAGAATGAATTGTGGGGTCCCAGAGTTCTCTATATGGTGCTTCTGAGTGAGAAAGTCAGGCCAGTGTCACACAAGCTTATTCAGAGCAGAAAACGTGCTCCGTGTGAGCGCTGTATTCCCCGGACTGAACACTGCTCCTCTGAAGTGAACTCACAGAATCATGATGAATGATTTATGATGCTGTGAATTCCCTTCTCACAGTGGGTCCACTGAACTGTAGTCTGGGAAATACCACTGCCGCATGCAGCTCGTTTCCCAGACCGAGACTGAAGCTGTGTTCTCCTGTGCATTGTACAGGGTATAATATATCACCAATAGCTCAGGGACAACTGAGCATTGGGGCTCATGCACACGACTGTATGTTTGGTCAGCATCCGATAAGTATTTTTTGCGGATCAGATGCAGACCCATTTTAATGGGGCTGCAAAAGATGCGGATAGTGAACTGTGTGCTGTCCGCATCCGCTTGTCTGTTCTGTGGCCCCGCAACAAAAGAGATGATGATGTCTTATACTAGTGTGAAAAAGAAAATGGCAGCAAGCACTTTCCGGGATCTGTCCTTTGCGGTTGCACAATTTGCGGACTGCAAAACACTAATGGCCATGTGCATGAGGCCTCAGAGACAGCGCCTGCAGGGAGAGCGAGAAAACTGCTAAAGATCTGCCACATACAGTTTCGGCCCGATCACGATAGTAAATAGGGTCCGGTGGTGGATAGCAGTATCCAGCTCTGCCTGCGTTACCCTACTAGCAGTAGTTGCATTCAGCACTTGAATAAGCAGTCTAAGGGTACTTTCACACTAGCGTTAAAGTTTTCCGGCATTGAGTTCTGTCCTAGGGGCTCAATACCGGAAAATAACTGATCAGTTTCATCTCCATGCATTCTAAGTGGAGAGCAATCCGTTCAGGATGCATCAGGATGTCTTCAGTTCAGTCCAGTCCATTTGGACGGAGAAAATACCGCAACATGCTATGGTATTTTCTCCAGCCAAAATTCCAGAACACTTGCCGGATCCAGCATTCATTTCCATTGAAATGTATTAATGCCGGATGCGGTACTAAGTGTTCTTGAAATTGCTGCATTGATGGATCCGGTTTTCCAATCTGCGCATGCACAGACCTTTAAAAATGTGAAAAAAATAAATACCAGATCCGTTTTTCTGGATGACACTGGAGAGACTGTTCCGGTATTTCAATGCATTTGTAAGACGGATCCGGAAACAAATTTTACCCATTTGCATACAGATTTCCGGATTCAGCAGGCAGTTCCGGCAATGGCACTGCCTGCCGAATTCTTCTAACGCTAGTGTGAAAGTACCCAAAGGCTACTTTCACACTTGCATTGTTGTTTTCCAGTACTGAGATCAGTCACACGGTCTGTTTAGTCCTCATGCATTCTGAATGGAAAGAGATCCGTACAGGATGCATCAGGATGTCTTCCGTTTCGGGAACATTCCGTTTTGTGACCGGTCACCCATTGACTTTCAATGTTTTTAGTGACGGATCAGTTTTGATTTCACACAACCGCATCCTAACGGGAACGGATGTATCCTTAGGGTACTTTCACACTAGCGTTTTTCTTTTCCGGTATTGAGTTCCGTCCTAGGGGCTCAATACTGGAAAAAACGCTTCGGTTTTATCCTAATGCATTCTGAATAGACAGCAATTCGTTCAGTATGCATCAGGATGTCTTCAGTTCAGTCCCTCTTACGGTATTTGGCCAGAGAAAATATTGCAGCATGCTGCGGTATTCTCTCCGGTAAAAATTCCGGAGCACTTGCCGGAATGCTGGATCCGGCGTTAATTTCCACTGAAATGTATTAATGCCGGATACGGTACCAAGTGTTCCGGAAAACCAGATATGGTTTCCCGGTCTGTGCGGACCTTTAAAAAATGCGAAAAAATAATAATCTAAGGATCCGGTTTTCCAGATGACAGCGGAGAGACGGATCCGGTATTTCAATGCATTTGTTAGACGGATACGCATCCGGAAACAAATGCTATCTGTTTGCATACAGATTTCCGTATCCGGCAGGCAGTTCTGGCAACAGAACTACCTGCCGGAATCATTAAACGCAAGTGTGAAAGCAGCCTTAGACACACCTGTGCAGATCTGTTGAGCTCTAAGGAGAAGACACTTTTTAAAAATAAGTAGATTCCATGTTCTGAGAGGACGGGCCCTTGCCCACTGGGGGCCAAAGTTCATCCCTCTTGTCAGAAAGACCCTCGTTCCCTTTGTTAATAGATAGGGCCAGGCGTCTGTGTGCTACTCTCTCCAGTCCCACAATCTTGCGCCCTTGCCTGAGTTTAAAGGGATTCTGTCACCAGGTTTCACCCCTGTCAGCTAAACATATTCTGATGTTCAGGGCCTCATCAGGATTCCTAATGTGGGCTTCTAAATGTGATCCGTAGCCTTATTTTGCTAAAAAAAACAGGTTTTACTCAAAGAAATAAGGTTCCCAAGGGGATGTCAAGGGATGCAAGGTGCCGGCCGCACCCACCGCCGTTCGTGCCCTCCCTCCCTCCTCCAAGATCTCGCGCGTGCGCACAGGGCTCTGAGAGGCTGGCGATCTTACAGGAGGAGGGAGTGAGAGGCGCCACAGAGGATTAGGAGGCGGTGCAGAAGTCTGGAAAGGCGGCGCTGGGTGCGGCCGGCACCTTGCTTCTTTGAGTGACAGGTTAGTAAAACCTGTTTTTTAGCAAACTAAGGCCACGGATCACATTTAGAAGCCCACATTAGGAATCCTGATGAGGCCCTGAACATCAGCATATGTTTAGCTGACAGAATCCCTTTAAGCGCATGCGCGGTACAGGTCTTCACTCCCGGCCAGGTACGAGATTCTGGCGCTCACTGCAGTTATGAGATTTCAGGGACAGGTGAGAGGACACAGCAAGGAGAAAGAGGGGCTTCATGAGAAGACAGGTGGACCAAGGGGCAAAGGCCCGCCCTCAGTGCTCCAAACGTCTAATGTGTATACAAGGGCTTTTTTTCCCCTCAACCCCTTTAAAGGGAGTCTTTCACCTAATCTGAGCGTTTTAGACCGCTCACATCAGGTTATAGACTCTTTGACCCTCATTACAATGTTACCTTTCTCTTCTGTGTCCCTCGTCCAGATAATGAAAATAACACTAATAACCAACTAAAGACAGCCGGCCGGCGCATGCGCAATACGAAAGGATGTTCCTCTGCCCATAATGGGCAGAGCAAGTGCGCAGGTGCGGGCCAGTTTCCAGCCTGTCGCCCTTTGGTGCCGCTCGTGACGTCCGCCAGCTGGAGGTGTGTTTTTCTGGGCACATCGCCCAGTAACGCCACCCCTGGGCACCTTCAGAAGATCATTTGCATAAATTTTAAAAGTGCTATTTTCATTATCTGGACGAGGGACACAGAAGAGAAAGGTACCGATTGTAATGAGGGTCAATGAGTCTGTAACCTGATCTGAGGTCCAAAACGCTCAGATTAGGTGAAAGACTCCCTTTAATTATGGGATAAGACATAAGGTGGTAGACAGGAATCCTACGGTAAATACACATTACAGGAAGAGTGACCAGACAGTGAACTGCAGAGCGCACACATGTAGTATATAGGAGCTCCTGTCAGCCGCCCGGTCTGCACACACACCCAGCACACTGCTCCCTGGCGCCGAGATCACACACTCCTCTCCCAGGCTGCGTAAGAGGCCGAGAGCCGCCGCACAAGTGCCGGGATCCCCGGAGCCGAGCAGGCGCTTGAGTTCGTGAAGACTGGCCAAGATGCCGCCGGCCGTTTCTGCGGGGCCTCCATCTCCTCCATCAGAACGGGATGTACCGGCGCCGAACGAAGACATGTCCGGGCCAGTAGTGACAGCCAGGTGAGGCGGGAAAACTGCACGGGGACGAGGCGGCGCTGGCAATACTTCAAACACGGGACGCTAGAGGGCGCACGTTGTGTACGTCAGACAATGAGGAACTAGAAGAGCTTCCTGTACACAGGGGCAGCCGTCAGCCTGACCAAGAAACAGCGTCCTCCACTGCAATAAGTCAGGAAATCATATAAATAATATATGTATTTTTTTATTTTAGTTTTTTTTTGGGGGGGGGGGGTTGCTGTAAGGGTAGGTGCACATGGAGATGGAGGAGGTTTTAAGTCCTCCTCGAAGCAAAGTTGCCAACCAAAGTTTATTTTATGTGGAGAATTTATCCAAAAATCACGGACAGACAATATTTTTTACAGACACATGGGAAAACTACAAGTCTATAGGTTAGATACAAATACTGAGCACATTATGAATACTGTGAGCTCTAAAATGCTGAGAATTAGGCCCTTTTCACACGAGCGAGTATTCTGCGCGCGTGCAATCCGTGAATGCGCACTGAATCCGGACCCATTATTTTAACGGGTCTGTGTGCATGAGCTTTGTTTTTCACACATCACTTGTGCATTTCGTAAAAATCGCAGCATGTTCTGTATTCTGGGTTTTTCACTCAATGTTGGCCCCATAGAAGTGAATGGGGCTGCATGAAAATCGCATCTGCAAGCAAGTGCGGATGTGATGCGTTTCCGAGATGTTTGTATACCTTCAGTTTTTTTATTACGCACGTGAAAAACGCATTAAATCGCATTAGAGCCGCATGATAAAAATTGAACGCTATCGCATACAAAACTGAATGAATTTGCTGGTGAAATCGCACATTTTTCACTGAACACATCTGGACCTAATCCGCTCATGCTCGTCTGCAAGGGGCTTTAGGCCTCTTGCACATGAACGTGCCATGTTTTGCGATCCGTAAATTATGGATCCACAAAACACAGATGCCGCCCGTGTGCCTTCCGCAATTTGCAGAATGGAACAGACGGCCCATTATAGAAATGCCTATTGTCCGCAAAACTGACAAGAATAGGACATGTTCTATAATTTTTGCGGCGCAACGGATGTGGACAGCACATGGAGTGAATAGGTCTACACCTAAGCCGCAAAAAATGCGGCTCGGATGTGGGACCAAACCATCGTCATGTTCAAGAGGCCTTACAAAGTGACCTGCTCAAGTACCACCAGCCTTCCGAAAAATCGGACACATGACATTTTCTTTCATGGACACTGGAAAACAGTCACCTATTTTTACGGACAGTATCAAAATTTCTGGACGGTTGGCAACTCTGCCTTCAAGCTCCATGTGAACCTACCCTTAAAGCATACTGGCATAGGAAGCAGCGACTGCTGCCTATAATGATGAAGCAAGAGCCGTCGTCGGCTCTTTGCTTCATCATTCCTCTCCCTGTCTGTGCTGCAGGTCTGGGCAGAGGGCGGGGCCGAACAGGAGCTCCCTGTGTCCTGCTGTTGGTGTTGCTACTGCTAGGGAACGAGGTGAGTATGTGGAGTTTGTTGATTTTTTTTTTATTTTTTTTTTGTCTGTGAAAGGGGCACAGCTGGGTATATTACTGCATGTGAAGGGGGTACAACTGGGTATATTACTGCATGTGAAGGGGGCACAGCTATGCCTATTACTATATGTGAAGGGGGCACAGCTGGGCATATTACTGCCTGTGAAGAGGGCACAGCTGGGCATATTACTGCCTGTGAAGGGGACACATAACTGGGCATAACTACTGTGAGGGGGCACATATCTGGTCATAACTACTGTGAAAATTTGGGGACATAATGTCCCTCTTCCTTCTTTTTAAAAGTTGGGAGGTACACTGCCTGTCCAAAAAAAAAAGTTGTCACCTGGATTTAACTAAGCAAATAGTTATGAGCCTCCTATTGGATAATTACTGCATGGGCGATTATCTTTCAGCTGGCAATAAGTTATTTAACCCCAACTGGTGCAATAAGTTGCCTCTCATTTCTTAAGCAACCATGTCGAAAGACAAATCTCGTGGTCGTGAAAAAGATGTTAGTCTGTTTGAGAAGGGTCAAATCATTGGCATGCATCAAGCAGAGAAAACATCTAAGGAGATTGCAGAAACGACTAAAATTGGGTTAAGAACGGTCCAACGCATTATTAAAAACTGGAAGGATAGTGGGGAGCCAGCGTATTAGAGGAAGAAATGTGGCGGGAAAAAAATCCTGAATGATCGTGATTGGCAATCACGTAAACGTTTTTGTGAAATCAGATCGAAGAAAAACAACAGTAGAACTCAGGGCTATGTTTAATAGTAAAAGTAAGAGCATTTCCACACGCACAATGCAAAGGCAACTCAAGGGATTGGGACTGAACAGCTGTGTAGCCGTAAGAAAACCACTAATCAGTGAGGAAAACTAGAAAACAAAGGCTTTAATTTGCCAGGGAGCATAAAGATTGGACTCTGGAGCAATGGAAGAAGTCATGTGGTCTGATGAATCTATATTTACCCTGTTCCAAAGTGATGGGCGCATCAGGGTAAGAAGAGAGGCAGATGAAGTGATGCACCCATCATGCCTAGTGCCTACTGTACAAGCCTGTGGGAGCAGTGCTATGATCTGGGGTTGCTGCACTTGCTCAGGTCTAGGTTCAGCAACAGTATGTGCTCCAAGAATGAGGTCAGCTGACTACCTGAACATACTGAATGACCAGGTTATTCCATCAATGGATTTTTTCTTCCCTGATGGCACGGTATATTCCAAGATGACAATGCCAGGATTCATCAGGCTCAAATTGTAAAAGAGTGGTTCAGGGAGCATGAGACATCATTTTCACACATGGATTGGCCACCACAGAGTCCAGACCTTAACCCCATTGAGAATCTTTGGGATGTGCTGGAGAAGGCTTTGCGCAGCAGTCAGACTCTACCATCATCAATGCAAGATCTTGGTGAAAAATTAATACAACACTGGATGGAAATAAATCTTGTCACATTGCAGAAGCTTATCAAAACAATGCCACAGCAAATGCGTGCCTTAATCAAAGCTAAAGGCTTTTTTTTGGTGGCAACATTTTTTTTGGACAGGCAGTGTATGTTAAATGGGTATTGGTTGGTTGAAGTTATCCCCTACCCACAGGATAGGGGATAGCTATTAGATTGATGGGGGTCCTACCGCTAGGACACCCACCGTTCATGAGAACGGGAGACCCTTACCCTTACAGCTGCCCTGAAATGAACAGTGGGTGGTGGCATGAGTGACATTGCTCCATTTATTTCTATGGGAATTCTGGAGATAGCCGAGTACAGTGCTCCACTATCTCTAGAACTCCCATAGAAATGAAAGGAGCGTTGGCATATATGCCCGACCACCCCATCTGTTGATTTTAGGGGAGCTGCAGGGGGTTACGGAGCCCCCTTTTTCATGATCGGTGGGGGTCCCAGCGGTAGGACCCCCACAGATCTAATAGCTATCTACTATCCTGTGGATAGGGGATAACTTCAACCAACTCAAAAACCCTTTTAAAACACCAGAATAACTGCTTGTGGTTTTTTAACCCTACTGTGTTTATGTATCATATTCTTTGTGGGCTTTTTGAATTGTTTCTTGCAAAAAATTGCCCACTGTCATTTTCTTTATGATATTTTTACACTATAGAGAAGATGGTGTGAAAATGTCTGCTAAAAAAAAAACACCAAGAGCTACAGCATGCTCATAATTACCAAAATTTTAGTTGGTAAATTCAGGGCATGTAAGCCCTGTCCCCCAGTAACTCCCCAAACCTGGCAGGTGGAGCCTAAATTTGCCAGAATTTTCTGTGAAGATTTGACTTCATGAGCACAACCTTGTCTGCAAACCACAAATCTGCATTTTCCAGGACGTCCTCCATGACAGCACCCATGGAGGATGCCCTATTGGCCCCTGTTGGGACAGGAAGAGAGAGAGAAATTAAAAGGCCCCTCCCCATCCCCTCTCTCCAGTGTTCTTCCTGTCCCTACGGGGATAAGGGGAGAGAGGAAGAAGTCCCGTATGGGGTGGAATATGGAAAGAGGGTGAGTCTGGTCAGGGGGTTATGCCTCTCCTCTTCAGACTCATGCAACCCCAAAAATCAGCACCCCTCTGTGAGTGGTCCCCTTTGTGAGGGATGAGACTCAATCTTGGTGTCTGCAGCAAACATTTTACATTGTATAACCTCTTTGAAGTTAACTTTGACATGCAAAAGTCCCTGCAGGAAGTAACTTAGCCCCACCTTTGCTATTTTCGATAGATGGAAACTGCTAGCTATAAAACTTATTTCCTGTATTCTGAATTGTATGCGTCTGCGGTTAATTGACATATACATTTTCGGTTTCTATAAGCACATATATGTACAAATATACCGTAGTCATGACATTCATTAAATGTGTGTGTGTGTGTGTGGCTTTTCCACCCCCTTCCTCGCCAAGACAGTATAATATGATATGCATTTTGTTTGAATAAACAGAGACTTGTTTGATCACTGAGTGTCGGTCAATCAATGCTCCAGATGGGTACCTATTACTAAATCTATGGGCAATGATTATTTGGAACTCAGCATAAATTAGAGTAAGGGGTCTTTGCCCCCACAAATTCTTTGGCGCCCAACGTGGGGCTTGACCAGTAAACTCTGACCTTACGGTTCCGGCCGCAACAGGAGCAGACCCGGACTCACAGATACTACAAACAGCGCTGTAAGGTAAGAAGCTTATTCTTACAAAAATATATCTATGTTTCCTGTGTCTTCATCTGCGACCGAGACAGTGGGCCTATTGAAGTTTCTCTGACGGTCAAGCCTTTTAAAATGGTAAGACCCAATTTATGCTGAGATATGAAATTTGATTGGTCCTGGTCTTGGGAAACGTTTGGTTATTGGTGTTGTGTTTTTCGTACTGGTTGTTGTTTGGATTTTGTATCATATCACAGAAAATGCCCGTAGAGGAAATAATGAACCATGGAGTCCTCTGAGAAAGTGTTAAGACAATATAGAGTTTTCCTATGTGTAATATAGTTGATACATTAACAGGAGATTAATGGGGAAGTCAGCTATAAGGAAGCAAATGGATGATTGTACAGTAATAACTAGATATTTCAGACGTCTGGTAGAGAAATTCTTAACACATAGACATGGGCAATATGAAGAGTATACCTGAGGGATATAAATTAGCCAAGCACTCTAGCACATAGTCAAAGATATAGGAGGAAAACAAGACAAGAAAAGACAAAGAAGGTGTTACAGAAGGCGGGTATGAAACATGGTAACTTAGATTCTGAAGTTTGGGAAAGGTTCAAAAGAACACATAGTGGTTGGATGAGGGATCAGAAATGTGAGGAGGTTGTGGAATGTTGGTGGGCAGCAGAGAAAGTGAAGAATGAGAAATGGCCAAATGTAACATTTGGAGGAAATTTGTTTTATGACACAAGTGTAAAACATAACAGTGAGACAGAAAAGAAAATATGTGGGGGCGTGGCCAACTGCCGGCATGACCGCACGCACTTGAGAGCGGCTCCGGTCCCTGGACTATATCCTGACTAATCCTGCCAAGCTGCATTCCTCAAACTCAGAGTGGCAAGTGCAGAGGAGAAGGAGGAAACCCAGACACCTCGACATGGGTCCCAGCAAAGCGCAGTCCGCGGCTGACAAGCTTAAAGAATATGCCCGCCAGGATAACCAACATGGCGCCGTGGCTCCCGCTACTCCACGTGCAGCGGTGACGCGTGGGCAGGCCGCACAACAGACAGAGGCCGAAGATGCTGGGGAACCGGAGATAACGCTGAAAGTGGTCTCTGAGCAGCTCCTCACAGCAATATCCTCCTGCCAGTCCTCCCTTACCTGTAAGATAGAGGAGGTGCGGGTCGACTTGGGCCTGCTGAGACAGGACGTGCAGCAGCTGAGAGAAAGAGTTAAGCACACTGAGGATCGGGTGTCGGAGCTGGAGGACTACACCAGACCGCTGGACTCAAGGCTGACGGAGGTGGAAAGAGTTGTGGGATTATGGCGGCAGAAGTGCGACGACCTGGAGAATCGGGCCCGGCGCAACAACGTGAGAATACTGGGGTTGCCAGAGAGAGCGGAGGGGAGAGATCCTGCCAGCTTTCTGGAATTGTGGTTTAAGGCCCAGTTTCCTGATGCCACGTTCTCTGCGGCCTATGCTGTGGAAAGGGCGCACAGAGTTCCGGCCAGACCACCGCCTCCAGGCGCGCCACCGAGGCCCCTGCTTGCCCGCTTATTAAACTGGAAGGATCGGGATTTAATTCTTAGCCAGGCAAGGAGCAAGGGTGCGCTGACGCACGAAAACGCCAATGTGTCGCTTTTCCCGGACTTTTCTGCGGATTTGCAGAAGAAGAGGGCCACCTTCGTTTTGGTCAAAAGGCGCCTCAGGGAATTGAATTTACAGTACTCGATGGCTTATCCGGCGCGACTACGTGTAGTGGATGGCGACCGGCCTATTTTTTTCACTGATCCGAAGGAAGCTGAGGAATGGGTTGCCAGACGCTTAAGACCGCACTGACCTGGCACACCGGGACTGAGTTGCAAGTATTGTTGGCCCCTTGAAAGGCGCGAAATGGATGTCTTGTCACTGAGTTAATTATCCTTATTATACGGTGCTATGTTTAGCCTTATTTACATGTCATGTGTTGCTCGCTTAGATACCAGATTGTTGTGTTCATAGATACAGTTATGGGGTTAATACTGTTCTATAGGTGGGCTGGTTAGACATATATGCACCTACTGCAGCTTAGTCACATTGCAGCTGCAATATCTACATTGACCGGGGAATGACCGGCTACCTGTGCGGGCATAACATCTTCTTCCCGCACTGGTCCCCGAATATATTGTCACGTTATTAATACTATAATGCATACACTGGATGTTTGCTCAGAGGTATTAAGAGTTTACCTGTTATGTTCTGTGTTTATTAAGTTATGGAATGCATGGTCACATCAGTTGTTCAATAGGAGTGTGTTGGGGAGGCGATCCATTAAGCTGAGTGGGGTGTCATCCCACTTGCCGGAAGGCGTTCAGCATTACTGGAGGGATAACCCTATGCTTGAATTATGGGATCTCTAGTGGTGATGTCCTGGAACGTGAGAGGCTTGGGTGATCCGAACAAAAGGATTGCGGTATTTTCGCATGTGCAACGCTATTGCCCTCACGTCCTGGGACTTCAGGAGACTCATCTGACGGCTGACACTGGGCACAGAATTGTTAAACAGTGGGTGCAGTGGTCACTTCAGTCGTACGGCACATCAAATTCTAAAGGTACGGCCCTATTAGTGCGCAAGGGACTCTTGTGGGAACCGCAGCAGTCTGTTGCTGACCCAGAGGGAAAATACTTACTGGTGTATGGCTTTATTGATCACATTCCGTATGTTATTATTAACATGTATAACCCCCCCCCCCCCCCCCGGCTAGTCTTTCACTTCTTCATGTTATTCTGGGGTTCGCGGCGCAATATCCCTCAGCCAGGCTGATTTGCATGGGAGACTTTAACATGGTCATGCAGGAGGAGTTAGACAGATTTCGACCACCTGAAGGGAGGGGGACTGGGGTCCATTCGACAACCACTCTGTTTAGAATTGCTGCAGAAATGGGATGGGTGGATATGTGGAGACTTAGGAACCCGCAGCTGAGGGAATACTCCTGTTTCACTCCCGCTAGGGGGGCACTTTCGAGGATCAACTATGTCCTGGGAAACGCTGCTATTTATGCGGATCTGGTAGCAATCACTTATGAGCCGCAGGGCCCCTCAGATCATGCTGCGGTTGTGGCACGTTTTGATATTCCCGGGGTCCTGTCTAGAGGGGGGAAGATGAGAATCCATCCCTTTTGGCTTTCCCTATTTACACAAAATGATAGGATTCCCGATCAGATGAGAGTTTTCCTAGACGTGCAGGGAGAGGAAACAGAAGGTTTGTTATTGTGGGATACCCTGAAGGCCTACCTGAGGGGATGTTTGAGGTCCTCAATATCTTATGTAAAAAGGGACACGTCTCGACGGGAACTGGAACTGCACACTAAATGTAGGGAGGCTGAGGCATCCTTTTGTTCCGCCCCCACAGAAGAGAATAGGATAGAGTGGATGATTAGAGGCAGGGCGTATATGATGTATCTTAAGGAGAAAAGTGATCGGAAAATGTTCTTCATGAAGCAGCAGTCATTTGAATCGGGTGATAGGGCGGGTAAGCTTTTAGCCCAGATTGCTAGGACCAACCAGTCGTCTCCCCCGGTGCTACGAATTTTGAACCCGGAGGGACAATTGGTGGAATCCCGTGAAGGAATACTGGATGGATTCGAACGGTTCTACCGATCCTTGTACAGTTCAGCAGCTCACTATACGGAGAGGGAACTAGATGATTATATTTCGGAGGTGGAACACCCTAGGCTCAGCGCGGCGGAGGTGGCCCTCTTGGATAAGGGCATAACTCTGGAGGAAATCCAGTTAGCCATTCATGATATACCAACTGGGAAGGCACCGGGCCCAGATGGGATCCCGATTGAAGTTTACTCTAGGTATAGTGAAATTCTTAGTTCCCAACTTCTTAAGTTGTACTCTGCATCATTCCAGCGCCATCAGTTACCTGAGACCTTATATGATGCTACTATTGTGGTTTTATTAAAGCCGGATAAGGATCCTACCGCGTGTGGCTCTTACAGGCCGATTTCATTGCTTAATTTAGACTACAAAATTCTGACTAGACTGTTGGCTTCCCGTTTAAATAAAGTAATCACGTCTATAATACATCAGGATCAGGCAGGGTTCATGCCAGGGAGGACCACCTCTGATAATATTAGGAGAGCCCAGGTCATTGCTCAGATAGGAGTAGCGGAGGGTCGTGAATGGGCCATGGCGTCACTCGACACGGCCAAGGCCTTTGACTCTGTGGAGTTGCCTTTCTTGTTGAGGATCCTGAAGGAATTTGGGTTTGGCCCGGGGTTCATGCGGTGGGTTGAGATTCTATACCAGAGACCTAAGGCGAATATACTGGTGAACGGAACCCTGTCGGATTCATTTACTCTACATAGAGGCACAAGACAGGGCTGCCCCCTTTCCCCCCTCTTGTTTGCGGTTGTAATTGAGCATTTAGCATTGCGGGTCAGACAAGATGGAGCCTTCAAGGGGATTTCTAAGGGAGATAGAGAGGAAAGGATAGGTCTGTACGCAGATGATCTCCTTCTGTTTATGGATGAGCCTGAGCGGACCCTCCCCATTGCAATTGAGGTAATTGAGAAATTTGGCATATACTCGGGCTTGCTCATAAACTGGACGAAATCAGCTATTATGCCTCTTTGGGATCATGGATGGCCGGAGTGTATACATAATTTACCGGTAGTGGACCAGTTTAAATATCTTGGCATTGTGATTACAAAAGACCCTTGCGTGTCTGTGGCGAGAAATATAGAACCGATAGAGTCCTTATTTATTGATAAATTTAGAACATGGAAGGCATTGCCGATATCGGTGATGGGGAGACTGAATTTGGTTAAAATGATTTTGCTCCCCAAGGGTCTGTATCTCCTGTCGCATGCATGCGCCCCGGTTCCTAAGGCCTTTTTTGATAGGTTACATTCCCTGGTTACGGCTTTTGTGTGGGGTAAAGCTAGGAGGAAGCTTTCACAGAAAGTGCTACAGAGGTCTAAGACGGGGGGGGGGGGGGCGGCAATACCGAATTTTTTTCTGTATTATCTGGCTGGCCAGTTGAAGTATGTAGCGGCATGGGTTAGGCAGGGTGAACTGCCAGGGCCGGAATATTGGCTGAGGGAACATCTTAACCTTTCTACTCTATGGCCTGTACTGGAGTATCCAGGTTTAGTCCCCGGGAGGTTACTTCCTGCTCATAGATTGGCTAACCAAGTATGGAAAGCAGCCAAATTTAACTCGTATGTAGATGTTCCAGATGCAACTCCGCTCTGGGATAATCCCACGATGCCGCACTTGATATCCTTGGGGGGGGGGGCCGAGACATGGAAGGGATGCGGGGTGCGGACACTGGCTGAGCTGTATGATGGGGGGGGTACTGCGGACTTTGCAGCAACTACAGGAGAAATTTGAGATTCCCCACTCTATGTTTTATAGGTACCTCCAATTGCTCAGTTTAGGGGGACGGGTCGCAGTATATCTAAATACCCTTTGATAGGGGTGCTGAGATCACAGGGACCCAAGGGCATTATTTCTATACTGTATACATACTTACTGGGTGATCGCATGGTTCTTCAACCATTGGAGGTAGAAGCGAAATGGAAGGTTAATATTCCAACTCTTGATGCTGAGGAATGGGAGGAGGCTATGTTGGTACCCACAAAGGTTTCCCCATCGGTAAATAATAAACTGATACAATTGTTCATATTGCATAGGAGCTATCTGTCCCCTCTTAGGTTGTATAGGATGGGGAGATTGCCCAGCAGCAGGTGCCATAGATGTCAAGAGGAGGGTGCCGATTTCTGGCATTTAATGTGGGGGTGCAGATATTTGCAAGTTTTTGGGGGTAATGTTCTAGAAATTCTCTCTGCAATGGTGCCTGTCTCGATAGGAGTCTGCCCTAAAATATGTATCCTGGGGATATTGGAGGAGGAACAGTGGACACATTACCAGAGAGTATTTTTGGGGGAGGCTCTCTTCTTGGCTAGAAAGGCAGTAGCGATGAGGTGGATGGCGGAAAGACTTCCGACGGTGGGCCAATGGAAGACCTTGATGAACCATGCAATGAATATGGAAAAAATTGTGTATATACATAGAAAGTGTCCAGGGAAATTCCAGAAAGTGTGGGGGGAGTGGTGCTCTTCGAATCACTCCTTACAGTCTGTGCATTTGCATTCCGTATCGGAGGATCCCAATGCGCCGGGTGTCTGAATACTGGTCTGCAGGTCTGTAGCACCTATGGATGCTAAGTTGTGGTAATATTGTCGGTACTTACCTAACGCACTATGTATCATGACTGTATTGTGTGGAGTTGGTGGCTCCCCTGCGTGGGCGGTCACTGCTCCGGAATCTGATGAACCATGCTTGTTGTTAAGCTTCAATAAAACGAGTTTAAAAAAAAAAAGAAAAGAAAATATGTCCACCACCTTCAGCTCCCCCACCGTCATATTCTGGGACGATGGACAGACCAGGCTGGACATGTACAATGTGTGAAAACCAGAATCTTAACTGGACGGAAACTTGTAGAGTATGTGGGGCACTTCGAAGCTTCATACTTACCAGCGAGCTGCGATGTCTGTGACCGGCCGGGAGCTCCTCCTACTGGTAAGTGACAGGTCTGTGCGGCGCATTGCCTATAGCACAGACCTGTCACTTACCAGTAGGAGGAGCTCCCGGCCGGTCACAGACATCGCTGCTCGCAGGTAAGTATGAAGCTTCTACAAATTGCTAAGCAACCATGGCAACCGGGACTGCAGTAGCGTCCCGGTTGCCATGGTTACCGATCGGAGCCCCAGCGATTACACTGGGACTCCGATCGGTACTCTCCACTGCCACCAATGATAGGGGGGGCGATTTTAATTAGGAGGGGGAGGGAGGGGTGAGGGCCCACTGGCCACCAATGAGTTATCTACAGGGGAGGGAGGGGGGCCCACTGGACACCAATGAGTTAACTACAGGGGAGGGAGGGGGGGCCCACTGGACACCAATGAGTTAACTACAGGGGAGGGAGGGGGGCCCACTGGACACCAATGAGTTAACTACAGGGGAGGGAGGGGGGCCCACTGGACACCAATGAGTTATCTACAGCGGAGGGAGGGGGGCCCACTGGACACCAATGAGTTAACTACAGGGGAGGGAGGGGGGCCCACTAGACACCAATGAGTTATCTACAGCGGCGGGAGGGGGGCCCACTGGACACCAATGAGTTAACTACAGGGGAGGGAGGGGGGGCCCACTGGACACCAATGAGTTAACTACAGGGGGGGGGGGGGGGTCTGCAGTCATGTACACAGTTTTTCAGTATATTCTAACCTGAAGCGTCCCCATCACCATGGGAACACCTCTGTGTTAGAATATACTGTCGGATCTGAGTTTTCACGAAGTGAAAACTCACCTCTGAAAAAGCTTTTATGCAGACGGATCTTCGGATCCGTCTGTATGAAAGCAACCTACGGACACGGATGCCAATCTTGTGTGCATCCGTGTTCTTTCACGGACCCATTGACTTGAATGGGTCCGTGAACCGTTGTCCGTCAAAAAAATAGGGCAGGTCATATTTTTTTGACGGACAGGATACACGGATCACGGTCTCGGCTGCAAAACGGTGCATTTTCCGATTTTTCCACGGACCCATTGAAAGTCAATTGGTTTGCGAAAAAAAACGGAAAACGGCACAACGGCCACGGATGCACACAACGGTCGTGTGCATGAGGCCTTACTCTCAGAACCAGGGTTCAGTGCACACCACTGGTCCGGTGACCTCACAATAGGAAGCTGGCAACCCCATGTCCTTATCTGCCATGACTGCAGCAGCCGTGGGCTGCCAAATTGAGAAACCAGTCCAAGTAGGCAACCAACAGGTTCCTTTCTTAATAGACACAGGGGCAGCCAAGACAGTGATCAATCCTGATTATATTAAGCCATGGCAGATAAGCACACAGTGTGTCCCCGCATCAGGGTTCACAGTGGAAGTGGTCTTCATTCCAGAGACCATACCTATGAAGTTAAAAATCAAAGACAGTACAGTGGTGACTCAGTTGTTAGTAAAAGAAAATATCCCATTCAGTTTGTTGGGTACTGACGTCCTGCAGGCACTGGGGGCTCATATTCACTTTAATGAGGATGGTACCACACATGTAGATATTGACACCCCCAATTATGTTTTAACTTAATTTAAGGGGTATTCCCTGAGACTACCCAAGAAAAAAAGCATGCCTGTCTTACAAATGGGAGGCTAGCAAAGTACCGGAGGCCGCTGCGATTGATAAAAAATATCAAAACTGATTTTTTTCTTATCGCCGCAGCGTTTGTAAAGTGATTGTGCAGTGATAAAAAAAAAAAATAATTGTCACTGCGGCGGGGCGGGAGTGGGTGAACACACGTGTGGGCGACCGATCAGGCCTGATTGGGTGGAGGGCGAGCTAAGGTGACACTAATACTATTATAGATCTGACTGTGATCAGTTCTGATCACTTACAGATACTATAAAAGTACAAATGCTGATTAGCGATACGCTAATCAGCGAATCAGTGACTGCGGTGCGGTGGGCTGGGCGCTAAACGATCGCTAAACTACCTAACCAAGGGGCCTAAACTATCCCTAAAACCTAACAGTCAATACCAGTGAAAAAATAAAGTGACAGTTTACACTGATCACTTTTTTCCCTTTCACTAGGTGATTGACAGGGGCGATCAAGGGGTTAATTGGGGTGCTGGGGGGTGATCTGGGGCTAAGTGAAGTGTTTGGTGGCTACTCACTGTGATGCCTGCTCCTCTGCTGAGACCAACCGACGAAAAGGACCAGCAGAGAAGCCATTTAACACCTTATATTTATAAATATAAAGTGTTAACTGGCTTCTGATTCGATTTTTTTAAAAATCATCAGCCTGCCAGCCACGATCATTGGCTGGCAGGCTTTGCCCGAAATCTCACGTCTCGGGAGATGACGCACCGGCGCGTCCACCCAGAATAACAGGGCCGCCGCCAGCGGTCCTGAGGTGGTTAAGAGATGGGTCGCACCTGGTTTCTCCACTATTGCCAGTAGATTTGTACAAAGCTGTATGATCTGTGCTCTAAACAACCCCTGACAGGTAGTTAAAACACCTAAGAAACATACACCTAGGCCATTTTACCCATTTCAGAGACTGCAAATAGACTATATACAGTTACCGAAGGTAGGAACATACGAATATGTGCTTGTGTGCGTTGATCTCTTTTCAGGATGGCCGGATGCTTACCCTGTATCTACTGCAAATGCCAAGAATACTGCAAAGAAGCTGGTCAGTGAACTTGTGTGCAGGTATGTAGTCCCTGAAGTGATAGAATCAGACAGAGGAAGCCATTTCACAGGGGAGGTGATGGGAGCCTTGGGGGTCACTCAGGCCTTTCACGCAGCCTGTCCAGCGGCCGTGTGGAAAGACTGAACCGCACTATTAAAAATCCAGAAGGCTATGAAGGAGACCGGGAAGCCCTGGACTGAGTGCCTCCCCTTGCCCTGTACTCCATCCGCACCCCAGGGAAAAGGTTCGCCTATCCCCATATGAAATCTTGTTTGGTTGTGTACCCAAACTGAGGCTGTATTTTTCTCAACAGTTGCAGCTCCAGACTGACAGCATGGTCAGTTACATGAAGACCCCCACAGTGATGGACCATGTGATTGGAGCATGTGATCTGACGTCACCAAAGGTCCTTTAGCCGACAGCTCATCAGAAGAGACCGGGAACTACACGATCAAGAGGAGAAGGTGAGTTAATTTTTATTTTATTTTTTTAACTCTCAATTGACCACCTACTAAGCATTCTGTATTCAGAATGCTATTATTTTCCCTTATAACCATGTTATAAGGAAAAATAATACAGTGAATAGACTGTCACCTAGCAACCATGCGTGAAAATCGCACCGCATCCGCACTTGCTTGCGGATGCTTGCGATTTTCACGCAGCCCCATTCACTTCTATGGGGCCTGCGTTGTGTGATAAATGCACAATATAGAGCATGCTGCGATTTTCACGCAACGCATAAGTGATGCGTGAAAATCACAGCTCATGTGCACAGCCCCATAGAAATGAATGTAGTCCAGATTCAGTGCGGGTGCAATACGTTCACCTACTGCATTGCACCCGCGCGGAAATCTCGCCCGTGTGAACTCAGCCTAAGGGGTCTTTGCCCCACACCCTGGTTTTCCCCACTACCTGAAACTGACTCCTTTCCAGGTGAAAAACAGGCCGCAGGATCGGGGACGCCGATGCCGCTTCTCTGTCATGGCTGAGGATGGGGAAAACCTTCAGCCATGCGATGACAGAAGATGGTAGTCACGACTTGGCCAGAACCACAGAACTAGGGAGCAGGTCACCTCCTATTGCTTCCCTAATCTGACCCTAACTCCTAGCGACATGAGCCGACCTTGAAGGTAGGAGGGCTCATGCTCTGGAACCTCGGGTCCCTACTAGCCCTCTGCAGGTCCCTAAGCTAGGAGCTGGTTAGACTACCTGTTGCTCCTGGACATGGAGCAATAGGAGTCTAAGATGGCCAAACTATAAAGAAAGGGGAAACAGAAACAGTAGTATGGCAATGGCAGGTAAGTGCAACTAGTACTAACACTTACCTGCCACAGACACAGAGCCTGGGACCCAAGTATCAGTGCTGCTGTCCACAAACACAAAAGACAGAGCACACACACCACACAGGACACCAGGAAACCATACACTGCAATAAATAGACATGACACACAAACACATCCTCAGAACATCGTGTATAACAATACATAACAATTTGTTTATGACCACAAGGGTGGCCCCCACTGGCAGATGGAATTACCAGGAGGGTGTCTCCAGCAAAGCATGGCTGAAGAACCCCCTCAGCTTCTGATCACCAAAGAGGCTTTATAGCCCAAAGTGGCCACACCCACACAGACACACAAGGAGAGGTAATTAACCCTTCCAACACTAACAGGGAGTGAAACCACTTAAAGGGGAAGTGTCCAAATGCATATCACACTGTAGCTGTTACCGCAGGCAACGACATGGGTGGCAACCATGTCCTGGGAGTCAGCCAGAAGGCCGGGACACTGCCACCACATGTACATCATACCTAACGTTGCCACGGGCAGCCACAGTGAAGGGAAAGTGTCACAGTGCACACCTAACATAAACAGCGGCGGGAGGGGGGCCCACTGGACATACAAAGTGCATAACATACACACACAAGCCAAGTGCAACCGCATGCACAACATAGCAAGCTGCCACGTACAGCTCAGGCTGCTATGCTGCCATATAAATACTGTTGCCAGCGGCAACCACAGGTGAGGCAAATACCACAGCACTCACCTGTGATTGACAACCAGACCAAACCGCTGACAACCGCATGCGGTTCAGGAGTCACGACCATGACCATGGTCGTGACATTCTCCTTTAGGAGCTCTGGGCTCGGCTGTGTGTCACTACCAGAGCTTTGAGACGTTCTCACAGCCCTGTTTCTCCACCCCTGTGATGATGTCACTACTAGAGCTTGGAGGAGTTCCCTCTGCCCTGTTTCTCCGCCCCTGTGATGAGGTCTTTACTTTCTGTTTCCTTCCTCCCAGCTGTCCCTCCTGTGTTTGATTTCGCTGCCTTTAAATCACCCCTCCTCCTTTGTAGAGGTGCGGATTATACTTTTCATTTGAGCTGTATCTCTCGCTTGAGTATCTTCACCTATGTGATTTCTTTTCACTGGATCTGTGTTCTGCTGAAGCAAGTACTTCGGATATTGTCTGCTGACTTTGGATCTGTTTTCACTGCAGCTGCAGCTCCTTCAGTTAAGTGTTCAGACATTGTGTGTTTCTGTTTCTTTGCTGACTGGATCCGAGGCGACCCCGGTTCCCTCCATATACTGAGCAGGGCACCGGTGGCCGTGCCCCTTCCACTATTGTAGGGGTTTCAGTGGTCATCAGCCTTAGGTACGCGGGCATGTCTCGATCCACCATCTGGATCTGGACATGTGCTTAGCAGCTTAGGGAGAGCATTTAGGGTCTGACAGGGGTCACCCTTTTATCCTCCCTAGTTTGGGTCCGGTCAGTTGCTATTCACTGTGTAGGCTCTTGTTGCTCACTTACAGCTGTGACACTGTGGCTCCTGCGCTCCCCTGCGGCGTGGTCCCGTGACCAGAAGTTCGGACTGCATCACCGGAAGTAAGATGATGGCGCGCATCACATACTGGAGACCTCAGGAACAATGAAGTACTGCATGCATGGGGGTTGACTCTTCCTAGGAATAAGTCCCCCTGGAAAGAACAGAGGAGGCGGAGCTAAGCAACGACGGGGGGGGGGAGGACCGATTAACCCCTTAGGGTTTCTACTCTAGGGGTGCATCATGGCGCTTCAAATGGGACATGGTGTCAAAAAAAACAGTCCAGCAAAATCTGCCTTCCAAAAACCGTATGGCATTCCTTTCCTTCTGCACCCTGTCGTGTGCCCATACAGCTGTTTACAACCACATATGGGGTGTTTCTGTAAACTACAGAATTAGGGCCATAAATATTGAGTTTTGTTTGGCTGTTAACCCTTGCTTTGTTACTGGGAAAAATGGATTAAAATAGAAAATTGGCCCAAAAATGTAAATTCTGAAATTTCATCTCCATTTGCCAATAACTCTTGTGGAACACCTAAAGGGTTAACAACGTTTGTAAAATCTGTTTTGAATACCTTGAGGGGTGTAGTTTCTTAGATGGGGTCGCTTTTATGGAGTTTCTACTCTAGGGGTGCATCAGGGGGGCTTCAAATGGGACATGGTGTCAAAAATACCAATCCAGCAAAATCTGCCTTCCAAAACCGTATGGCATTCCTTTCCTTCTGCGCCCTGCGGTGTGCCCGTACAGCTGTTTACAACCACATATGGGGTGTTTCTGTAAACTACAGAATCGGGGCCATAAATATTGAGTTTGGTTTGGCTGTTAACCCTTGCTTTGTAACTGGAAAAAAAATATTAAAATGGAAAATCTGCCAAAAAAGTGAAATTTTGAATTTGTATCTCTATTTTCCATTAATTCTTGTGGAACACCTAAAGGGTTAACAAAGTTTGTAAAATCAGTTTTAAATACCTTGAGGGGGTAGTTTATAGAATATAATTTTTGGGTGGTTTCTATTATGTAAGCCTTGCAAAGTGACTTCAGACCTGAACTGGTCCCTAAAAATTGGGTTTTTGAAAATTTCTGAAAAATTTCAAGATTTGCTTCTAAACTTCTAAGCCTTGTAACATCCCCAAAAAATAAAATATCATTCCCAAAATGATCCAAACATGAAGTAGACATATGAGGAATGTAAAGTAATAACTATTTTTGGAGGTATTACTATGTATTATAGAAGTAGAGAAATTGAAACTTGGAAATTTGCCTTTTTTTCAAATTTTGGTTAAATTTGGTATTTTTTTATAAATAAAAAAGATTTTTTTTTAATTTAATTTTACCAGTGTCATGAAGTACAATATGTGATGAAAAATCTATCTCAGAATGGCCTGGATAAGTCAAAGCATTTTAAAGTTATCAGCACTTAAAATGACACTGGTCAGATTTGCAAAAAATGGCCAAGTCCGTAAAGTGAAATAGGGCCGAGTCCTTAAGGGGTTAAGGTAAATACCTATTTACTGACTGATAAAAATAATTGTAATGTTGCATCATGGAGGTCCAGACGTCTGCCAAGCAGGAAGCTTGCTCAGACTCACTCGTCCAGGCCCTGGTAAGTGGTTTCCCTGCCATTGGCTAACAGGGTTACTATGTGGTACTAAAATGTGAGTGTTTCTCCATTTTTTCCTTAGACTGGGAAGGAGACAGGTCACAAGTCTCATGGAGACCCAAAAACGAAGGGGAAAAGTGTGCAACTTGCCCAATAAAGCTTCTGGATTCATATAAAAAATCATTATGCCCAAAATGCTTGTCAAAAATTCTTAAAGAGGAACAATCGTCCCTACTTTCTGAGTTAAGAGCTATAGTAAAAGAAGAGGTGGAGCATGGAGATGGACCACCTCTTCTTTTACTATAGCTCTTAACTCAGAAAGTAGGGACGATCGCTTCCCCTATTAAAGATGGCTTCAGGGTTTATGGCGGACGCCTCAGCGGAATCAATGAGATTCGCAGGTAAGACGCAATCCCTAACGAACACAGCCAGACGTGCCCTCTGGCTGAAATCCTGATCTGGGGATATAGCATCTAAGAATTGTGAAAAATTTTAGATTTGAGCAGCTCTCACCTGCCGAGGATTCCACTGTTATAGCACGGAACAACTCCTTCACCCGAATCAGGAGCAATGACGAAAATATGGAAAAAGAGGTTTTGTCCAGCTTGTGGTTGTGGTAATCCAAAAAGGCTTTATTCAAAATTCAATAAAATTCAATAAAATCTGCATTTTTGTACCTGGATTTTATTGAATTTTGAATGAAGCCTTTTTGGATTACCACAACCACAAGCTGGACAAAACCTCTTTTTCCATATTGGCATCTAAGAATAGACTCTCTGCAATACCGTTTACAGGTTCCTTTGTGTTTGGCCCAGTTCTAGACTCCATCTTGGAAAACGCGGCAGATAAAAAGCAGGGGTTTCCTGAGGAAAAAACAAAAAAAAACGCAGCCCTTTCGTAAACCCTCTAGTCAGGACAGGTCGTATAGAGGGAAAGGGAAATCGGGTAGATGGAGCTACTCAAAAGGGGGGAGAGGAAGGGGGTTCCTCTTCAACCCCAATACAAACACAAGGAAACAATGACGTCAGACCAGTGGGGGGAGACTACGACACTTTTGGCAAAATTGGAGACGGATCACCCAGAATCAGTGGATCCTGGACTCCATCAGAGACGGCTTCAGAATAGAGTTTCGAAGTTCTCCTCCTCAAACCTTCCAGCTAACAAAGTTCGAGTAACCCCATCTACAGCAACAGCTATGGTCAGATCTAAAAAAACTATTAGATCTGGAGGCTATTACACAAGTCCCTCCTTATCAAGAGTTTAAGGGTCACTACTCTAAGCTATTTGTGAAAAAAACTGACGGGTCAGTCAAGACTATCATCAACTTAAAGTTTCTGAACAAATGGGTGACCTATCACAGATTCAAGATGGAAAACATAAGATCCACAACCCCTATTCACAATCCTATCCACAATCCTATGCATGTTGGATCCCCATATATCAACAACACCAACAGTATCTGAGATTCGCAATCAGGAGCAAAGGGAAGATTCTCCATTAACAGTTCCAGTGTTTGCCGTTCGGGATATCATCAGCACCCCGCATTTTCACAAAAGTCGTCTCAGAAATCATGGCCTATCTATGCCAGAGTCAGATCGTGATCGTGCCCTACCTGGACAACTTCCTACTCATCGCAGATTCAAAACAGAAGTTGGAAGTGGACATTTATCACACCTTGTCTCTATTCAAAGATCTGGGGTGGGTCATTAACTACAATGACCTGATACCAGACACAAGGAAGAAGTTCCTCGGAACTCTCCTGGACACAGTAGGGCAACATTCATTTCTTCCAGAAAGAAAACAGATCAACATAAGAAGGAGAATAGAACACTTCAGGAAAAAGAAGACCCACACTCTGAGAGAGGCTATGCAGATCCTAGGTTTAATGACCTCCTGTATCTCTTGTGCCTTGGGCTCAATTCCATTTGAGGGTCCTTCAGGAAGCAATATTGGGGGCTTGGGACAGAAATCACCAATCCCTTAATTCCACAGTAATAATGCTGGACACAGTGTTGAACTCACTATCCTGGTGGGTGACGACAAAATATTTAAAGAAAGGAGTCCCTTGGAATACGACTTAGTCTAACAGTTACCAACAGTTACCATGAATGCAAGTCTCAGAGGCTGGGGAAGTCATTTGAAAGAGCTCTTCTTTCAGGGGACATGGTCCCTACATGACGAGCTAAGGTCTTCAAATTAAAGGGAATTGAAGGCTGTGTTAAAAACACTGAAAGCGGCCGAGCATCTTCTCCAGGGACAACATGTCAGAGTCCTATCAGACAACATAACAGCGGTCTGCTATCTAAAAAAACAAGGAGGGACCAGATGTCCACACCTACAGGGTCTAGCGGAACAGATTTTCACATGGGCAGAAAAGAAAGTCCTGTCAATTTCAGCAATTCATTTGAAAGAAACTCAGAACTCCAGGGCAGACTTCCTCAGCCACCACATAATCGACTCAGGGGAATGGAATCTAAAAAAACTGATTTTTCAACAAATCTGTCAGAAATGGGGCCGACCAGAGAGAGATCTTTTCGCATCAAGGGAAAATTCACAGCTGGATTGTTTCTTCTCTCTAAATCCCAAAGAAAATCCAATGGCGGTAGATGCTCTAGTTGCTCTACATAATCTTGATTGCACCAGACTGGACCAAGAGAGCCTGGTACCCCATCGTAAAGGAAATGTTGATCAGGGATCCTTTCCCCCTTCCATACAGGAAAGATCTACTATTACAGGGTCCGCTGGAACATCCAAATCTCAACAAACAGATTGACTGCCTGGATCCTGAGAGATAAACCTTGAGAAAAAAGTGACTCTCGGATAAGGTAATATCAACATTTAAAAAATTTCGTAAATCTGTTACTTCGGCCATATATAGCAAAATATGGAAAAAGTTTTCATCCTGGCTCTCCCAGATTCACCCAGATACCAGGACGCCATCAGTAGGCTGCATATTGGATTTTGTACAGAATGGGTTTGATTTGGGTTTAAAACCCAGCACACTCAAAGTCCAAATTTCTGCTCTAAGTTGTTTTTTACACATCCCCTTAGCAGACTATAGATGGATCAAAAGATTCATTAAGGCAGTTTCCAGAATGAGACCTACCTTGAGACAGATGTGTCCCCCCTGGGATTTAAATGTAGTATTAAATAGCCTGTGTAGTTTTCCCTTTGAACCAATTGATCAGATATCAGATAAATGGCTATCATTTAAAACTGTGTTCCTGTTGGCAATCACTACAGCCCGTAGAATAGGGGAAATACAGGCCCTGTCAGTTAAAGAACCCTTTCTTAAAATTCTAGATGATAGTGCAGCGTCCCACTCAGGACATGTGGGAACTGCAAAATAGCTTTGAAACTGCATTACAGTGTTGCATGTCATTCTGCATTACATCACCTGTTGTATCCCTGTTCATAGGCTGGTTAGGTCTATTTTTCTACATCCCACCACTAGATGGGGATAGCACTTAGGTTATATAAATACTTAGGTCAGGCCTAGTGTAAAAAGAGAGAAGAGCGGAGCAGAGTCAGTTGTTAAGCTGAGGCTACACACCACAGAGTAGTGGGTGAAGTCTGATGCAGCAATGAGGTAGAGCCAAGGAATGAGGGGCAGTAGAGCGTTTTCCTCCTGTGATCCTCTTAGTTCCCTTATATCCTACAACCAGAGGATAGTGTTGCGTCCCTGGAAGAAATCCAGGCTGAAAGAGAGACATCTGTGATAACAACCTCTACCTAAGGCTTAATGGGCACCTTTGCACATGGTGTCACGGATTATATTGCAGATAGCTGGAAGATATGGACAAACATCCGACTGGCTTGATCCCAAACTAAGGAGCATAAAGGTGGCCCCTGCAAAACCCTCAGACCTCACCCTGACTGCTAAGCACATACATGGGTCTCAGAGGTAGACAATTGCATGCCCTTGTACCTAGACTGTGTGACACCTGAAAACCCTATAATAGTGAGGGGACACGACCACCGGCTCCCTGCACTTAATATGGAGGGAGTCAGGGTCACCTAGAACCAAGCCAGAAAAGAAACACAATACAAGAAAGGACTTATCTGAACAAGCAGTAACAGAAGTCTCCAGCAGTGATCACTTCAATCCAGGAAGTAGTATAAACCGCAAAGTGAGGCAGTATGGGAGGGAATATAAAGGAAGGCAATTAGTGTGAATAGGTGACAGCTGGGAGAAGGAAAAGAGATGACAAAGTGAAACCAAAACAAAGAACATCATGCAAGAGGTACAGAAGAACATCTGCCAGACCTTCTCAGAGAGCTGGCGGTGACACATGGTGGAGGACCACCTAGCTACAGGCAGCCTCACCATACATTAAAGAAGACAGATTAGCTACCCAATCAAGGGCTTGGAAGATACAGAAACAATAGGACTAAGCATACCAGTGAAGTACTACAGACAACCTCACCAAATTACTCTGGTTCAAAAGGGACCTTGAAGCAAAGTCAAAACCTAGCCAACCCTATTAACAGTGGATCAACAGAATTCTTCTAAATATCAAAAGACTGTATTCTGTCTGGATGTATATGCTGCAACTAAAACCAGCCACAGTAAAAGTTGTGAGTTGTATCCTACCACTGTGTACTTCATTCTTCAATACCAACACTACAACTGGTTGTACCACCATTAACGGTACTGGCGTCACAACAAATACCACCAAGGGACCCAGCCGCCACAAGCACCCTAAAGTCCACTGCCATCAAGGGCACCTCAACCTCCATCTAGCCTGGTGCTTCCCTACCACAGAGTGTGCCGCGGAGGATTTTGTGCTGTCTTCCTCATCACTGTGCTGCTGGCCCAGGGGGGCTTTCTGCTAACCATGAGTAAACCGATGAACTGTATTATTACTGGCCCCTCATCGGCCCACCGTGCACCTCCCGTGTAGCCCCTGCGGTTCTGGCACGCCACAATAGAATAATACTTAAATTGGACCAATCCTTTTTACCTAAAGTTGTCTCTGTTTTTCACAGAGAACAGGAGATAATACTTCCCTCATTTTGTACCGCCCCCAAAAACTTACAGGAGGAACGGTTCCACTGCTTGGACGTAAGAAGAACAGTTCTCGCCTGCATTCAGTGGACTAAAGCAGGGTTCCCCAACTCCAGCCCTCAGGGCCCACTTGCCGGTCAGGATTTAGGAGTATCCCACAGAATGAATACCTGTGGTAAATCCTGATGGATGGACACTAATTATATCAGCTGCCCAATACTAAGGAAATCCTAAAAACATGACTGGTAGGTGGGCCCTGAGGACCACTGGACTAAAGCATGGAGAAAATCAACAAATCTGTTCATCCAGTTTGGTGTAAAAAATAAAGGATTCAGAGCTTCAAAGGCTTCATTGGCACGCTGGATCAAGAAGACTTTAAGAGAATCCTATGGACTACAGAACTTATCCTGTCCTATATCCTTAAAAGCCCATTCGACCATAGCCATGGCAACAACATGGGCAGAAAAGCAGAGGCAGGGGCCTCAATTGATCAAATTTGCAGGGCCGCAACCTGGTCTACTTTCACAACCTTTATTAAACACTACAGACTGGACGCTATGGCCAATCAGGATCCTGCTTTCGGTCTTAAGGTCCTACAGGCAGTGGTCCCCCCCCCCCCCCCCCTAAAATTTCGGTTTAAGTTGTTAGTTCTCCATGGGTGCTGTCATGGAGGACGTCCTGGAAACATATATTTAGTTTACCGGTAAATGGTTTTCCAAGAATCCGAAATGACAGCACCCAGTATTACCCCCCCCCCCCCCCTTTTTTTGTTTGAATTGTGTGGATCTAACTCTGTATACAATGTGAAATTAACATTGACGTTCAAAATAAATTAGTTAGATCCTATCCGGTGTAGTAAGTTGTAAGAACACTGGAGAAAGGGGGTGGGGAGAGGCCTTTTAATTTCTCTCTCTCTCTTCCTGTCCCAACAGAGGCCAATAGGACATCCTCCATGGGTGCTGTCATCCCGGACTCCTGGAACTCCCATCACTAGAAATGACTATTCGGGTTCGCAATACGGAGAAGAATAGGATGTGTTCTATAATTTGTGGAAAGGATACACAGTTGAAAATTGCGGATCGGATATGGATGAAAAATACAGTAGTGTGTATGAGCCCTTGGGAGCTCCCCAAACCCACCAAGAATGCCCAGTTAGAGGCACGGCTTACCCTAGTCCCACCCATTTTACCCCCGAACAACCCGAATTTGCTGGGACTGTCTCTGAAAATCAGTGACAATCCATGCACATTGGGACAGTTGGCAACTACATATGCTTTCTTTTTTAAAAGAAGCCAGAAAGAAAAAAAATGAACAAAAACTCCATCAGCAAAAAGGACCAGGTAAACAAAAGCCTCCCTGTTATAGAAAGGCTTGGTCTTTATTGGGGCTTGATGCCTGTTTAGAATTATTGGGTTTATATTTTTATTTAGGGGCACAGTGTGGGATGTTTGTATTCAGGTGGCACTATATGTGACACTAATTTTCGAGTGGATAGTGTGTGGATGTGCTGCAAGGAGCAGAGGGACATCTAGGGAGGCAAACTGTAGAGGGGAGTGGTGACTGGGAGACGTCTTCATGATGGCATGGACCAAATAAAAAGCAGAAGAAAAATAATAGGGGTATTTACTAAGATCGCCACTCTTGGCATAAAAAAGTCACAAGACCCTGTTTTACAACTTTTTTTAACACCTGTGCAGCAATATTTTGGTGCACGGGCATTTTCATGCCATCCTCGCCACACAGAAGTCGCCTGACACTTTGGCCCATACCAATTTACCATCTTTTACATTCACATTTTCACTCCAGATGCACAGACTCACAGACACCCAGAGATGCGCCTAATTTTTTACAAGGCGCACATCTCATCTTAAAGTAGCCAAATCCTCAGGTAGAGCGGGGGGAGGAGGGGGCAAAGACCAGTGTAAATGACCCACATAGACTCAAATTACAAGAAACTCACATGACTCACTAAATGCAAGGGTCCATTAACACGTCCGTAGAATGGGTCCGGATCCATTCATTCTCTATAGGGCTGGATGAGATGCGGACAGCACACAGTGCTGACGGATGCAGACCCATTTAACTTCCGTGGGGTTTCTGTCAGTGCCTCCGCACCACAAAAAAGTAGTGCATGCACTACTTTTTTGCGGTGCGGACCGTCGGAGGCAGATCGTGGACGGCACTTAAGTGAATGGGTCCGCGTCTGCAGACGGTGGCCACACAGTCAATGCCCCTGCATTGCGGACTGCAACTTGCAGTCCACAGCACGGACCTGGCCGACACATTTGTGTGCATGAGCCCTTATACTGATTTATAATGCATTAGACAATCTTTCACACGAGCGTTACGGATTCTCTCATGAGGTCTGCTCAGGGAAAAACTGATGGTTTTGCAAGCAAGTTCAGTCAGTTTTGTCTGCAATTGCATTCAGTGTTTATTTTTTCCACACGGGTGCAATTTTTCATACATTTTTCCCATGGAAAAAAAACCTGAAGATTAACAATCTACATCTAGCAACCATCAGCGAAGAACGCATTGCATCCGGGTTCAGCCCCATTCACTTCTATGGAACCAGAGCTGCGTAGAAAAACGCAGAATATAGAACATGCTGCGATTTTTCCTGAACACAGAAATGATGCGTGAAAAACATTGAAATGAATGGGTCAGGATTCAGTCCGGATGCTATGTGTTTGCTTCACGCATCACACCCTGACGGAAAGCTCACTTATGTGAAAGAGACCTTAGGCCTCTTTCACACGGGCGCAACGCGGGTGACATGCGGGAAAAGATGCGGGGGCGTTGCAGGAAAATGCGCAATATTTCCCTGTGAGTGAAAAGAGTTTTAATGCGTTTTGCACGCACGTGAGAAAAATCGGCATGTTTGGTGCCCAGACCCGAACCTAGACTTCTTCACAGAAGTTCGGGTTTGGGATCGGTATTGTGTAAATTTTATTATTTTCCCTTATAACATGGTTATAAGGGAAAATAATAGCATTCTTAATACAGAATGCTGAGTAAAATAGGGATGGAAGGGTTAAAAAAAATTATAACTAAACGCACCTCATCCACTTGTTTGCGCAGCCTGGCTTCTCTTCTTTCTTCTTCTTTGATGACCTGGGAGGAAAAGGACCTTTGGTGACGTCACTGCGCTCATCACATGGTCCACCACCATGGTGATGGACCATGTGATGAGCGCAGTGATGTCACCAAAGGTCCTTTTCCTCCCAGGTCATAAAAGAAGAAGAAAGAAGACGAGTTGGGCAGCACGCACAAGTGGATGAGGTGAGTTTAATAAAAAAAAAAATTAACCCCTCCATCCATAATTTACTGTAGCATTCTGTATTCAAGGGTTTCTACCACCTCATTTTGACCGAATTAGCTTTCAGACACTAGCGATCTGATAGTGTCTGATCTCCATAACCATGCAATTCTCAGACCTTTGTGTGGAGCGGTTTCATTAAAAAACTAACTTTTATTCCAATGCAAATGAGCCTCTAGGTGCTATGGGGCATCTTTTCAGCACCTAGAGGCTCGGTCTACTCACACTGTTTGCCGCCCCGCTCATCCGTCAAGTCCGCCCATCTCGTCTTGAATGCCTGCCTCCATCTCAGCCATCGGACGAATTCTCGCTCCTGCACCGTTCACTTCTGTCTTCGGCGCAGTGAGTGAATGATGCGCTCCTGGTGCCGGATTCCTCACTGCGCCTGCGCCGACTACGTCACAGTGAGGAAGCCGGCATCAGGAGAGCGGCCTTCACTCACTGCGCCTGTGCCGAAGACAGAAGTGAACGGCGCAGGCGCGAGAATTCTTCCGATGGCTGAGATGGAGGCAGGCATTCAAGACTAGATGGGCGGGCTTGACGGACGAGCGAGGCGGCATACAGTGTGAGTAGACCGAGCCTCTAGGTCAGTGATGGTGAACCTTTTGGAGACCGAGTGCCCAAACCGCAACCCCAAAACCCCCTTATTTATCGCAAAGTGCCAACGTGGCAAGTTAACCTGAATCCTACAGTCCAATATAGTATATATTCCTATGTACTTTATCATGTAGTAGCTATAATAGCCTGTCTACATTCAGTGCGCTGCCTGTGCTGTTCATGGTGCGTCCTGCGCTGATGAATGGCAAGAAAGGTCTAAGGCATATTGGTACACTCAGACTTTTTCCATTCGGGTGCAATGCGTTTTGATGCGTTTTTCACGCACGTGATAAAAAAACTGAAGGTTTACAAACGACATCTCTTAGCAACCATCAGTGAAAAATGCATTGCATCCGCACTTGCTTCCGGATGCAATGCGTTTTCACTGAAGCCCCATTCACTTCTATGTGGCCAAGGCTGCATGAAAAACGCAGAATATAGAACATGCTACGTTTTTCAGGCAACGCAGAACTGATGCGTGAAAAAAGTGCTCATGTACACAGACCCATTGAAATGAATGGGTCAGGATTCAGTGTGGATGCTATGTGTTCACGTCACGCATTGCACCCGCGCGGAAAACTCACTCGTGTGAAAGGGACCTGCCGGATCCGACAATCTGTATGCAAACGGAATCCATTTGTAGACGGATCCGTCTCACAAATGCATTGCAATACCAGATCCGTTTCTCCGGTGTCATCCAAGTCTGCGCATGTACAGACAGGAAGACCGGATTCGTCAATGCGTCAATTTTAATGCCGGATCCGGCACTAATACATTCCAATGGAAAAAAATGCTGGATCCGGCATTCTTGCAAGTGTTCAGGATTTTTGGCCGGAAAGAAAAATGCAGCATGCTGCTTTTTTTTCTCCGTCCAAATACCGTAAAAGGACTGAACTGAAGACATCCTCAACGGATTGCTGTTCTGGCGGATAGTTTTATTCCAGCCGCCTCGGCGTGTATGCTGTGCTGCTGCTGGAACTCCGTCCCATCCCCATTATAGTCAATGGAGCCGGAGTGGTAGTCCGGGGGCACGCGTGCTCACGCGGCAGCACAGATCCGACAGGCTGTTCACCCGCTGGAACAGCCTGCCGGAGTTCCTTGCCGCTAGTGCCCTAAGCACAGTGCCATACATTGTACAATGGCTGTGCTTGGTATTGCAGCTCAGCCCCATTGACTTGAATGGGGCTGAGCAGCAACTGGTGCACGTGACCAACAAACGGTGACGTCACTGGCCTAGGAAGAGGCTGCAGTGCTCATGGAGAGCTGTCCTCTTCTAACAGCTGTTGGCGGGGGTCCTGGGTGTCAGAGCTTCTACGGCCGGCAGTCTGTGCTCCTGGCTGGAGCAGTTTTTTGCCAATATTTACACCTGGAAAAATTGCATAAATGTTAGTAAATTTGCGACTAAAATAGTGGCAAGTCTCTACCTGACAGCCGTACTGCACATAACAGTGTGGCCCAGTAAAATAATGCTAGCAGCCATACTAATGAAAGCTTCCACTGCATTTCTTGTATTTTTTTCTTCTTGAACTTTCCGAACCCCGGCACTAGATGGCGCCCACGCTCCCTCAGCACTACCGAGGCCATATCACGTCTCGCTTTGTTGCCAGTAGAGGTCGGAAGTCGCGGTGACTGTACCATTAGGGAAAGAAATCTATTTTATTACATATAATTAATTAAAATAATACGGTATGCTCATATTTACGAATGCGTTTTATAAAACCACTCTTGCTAACTTTTCTGTGCTTGGGGCATAAGAGAACATACATTTTCTAGTAGTTTAACTTTACTCCCCCCCCCCCCTTCAAGGATCGAACATTCCTTCTAGTCAGAGCGAAGAAGAAAACTCCCGCGAAACTGGTCACGTGACACCGCGATTGGCGCGAATTCTTCTGGCGGGAGAAGAAGCTGCAGCCGGACAACAACGTGAGAGAGTTCAGAGCGGCTCCTCGGGTGAGTGTGTGGCCCCCACTAGGGTGCGAGCTGGACACCTCATTACTGCACTTAGTGTTGGTGGAGAGCTAGAAACCTCAGTGGACACTGGTTAGATCAACGGAATGGCTTCAGTTCTCTGCTTCTGGATTCCGGCTGTGTTTCCTGTGGGCGAGTGAATGTGATTGCCTAGAGCCAGGCTCTCTGTACACGCGTGTTTACATTGTGTCGCTATGCGGTTTTAACGCTTTAGAAGGTTTCTGTCACATAATAATAAATGTAAAGTTTAACCCCCCCCCCCCCCACACCACCACCACCTGCCGATAAAAATCTATTTCTTCTTTGATTCATGTGAACAGAGTTCTAGAAATCCCTTTCGCTTGGATGCACGTTTGATAAGAATTTTGTATTGTAAATCCCACACAAGTACTCCAGATCATGTGCTCTAGTCGGGCAGCATTATGTGAGCGCAGCTCTGCAGTGTGGGCGGATGTGATGGAGGCCCTGGCCAGTCTGGGTTTCTGGCGATCACCTGGTCTTGGCTCACAATCACTGATCCCAAACCACACATTGGTCTAATGGTTCAGAGGAACTTGATCTTCTCTATGTAACTCCTTATCCTACCTATCCATCAGATCAGTAGGGAGAGAGCTGAGCCCAGGACTTGGCTCTCTCTGGATCCCCCATAGAAAAGCGGCCGTTCTATCCATGGGAGCTGCAGCGATATGGTGCTGTTCTCGTGGTTGGTGGGTGTCACAACAGTAGGACCGCCACTGTTTTAAATTGTCCCCTGTCTTGTTGATGCAGGATAACTTTAACCCACTGGAATACCCCTTTAAATGGGTATTCTCTCCTAGACATTATGGCATATACACAGGACATGGGTGGGTGGCCCCACATGCAGATTTCTCCACTTCCATGGGAGCTAAAATAAATAAATGACCAAGTAAACTATTTCCAAACGCCAATGGAAGTGAATGGAGAAATCTGCACCTGAGCGGCCACCTCTCCATTAACAGCGGCTGTGAGATGGAAGTCTGTTCTCCATAGTTGCAGGTGGGATCTACGTCTGATATATTTATAGCAGCTTTTGGGGATATATACTCCTTATACCTATGCAGCATCCAAGGAGTTTGATAGCGGGAGGGTGCTCCTTTTGTCAATAAATTAGTACCCCCAGTGATGTCATTGTGGGGGGCTTAAAGTTGGACAACTGTTAGGTGCTGGCATAGCAAAAGTCAACCTTCGGCACATGGCCGTATCCATTTTTGTGATCAAGGATACCGGCTGAATACATGCCGCCATTTTTATTTTTATTTTTTTATAACTCCTGCAGAAATGTCCTTGTCCGAAAAACAAACAAGAATAGAACATTTTCTATCATTTTTGTGGAGCTGCGGAACTGACTAAAGTCTGCATGCCATCCACAAAAAAGGCCGATTGGATGCCGACCAAAACTAGGGCGTGTACACGAGCCCTAACGCTGAGGCCTCATGCACAAGACCATATTTTCAGTCCGGATCCGATTTGCATTTTTTTTGCAGATCTATTCTAGACCCGTTAATTTCTCGTCCGTGTGCTGTACGGCCGTGCCGCAAATTATGGAAAGTGTCCTATTGTCTGTCTTGCAGACAAGAATAGGCATTTTTACAGTGGGGCCTGTAATTTTTTTGGGGATGTACACAGACTGCATCCATATTTTGCGGGTCACAAAACGGATACTGTCGTCTGCAGGAGGCCTAAGGCTGAGGTCACGTTTGCATTGGAGGCTCCATTTAGTATTATACATGTGACTAGCTTTTTTTGTGAAATAATGTCGGGGGCGTGCAGCCTCTGATTCTCATTCTCACAGCAGACTCATCTTTTAAATGGGCATCAGTTGAAACGTATTTTGACATTTGTAACTTGTCATTTACGTAGTGAACTGAGCTTTATGTGCACAAGTCTGGAAAACCCATTTATTGTCATCTCTGAGAATATAATTCTTGTTTCATTCATTTCCAGCACCATGTCTTCCCCATCATCCACACCAAGCCGCAGAAGGAACAAGCGAGGGCGAGGCAGCAATCCTCCAACTCGTAAGTAATTCTTTATTCTGAGATGTGCAGTTGTTTGTGTCTAAGGCTACCTTCACACTCGCGTTTTGTGCGGATCCCTCATGGACGGATCCGTTCAGATTATGCAACAGTCTGGTTCCGTTCAGAACGGATCCATTTGTAGTATCTTTAACATAGCCAAGACGGATTCCTTTTTCTGTTGTGCCAGATTGTGCTTCCATGGGGGTTCTGTTCTGCATCTCCGGGTTTGCGGACCTATTCAAGTGAATGGGTCCGCATCCGTGATGCGGAATGCTCACGGAACGGTGTCCGTTTATTGTGGATCCGCATATGCGGTCCGCAATACGGAAAAGTAACCCATACATTCGTGTGCATCAGCCCTTATAAACATGGGCATAAGCTTTAACTGTTTCACTGCCAGGTTTTTGGGGGGCATTTTGCACCTCTGTTAGCTAAGGCAATGTGTGTATAGATAAAACCTAAATTATCAAAATCATACTAATCCCCCGTACCCATATATTTTCTGAAAGTAGACACCCTGCGCATTGTCAAAATGCTGCTTAGCGCTTCATACTCACACCATCATGCAATTTTGTTTCAATCTATTTTTTTTTTGAATCAAATCGTTTTTATTAAACCACTAAAGACAGAAGTTTACAAATCAATACAATGTCTTTTCTTACTCTATCCACATTACGGAATCAGTGTACATCAGTATCATATCAGTACCAACACACTTACAATACAAGTATCTGCATGTACTATATACTCATAGGAAAACAATAGACACCAGGAATTATAAATGTCTAAACCCTCCCAAACCCCACCCCCCGCCCTGTAAACTAGTCTTGTATCTGTCTGAGCCTATTTGACCACATGGGTATGAGATAACCAATCACTCCACAGTTTATCAAACTTCTGAGGACACCCTCTTTTCACAAACACGTTTCAATCTAATTTTAACTAATTTGAAATTGGTGAGGTCAGGTGACATTTATCTGATGCAAAGATTAATGACGTCTGGTGCACCGAAGTGTTCCATTCACTTCTGAGAGTTACTAGAGCAGCTGAGCAAGTACACATGCTGGTAGTTGTAGTTTCACAGCGGCTGAAGGTTGTCAACCCCTCATCTAACATGTACGGCCAGTTTCTCTTTAAAAGGCCTCATGCACACGACCGTTGTGTGCATCCGTGGCCGTTGTGCCGTTTTCAGTTTTGTTTTTTTTCGCGGACCCATTGACTTTTAATGGGTCCATGGAAAAATCGGAAAATGCACTGTTTTGCAGCCGAGGCCGTGATCCGTGTATCCTGTCAGTCAAAAAAATATGACCTGTCCTATTTTTTTGACGGACAACGGTTCACGGACCCATTCAAGTCAATGGGTCCGTGAAAGAACACGGATGCACACAAGATTGGCATCCGTGTCCGTAGGTTGCTTTCATACAGACGGATCCGAAGAGCCGTCTGCATAAAAGCTTTTTCAGATCTAAGTTTTCACTTCATGAAAACTCATATCCGACAGTATATTCTAACACAGAGGCGTTCCCATGGTGATGGGGATGCTTCTAGTTAGAATACACTACAAACTGTGTACAAGACTGCCCCCTGCTGCCTGGCAGCACCCAATCTCTTACAGGGGGCCGTGATCAGCACAATTAACCCCTTCAGGTGCGGCACCTGAAGGGGTTAATTGTACTATCATATCCCCCTGTAAGAGATCATGGCTGCCAGGCAGCAGGGGGCAGATTCCCCCCCCCCCTCCCCAGTTTGAATATCATTGGTGGCCAGAGCGGGCCCCCCTCCCTCCCTCTATTGTAATAATAGCTTGGTGGCCGGTGTGCGCCCCCATCGGGGCCCCCCCCCCCCCCCTTCCTCCCTCTATTGTAATAAATCGTTGGTGGCACAGTGTGCGCCCCCATCGGCCCCCCCTCCCTCTATAGCAGTAACAACATTGGTGGTCAGTGTGCGGCCTCCCATCCCCCCCCCGGTCATTGGTGGCAGTGGAGTTCCCATCGGAGACCCAGTTTAATCGCTGGGGCTCCGATCGGTAACCATGGCAACCAGGACGCTACTGCAGTCCTGGTTGCCATGGTTACTTAGCAATAGTAGAAGATTCATAGATACCTGCTTGCTGCTGCGATGTTTGTGTCCGGCCGGGAGCTCAACCTACTGGTAAGTGACAGGTCTGTGCGGCGCATTGCTAAATGATCTGTCACTTACCAGTAGGAGAAGCTCCCGGCCGGTCACAGACATCGCAGCAAGCAGGTAGGGGGGGGGAGATGGGAGGCCGCACACTGGCCACCAATGTTGTTACTGCTATAGAGGAAGGGGGGCCCGATGGGGGGCGCACACTGTGCCACCAACGATTTATTACAATAGAGGGAGGGGGGGGGGGGCCGCACTGGCCACCAATGATATTCAAACTGGGGAGGGGGGGGGGGGGGTCTGCTGCCTGGCACCCCTGATCTCTTACAGGGGGATATGATAGTACAATTAACCCCTTCAGGTGCGGCACCTGAGGAGTTAATTGTGCTGATCACGGCCCCCTGTAAGATCGGGTGCTGCCAGGCAGCAGGGGCAGTCATGTACACAGTTTGTAGTATATTCTAACCTGAAGCGTCCCCATCACCATGGGAACGCCTCTGTGTTAGAATATACTGTCGGATCTGAGTTTCACGATGTAGCTCATATCCGACAGTATATTCTAACATAGAGGCGTTCCCATGGTGATGGGGACGCTTCAAGTTAAAATATACCATCGGATTGGAGAAAACTCCAATCCGATGGTATAAAAGAACTCCAGACTTTACATTGTAAAGTCAATGGGGGACGGATCCGTTTGAAATGGCACCATATTGTGTCAACGTCAAACGGATCCGTCCCCATTGACTTGCATTGTAATTCAGGACGGATCCGTTTGGCTCCGCACGGCCAGGCGGACACCAAAACAACTTTTTTTTCATGTCCGTGGATCCTCCAAAAATCAAGGAAGACCCACGGACGAAAAAACTCTCACGGACCTACGGACCCTGTTTTTGCGGACCGTGAAAATAAACTGTCATGTGCATGAGGCCAAACTCAGAATCTTTCACATTACCTTTATAATATGTAAGCTTTTGTAGGTTTCAGTTTTGTATGTTTGAGGTGCCTTAATATTTATCGGTTATCATGCCTAAGCAAGCTAGTGCACAAGGAAGGAGGCAAGATGTAAAGTAAAATCGCATGCTGATTTTTTTATTTTTTAATTTTTTTTTAAATCAAGCACGCAGTGAGGAAGTTCACTCACCTCCATCTCAGAGACGAAGGACTGAAGATTCCACATCGATTAGTGAACTTTTGCCCATGCCAACTTCACCATCTGGTGATCAACAGAGCCCCAGTGGACAAGAACTGCTATTCTCTAGCCCAGCACCATCACGACATTCAAGTATGTTTAGGTTTCTGTGCAGTTATATGTATGTTATGTACCTTGTAAGTTCGATTTTTACCTGTTGTATTTTGTGTTGCCTTTTAAAAAAAAAAAAAGTTTTTTTTTAAGGTGAAATGTGGTAAATCAGTGTGGTATTTGCAGTTTTTATAGGTGATCCACACTGATTTGACATGTTTAAAAATTAATACAACTGTAGTAGATGTAAACTATCTAAATGTAAAACTTAAATATGTTAAGGTAAACGTTGCTGTTTTATGACATTGCAGTTGTTCAGAGTGAACTGGACTTGAGCTCTCCTTTGACATATGGAACTCCAAGCTCTAGAGTGGAGGGGACGCCTCGGAGTGGTATCCGAGGCACTCCTGCTAGACAAAGGCCTGATTTAGGATCAGCACGCAAACTAAAGCAGGTGGATTTGCAGTCCGACCAGGTGGGTTTATCATTATGTAGTGACTGATAAATTGCTGTGTCCTTCTCTACAATATACCTTTTCTGCTATTTGCAGCCTGCAGCAGAGGAGCTGGTGACTAATGAACAATCCATGGAACAAAAGTTAGTGATTTGGGGAACGGATGTCAATGTGATTACATGCAGGGAGAAATTCCAGGTGAGTAAACGGTAAAGGATCCTTTACTTTAGTTTTCAATATTTACCTTGTTTACCAGAGTTTTGACGCCATCATGGGCAATCGGACCTTTAGTAGGTGAATTGCATGCAGCCAGAAGTTAATGAAGCCGATCAGCTGGTGCATTTCTGTAAAAACATAGCTACTTAGTTGGAAGGGTTTGTCCTGAACACTAACATAAAGGGTCATGCCACACAACATGGCCGTACGGGCTGCAGCAGGCTCTTAATAAACGAATGAAGGACGCACTGTTCAGTCAGTCTACATTGTTAATTGCTTTGCGTTATTGGAGGTGCCATACGGCTGTTAACCATGCACACAGTAAATATTGTGGTCTTAATTGATTAAATTAGAACCCTCTGCTCCCCTGTACAGCTGCATGGTAGTTGACTGCAGCACAGGCATATCCCACATGAAGAGGGCACACTTATTTTATTCACACGTGTGAATGTGCTAGCTTTTTGCATAATTTTTTTTTTTTTATGTAAAATTATTCGTACTTCTTATTATTGCAGTACCTGGTGCAAAGTTTTGTTTGTTTTTTTTCAAATATTGTAACACTTTTTTTTTTTTATAGCGGTTTATCCAGCGCTTTATTGATCCAGCTGCCAAAGAGGAGGAAAATGTTGGCTTGGATTTGAATGAGCCTATTTACATGCAGCGTCTTGAAGAGGTCAGGTTGATGCTTAATTTAGCATGTATGTTGGTGATAAAGGGTTTTATGAGATTTTACTACTGATGATTTATTCTCTGGATAGGTCCTCGGTATCTGATCGATGGAGGTCCGATTCCCTGGGACCCTTGTTGTTCAGCGGTTTGAGAATGCACCAGATTTCCTGTGAACGCTGCAGACTTCTCTGCTTTTCCTAAGGCCCCATGCACACGGCCGTGTGCGGGCCGTGGAACCGTGGCCTGGATCCCTCCTGAGAGCAGGAGCGCACGGCGTCACTGGTTGCTATGACGCCGTGCGCTCCCTGCTGCCGCCGCAATACAGTAATACACTGGTATGATCTATACCAGTGTATTACTGTACTTTGCCGGCAGCAGGGAGTGCACGGCGTCATAGCAACCAGTGACGCCGTGCGCTCCTGCTCTCAGGAGGGATCCAGGCTGCGGTTCCACGGCCCGCACACGGCTGTGAAACACGGCCGTGTGCATGGGGCCTAAGCCAGTGATATCACTCATCTTTCATGTGGCCTAGGAGCAGCTCAGCCCTATTGAAGTGAATGGGGCTGAGCTGTGATACCAAGCACAGCCGTTGTACTATGTAAAGTGCTGTAAGAGCGCAGTTGCTTCTCTAGAACAGCTGGTCGTGGGGGTCCGATCAAATACTGATGATCTATTCTGAGCATATGTCATCAGTTAAAAAAAAACTCAGAAAACCCTTTTAACTTTTTGTTGTTTTACCAGTACATGTTGCTGCTCTACCTAACACCCTGCCTTTTTTCTTTCCACAAATTTTATAGATCAATGTCGTTGGCGACCCATTCTTAAATGTTGATTGTGGGCATCTCAGAACATTTGATCAAGATCTGTATAGACAGCTAGTTTGCTATCCACAGGTAATAATGCATAAATAAATGTAACCAGCCCTTAAGTGGCTGTAAACATGGCAAGTAAAGTAAGCAGTTAAGTCCTTGTTAACTTCTGTGTATTGCTTCCCATTAACCTTTTGGGTTCTGTTTTGATCTGACACTTAACAGCAAAATAGCAGTTTTTTTTCTGCCTCCTATAAAAACTGGCCCAAAAAGTTGTACCTCAAAATGCCACCAGTCCCACAAAAAACAAGCCCTCTCGCATTGATGTTGATGGAAATTAAAATGTTTGTCTTTTGAATGCAACAGTTATTTTCGAGTATATATTTTTGTTGTGGAAAGTAACAAATAAACCCAAATTTGGGGTACAAATACAACCCAATATGTTTGTACCCTGCTATGGTGCCATATCAAAACAGACCATTATACTCTTGGTAATCAAGTGTATTCAGTTCACCTGTTAAGATGCATGGGAGTTTTGGAGATGAAGTGGAATGTTTAAATTTTTTTTATTTTTTTTTTTGTATGCCCTAAATATTTTTCGTCTGAAATCATAACTTATCCCTATCAATCTTTTTCTAGGAAGTTATTCCGACTTTTGATATGGCAGTTAACCAGCTTTTCTTTGAGCGTTACCCTGATTCTATTTTGGAACATCAAATTCAAGTGAGACCTTACAATGCCTTAAAAACTAGAAATATGCGAAGTTTGAATCCTGAAGGTAATGCTTGTTACAGTACATGTGCAGATATTTAAATTTTTGTTTTGAGTTAATGCCCAAATAAGATTCTGTAATCTTAACGTGCCAATAGACTTGCAAAGTGGTAGCAACCAATCTCTTCTGTCCAACATTTTTTGGGGGGTTTTAAATCAAAGGCGGACACTAACACATGAATAAAAACCAGCCTTTGTTGCCAGTAGTAAATGTTCTACATAAAAAAAAAAAATTCAGTGCGGTTTAACGTGAAATTCAGTTTCCTGTGGTCAATAAAGTACCGGTATATCGAGTATCCTTCATGAATATGAAAATAGTAATTGACGGTCTTCTCACTTGTTCTCTAACACTTAATAAGACATTGGGATTTCTATTTAATTAGCAGCTGAAAAGAAATTCAGTGGGGAGTGATGGTTCACTTTCAAAAATATTTTACAGATATTGATCAGCTGATCACAATTGGCGGAATGGTTATTAGGACTTCGCAGATTATCCCAGAAATGCAAGAAGCTTTCTTTAAATGTCAAGTGTGCTCCTTTAGCACAAGAGTGGAGATTGACAGAGGTCGGATTGCAGAACCAGCTGTCTGCAAACATTGTAATACCACACACAGCATGGCGTTAATCCACAATCGCTCCATGTTTTCGGATAAACAAATGGTATGTCTGATTTACTCATTACTGTATTCTGTGCTGTCTAACAAAGGCTAGGCCAGCAGAGCACACTTTCTTTTGTAGATGGTAATAACTATTCGAAGTAGAATGATTGTGGGATGTGACTGAGCCTTAATAATGTAAACTGTAGCAGCACAGCTGTTCACATGAGAACATCTACCATAGTATAATGTATACTCTCCTTGCTTTCATGAATGGAAACATTTGTTAGTAAAAAAAAAAAAAAAAAGATTTCAGCAGCTGTAGGGATTCTTGGTCTGAAAATGCACTTTTGATATTGATGTTACTTTTCAGATAAAGCTACAAGAGTCTCCTGAAGATATGCCTGCTGGACAAACTCCTCACACTATAATTTTATATGGACACAATGACTTGGTGGATAAAGTGCAGCCTGGAGATAGGGTCAATGTGACCGGTAAGGTCCAAACTGTTCATAAATGTTTTTATCTTGGAATCTACAGTAATAGTTACAATACAGACCAGGAGTATAGTGCAGGTTTTATTTCTGTATACCACGGTCCACATTTACTAATGTGAGTGCATCAAGGTTTAGGTTTAAACTGTCCAAAAATTTGACGCATCTAGGATTAGAGAAAATTGTCTTTTTTCTATTCTGACAAGTGTGAAAGGGGACAAGCAACATTTTGAACCAAAATTGCACACAACTTCACAATTTTGGTGTAAAATTCTACATTATACTAATGTTAATATAGAGACTAGTGTGCAGCCATACATCAGGTTTGTAATCCAGCCTGAGCCGCTGTTAACTTTGGTTCCTCTGTAGACAGATGCGTTGTTTACACTGGTGAAGCATTGTGGGGTTTTTCTTGTTGTAGTGGAACATGTTAACTTAATTTTACATGTTAACTTGCAGGCATTTACAGAGCAGTTCCCATCCGTGTAAACCCCAAAGTTAGAAATGTCAAGTCTGTATATAAGACTCACATTGATGTCATCCATTATCGGAAGACTGACTCCAAGCGTTTACATGGAATTGATGAGGAGAATGAGCAAAAGATGTTCACTGAGGAACGTGTACAGATGTTGAAGGAACTGGCTGCTAAACCTGACGTCTATGAACGGCTTTCTTCAGCTCTAGCACCAAGTATATATGAACATGAAGATATCAAAAAGGTATATCCTTAAGCCACTTGGGTTTCTGCATGGCTACATTTTGGTTTATTGAAGTACATCCACACAGGGTGAAAAACCTTTTGGCTTTTCTGTCAGGATTTGTGGATGGAAAATCTGCTGCAGAATTTAGTTGAAGCAAAGTGGATGACGTTTAACAGATTTCATCCACATACTGCAGAAATCTGCTTTTAAATGTACCTTCTCAATGTAGTAGAAAAAAAGAAACCAAGATATGACATTTGAAAGGTGAATATATTCCATGATTGGGGAAGGGCGATACATCATAAAGGTCATTTATTGTATTCTGATCTGTGGAATGCTGGCAGTTGGACCCCCACCTATCTGATATTGATGACCTATTCTGAGGATTGGTTATCAATATAAGATAAGTGGACAACCCCTATAAGGTATATTACATAATTTGATGTTCAGCTGTACTGACTTATTCAGTTTGTACAGTGACCGTTTAAGCTCCAGTGCTATTTTAGCTGTGGTAGGATTTGTGGTCAAGATGTGAAAGGGTTAATGAATGTTAAGTCAATTTATTTTCTGTTTAGCTTTAAATATTTCTATGTCTGTGCAGGGTATTTTGCTGCAGCTGTTTGGTGGCACACGGAAGGATTTCAGCCATACAGGAAGAGGAAATTTCAGAGCTGAAGTTAATATTCTTCTGTGTGGTGATCCTGGCACAAGTAAATCACAACTTCTCCAGTATGTGTACAACCTTGTACCTAGAGGCCAGTATACTTCTGGGAAAGGTTCAAGTGCTGTAGGTTTAACAGCCTATGTGATGAAGGACCCCGAGACAAGACAGCTGGTTCTCCAAACAGGAGCTTTGGTGCTAAGTGACAATGGCATTTGTTGCATTGATGAGTTTGACAAAATGAGTGAGAGTACTAGATCTGTACTTCATGAAGTCATGGAACAGCAGACACTATCAATTGCTAAGGTATGTGTGCATACTGGTACAGCCTGAAAGCATTTGATTGTGTTTTGGGCTAAAATGTTAATTTTTTTGTCCCTCATAAAACAAGTTTAGTGCTTATTTCAGACTGCACTGAACAATGTGGATACCCAGATGTCTAAATGCTTATGGATGTTTTTCTTTGTTCTCCGTTCTTTAGGCTGGGATTATCTGTCAGCTAAATGCACGTACATCTGTTCTAGCTGCTGCAAATCCTGTGGAGTCTCAGTGGAATCCTAAGAAAACCACAATTGAGAACATCCAGCTTCCACACACCCTTCTATCAAGGTAAACTGGTTTTGGATTCACTGGTTTCTGGAGATGCTGCATAAAATCAGAAGTTCCAAACTCTATCTGTTTTTCTTAGATTTGATCTTATATTCTTGATGTTGGATCCACAAGATGAGACCTATGACCGGCGCCTGGCTCACCATCTTGTTGCTTTGTACTATCAGAGTGAGGAGCAGTTAAATGAAGAGCAACTGGATATGGCAGTATTAAAAGATTACATAGCATACGCTCGCACTTATGTCCATCCACGACTGAGTGAGGAAGCCAGCCAAGCTCTTATTGAGGTAATGGCTATGGACAATGCAGCTGTTGAAGCTAGGGGCATCTACAGAATTATATTTGAAGGGTTTTCTGGGATTTTAATATTGATGACCTATTCTCTGCCATGGCTTTCTCCATGCTCACCAAACACAGTACATTGTATAGCGGCTGTGCTTGGTATTGCAGCTGAGCCCCATTCACTTCAATGCGGCTTAGCTGCACCTAGGCCATGTGATCGATGAACGTGACGTCACTCGACCTGGGGAAAGCAGAGAGAAGGTTGTGGCCCTACTGCAAGCGCCACTGCCTTCTTGAGCAGCTGATCAGCGGGGGGTCCTGGATGTCGGATCCCCATCGATCCATACTGATGACCTATTTATAAGGTTCATGCACATGGCTGTATTATGGATCTGTTTTTACACAATAGTGGACTTCATGAAGCCCCTGAATGCCTTGATTTTCATTTGTAGTTATCTGACAGAAAAATTAATAATTCGGGCATGCTCTATGCATGTCAGATGTATGAGACAGTTATAGATGACATGGAGGCCATGTGCACTGCAGGGCAGACTTTGTGCGTGCATTGCAAATCCTGTAGATTCTTTAGCAACATGTATACAGTCCTTGTTTCTCCATGGAATTGAGTTCAATTTACTGCTAAGGCCTTGTTCACACATCAGTTATTGTGAGCGAAAACCAGGTTCGGGTCAAAAACACAGAACGGTTACAGATCTTTTCATTATGCCTTATCTCTGTGTAGCCTCCACTCCTGGTTTTGGCTCACAAAAACTGATGGAAATAACTGATCAAAAATCTGATGTGTGAACAAGGCCTAAATTTGGCATGTTTAAAAAAATAAAAATAAGTTACTTAAAAGGGTTGTGCCAAAATTTAACTGTATCCCGCCCAACAGATTATTGCAGGTATATCACTTTCCCCTAATTCCACCATTTATCAAAACTGCCTTATTTCAAAGTTGTTAGCCTATCGATGCGCCCCGTGGCAAGTCGGTTTCGATTTTCAGCTGCTGTTAGTAATGTCCTGTATTGGCGCCTTGTGATACAGGACGCACATGCTCATGGCACGTCTATGCTTTCCTTTTAATAACCACTCCCCTATGTGCAGTCAGTTACAGATGGATAGACCGGCAGATAGATAAACAGAATGTGGAATATTTATCAAAACTGGAACAAAGGAAAACCAACTTAGTTTCTCATAGTAACCAATCAGAAAGATCCTTTCATTTTCCAGCAGAGCTCTAAAAGAATTAAAGGTGGAATCTGGTTGCCTTAGGCTATGATAAATCTCCCCCCAATGATGAATTTTGTTATAAAAAATAATGAACAATCCTGTTACAGAGCATTGAGTGTGTGGAGGTAGAAAATGAACTGGTTAATGTCACATCTCCTGCAGATGTCGGGACACCTCTCGCTGCCCTAAGGCATGATGGGGCAGTAATTGCAAGACAAACCAGAAAGTAAGATTCAAGCATGGGGAATAATAAAGGGGAAAAAAAAGGCAAGTGAGGTAAATTTGAAGAGAATTGGGGGGGAAAAAAACATTCCAAGAAGGGGAATGAGAGCTAGAGTAAAATTAACCTAAGGGTCCATTCACACAACTGTGTATTTTCTGTCTGCATCGGTTACTCAGTTTTGTGGATTGGCTGTGGACCCATTCATTTCAGTGGGGCTGCAAAAAGTGAGGACAGCATGTGCTGTCCATATCCGCACTTGTGTTCCGCAGCCCAGAAAAAAGATAAGAATACTTATACCTGTCTGCAAAAATGGACAAGAATAAGACATGTTCTATCATGGGGAAGGACGTTCTGATCTGCAAAATGATATAGTTTTGTGAATGGACCCCTAGAGTGAAAAGCAGTTTATGGCACAGCCTCTATAATGTTCATTTATCAAGGGAGAACAAAATATCACTACCTGGCAGTTCATAAATCTCCTCATATAAGTGGTCCTTCAGGCAGAATGATGGCTTTATATTTTCCCAGCACCAAAAGAGATTTACAAATGCTTACCTTACAGCTTTATTTACTAGGTCTGTTTAAGACCTGAGGTGTAAAATGTTTTCAATGTTCCTATATTGCTTTTTATTTCAAAGGCTTATGTAGACATGAGGAAAATTGGCAGTGGTCGTGGAATGGTATCTGCTTACCCAAGGCAGTTGGAGTCTCTGATCCGTCTTTCTGAAGCTCATGCCAAAGTGCGCTTTTCCAGTAAAGTGGAAACCATTGATGTAGAAGAAGCTAAACGTCTTCATCGTGAAGCTTTAAAACAGTCCGCAACAGATCCAAGAACTGGCATTGTAGATATCTCAATTCTTACTACAGGTAAAGGCAATTTAGTAATACTTGACTAAATCTTCCATTAAGAAAAGTGTTGGTTTGACTTCTTTGAATTGGCGTGCGTGCACTTTGTGCATTGTCTTATTTATGACCTAACTGGTCCTTTTTATTTTCCTATGGGAGTGAAATTTGTTTGACAGCATCAGTTATGTCATTAAACAGATGCTGTATGTCCAGCTGGTGCCCAAAATGTCTTTGGTGGCTCTACATAACTAAAAAGCAATAATAAAACTGACCGGAAGGAACTGATAGAAGTACACAGTCTCAGACCTCTCATAGCTGGTTTAAATTAATGGGGCAGATATATTAATAGTGCAGAATTGGACTAGACAGTCTGAAAAATGCACTAGGCTTATCACAATGGCTGATGGTAAATATGGTAGACCTGCAGACTGTCAAAGCTTTTCCACCAGTTTGGTGATTTACTATGTAGCAGAATCTTACTCCTGATTTTTGGGCTTTTATGTTAACCATGCCCCTTTTTTGTTCTGTGAGGCAATATTAAATCTGCCCCAATGTGTGTGAATGTGGCACCCCCACTCCCCCCATAGGTTTTTAACTTTGTCTGTCGCTAGCGTGTTTTCTTACCCATATAAACTGAATTTTCTAGGAATGAGTGCTACAGCTCGCAAACGCAAAGAGGAACTGGCACAGGTCCTGAAGAAACTGATCCAATCTAAAGGCAAAACACCAGCGTTAAAATACCAGCAGTTGTTTGAGGATCTTCGAGGGCAGTCTGATGCGGTAAGCTTGCGGCTCTTTACTCATTGATTTAATGTTAAGGATCTATGTTTAAATAAAAATGTATATCTCTGACTAATCAGAAATATTACAACATACTCTTTTAAATCCAGTCTATTTTCTTTAAAGGGATTCTGTCACCTCCCCTAAGGCAAAAAACGATTTAAAACCAGCCATGCAGCACAGCTTACCTGGATTAGGCTGTGCTGTTCAATCTTGAAATCCGTCCAGCAGTTAGTTCAAAAAACGAGTTTGATCAATGAGGAAATGCGTCCTGAAGGTGCCCAGAGGGGCGTTTTTTTCTTCTGAGAGAGCCCAGTCCCGCCCCTTTTTCAGTGCCCAGCCCGCCTTCCTTTTACTTCCTAACCGCCGCCCCCAGCCTGCCACAGCCTCTCCTCCCTCTCCTCCCCCTCCCTCTTGCCGAACGAAGTCTCGCACAGGCGCAGTACCCACTGAGGGCTGCGCCTGTGCGATCATCAGGAGACTGAGGGCGGCAGCTTCATCTTCGTCACTGGGCATGCGCCGAGCCCAGTGACGTCCGATGCTCGCTCTTCCCTGCTGAGGGAAGAGCGAGCATCGGACGTCACTGGGCTCGGCGCATGCCCAGTGACGAAGATGAAGCTGCCGCCCTCAGTCTCCTGATGATCGCACAGGCGCAGCCCTCAGTGGGTACTGCGCCTGTGCGAGACTTCGTTCGGCAAGAGGGAGGGGGAGGAGAGGAAGGGGAGGCTGTGGCAGGCTGGAGGCGGCAGTTAGGAAGTAAAAGGAAGGCGGGCTGGGCACTGAAAAAGGGGCGGGACCGGGCTCTCTCAGAAGAAAAAAACGCCCCTCTGGGCACCTTCAGGACGCATTTCCTCATTGATCAAACTCGTTTTTTGAACTAACTGCTGGACGGATCAGTCTTTCCGGTGTCATCCGGAAAAATGGGTCTGGCACTTTATACTTTTTTATTTTATTTTTTTCGGTCTGTGCATGTGCTTACCGGAAGGACTGATCCAGCACCAATACAGTCCTATGGGGAAAAAAATGCCAGATCCGGCATTCAGGCAAGTGTTCAGTTTTGCAAAGGAAAACCGTTATAAATCGCATGTGAAATCTACACCAGCCCCTGGCTACTATAGGTTTCAGGCACATGGATCTCTCAAGATGCCTTAATATTGAGATGTGCATTTCTTAATAAGATGTTTCACTGGCGTAAGGTGGAAAGATGTACTAAATTTATTAAGACTGGCATACAAATTCAGTAAATTGGCCCAATTGTGTTCTCAGGACTGGTCCAAATTTGGAAAACTATCAATTTTAGTTGAAGGAACTCTGTGCCTGCACAAAATAATGTCAGTACTTTTATAGGAGGCTATTCCAACAATGGGTATTTTCTAGAATCGGACTATGGCCACTTTCACAGTATTTTGCTTCACTTTTATAAGTGGAATCTACAGATAAAAATGTAATAGATCTGCACATCTGTGTTAGATCTTGGATCCACTACTGTGTGAGTGGCCATAAGGTGAGTGTGTTGATGATGTGGCTCATGGCCTTAGACTTATTCCACACGCGTGATATGGAATGTGTCTGGGTCTGTTGATGGAAAAAAATTGTTTTGCTCACAAGTTGAGGTTTGTCTGTGGTTGCATTCAGTGTTTCAGTTTATCGATCGGATGCAATCAGTATTTTAAGCTTTTTCTATAGTTGTGAAGCATGTCACTCAACATCTAGGACTAATTAGTGAAAAATGCATTTCATCCAGATGCTTTCCATTTTTCACACAAACCCCATTGATTTCTATTTGGCCAGGGTCTCCATGCAATATGTAGAGAACGGACAGCGCCCTGACTGAATTCTGACTTGTTCATTTCAGTGGGTTTGAGCATATGAGTAGGGATGAGTGAACTTGTGTTTTCAAGTTCGGTGTACAAGGTTCGGGTTATCTAAGAATTCCATCATGGATTCCACTACCACAGAATCCATAGCTGAATTCTTAAATGTTTCTCAGTAGCGAGTTTGTCTTGTGTGACCATCTGCCTTTTTGAAGTTAATGGAAACACCAAGTGAAGAGTACTTCTGGATGCCTGTAATTTTAGCTTGTGATATTGAACTCTTTGGGTTTTTAAATGCTCTTTATAATTAGGAATTGCTTTTTTCTTCTCTGTGCAGGCTATTACGAAGGACATGTTCGATGAAGCTTTGCATGCCCTGGCAGATGAAGACTATTTGACAGTGACTGGCAAGACTGTTCGCTTGTTGTAAAAGACGTACTTGTAGTGTTTGCCGCTTTTCCTTCTTATTGAAGAATCCGAACCAGCATTTGTGACTTGTTATTCTTGCAAATGTAATGGGTTTATATCAATGTATGTAAATATATTTTGCTTTTTATGGATCACTGATTCATAGCATTCACAATAACCAGTGGTTTGCCATAGTTCATTATGTGTAACTGTTTTAGGCTACTAAGCAAAACACTGATGTAAGATTACAGGATAACTGTATTTTTCAAAATGTTGCGTTCTTGTAGAGTAATTTCTAAATGTTATTACATGCAATTAATAAACTTTTTTGCAAATCTGGTATAAATGTCTTAGATTTTATTCCTTTTCATTTGTGATCCTTTTCATTTGTGACTTTGAAATGCAATTGAACAGGTGCAGCTCCACTGTAACCAGCCCTGGCTACTACACAGTGGACAGGGCTTTGTAGTTTGGGTGTCTTAGTTTTTGAGCTACTGTAAGGCAGCTGATCAGTGGGGTTGTGAGGAGTCAGACACCATGCTGATCTGCTATTGATGACCTCTCAGGATCTTCAGAACTATCCTTTAGTAGCAAGGTCCTCCAAGCCTTGAGTGGGACAACCCTTTTCAGGAAGTGCACTGTCCAAGAGGCAGGTTTAGCACCAGGTCTTTTGTAGTGCTCATCTTCAGGGGCTGGCAAATTAGTAAAAAAACAAACAAAAAAAAAAACATGCTGCCCTTTGCACACTTTTTTGCTGCATTTGTTGTGATTAGTGCAGAACTGCCTTGTTTTTTTTATACTGTTGTGCTTAAAGCAGTTTTGCCAATTTTGGAAAAACTGCATCTGGACAGGGTGAAGGACAATCTGTGTCGCATGATTATTCTTAACCCTTTCATGACCAAGGGTCATTGATGCCCTAGTGTCAAAGTCAAAATTTACAAATCTGACATGCGTCACTTTATGTGGTAATAGCTTTGGAACACTTACTTATCCAAGCCATTCTGAGATTGTTTTCTCGTGACACATTGTACTTCATGATAGTCATATATTTGAGTCAATATATTTCACCTTTATGAAAAAAATCCAAAATATACCCAAAATTTGGAAAAATTCACAATTTTCCAAATTTCAATTTCTCTGCTTCTTAAACAAAGTGATAAATATTTTATTAGGTAACATTCCCCATGTCTGCTTTATGTTGGTATCATTTTTGAAATGTCATTTTATTTTTTTAGGACGTTAGAAGTTTAGAAGCAATTCTTAAAATTTTTAAGAAAATTTCCAAAACCCACTTTTTAAGGACCAGTTCAGGTCTGAAGTCACTTTGTGGGGCCTACATAGTAGATACCCCCATAAATGACCCCATTGTAGAAACTACACCCCTCAAGTTACTCAAAACTGATTTTACAAACTTTAACCCATTAGGTGTTTCACAAGAATTAAAGGAAAATGGAGATGACATTTCAAAATTTCACTTTTTTGGGCAGATTTTCCATTTTATTACATTTTTTTTTCTTTAACACATTGAGGGTTAACAGCCAAACAAAACTCTATTTATTGCCCTGATTCCGCGGTTTACAGAAACACCCCACATGTGGTCGTAAACTGCTGTTCGGGCATTTGGCAGGGTGCATAAGGAAAGGAATGCCATACGGTTTTTGGAAGGCAGATTTTGCTGGATTGTTTTTCTCAACGCCATATGTTTATTTTTCTGCCAATCGTCTTGTGTAGGGGCTAGTTTTTTGCAGAAAGTGTTGGTTTTTATTGGTACCATTTTTGGGTACATAGGATTTATTGATCATTCATTACACTTTATGGGGCAAGGTGACCCAAAAATTGGCTGTTTTGGAACAGTTCATTTATTTTTACAGCTGTTCATCTCAGGAGTTAGGTTATGTGATAGTTTTATAGAGCAGATCGTTACGGACGTGGCAATACCTAATATGTATACTTTTTCTTATTTACGTTTTACACAATAATAGCATTTCTGAAACCAAAAAAATGTTTGTGTCTCCATAGTCTGAGAGCCATAGCTTTTTTTTTTTTTTTTTTTTGGGCGATTGTCTTAAATAGGGTATCCTTTTTTTGCGGGATGAGGTGACTGGTACTATTTTGGGGGTCATAAGCCTTTTTGATCGCTCGCTGTTGCACTTTTTGTGATGTAAGGTGACACCTTTTTTTTTTCTTTTTTTTTCTTTTTTTTTATGGTGTTTATCAGACGGGGTCTATCATGTGATATATTTATAGAGACAGTCGTTACGGACGCGGTGACACCTAATGTGTATTTTTTCATTTTTATAGTAAAAGGCAATTTATTTTTTTAATTTACATTTTAATTTTTATTTCATTTTTATTTTCACTTTCTTTTTTTATCAAGTCCCTCTTGGATCATGAAGATCCAGTGGGGGCTTGATAGCTGTACTATACTTTGCAATGCTCTTGCATTGCAAAGTATAATACTATTAGATGCCCTGTAGGTGGCAACAGCAGACGCTTTTGCAAAGCGTCCGGTTGCCATGGCAACCATCGGGTGCTGCAATCACCCCGCTGGTTGAAAGAGGGAGCTCCCTCTATTAACCCCATGATTGCCGCAACCGCGGCATCTACGGGGTTACTACAGAGTGTCGGCATAGAGCTGACACTCTGCTGATGGCGGCGGCTCAGGAATGGAGCCGCCGCCATCACACACAGCAGGGGGGCGGGGGGATGTACGCCCAGCAACATTGAGGGAGGCTGGGGCGGGGAGAATGAATGGGGAGGGGGCGGAGGACCGCATCAGGGCAGGAGATGAGCGCCGGAGACGAGCGGCAGGCGGACACAAGGGGCGCTTGGAGCACAGATTAGGTGGGGGACGACGACTAGGACACTATCTGATTTCAGGCTCTGATCTGAACCGGCATTTTAACACTGCCGCGATCCGATTTGGTTAGTCTGCACAGACTAACCAATCGGATTGATTGCCGGCAAGGGGCCACTCTGATTGGACCCTTGCCGGCATTACTGCACTGTATGCTGTCCGTGACAGCAGCAGTGCAGGGGCAGAAGCTTTAATCCAAGCGCTTTGCAGCTGCCAGAACATTTTATATATGTGATAGGCTGCATGGGGCATGTGCAAATATCACGTATATAAATATATTACAGTTGTGAAGTGGTTAAAGTTGACTCTAACAATATAGAAATTAACACATCTGAACAGGCAAGACATACTACCTCTAATGTGCGTGATAAAATGCAATTCCCCCAAGCAGAGGCATGAACCTAGACATTTTCAGAAAAAAATATGCTTAGTCGTGATCTATTTCTATAACAAACTAGTTCTGAAAAAAATAAGCTTGGCATCTGGAAAAAGCTGTTAGATTTTTAGCATACTTTTTTCATCTGAAATAAGTCAACAGTCCCAACCTTTTCTATATCATTTCCACCTAGGTGAAAAATCGTGGTGTTTGGATTCAGGAATCTTCATCAAAAGAATTTTATTCAGCAGGTCATCCCATATTAGGCTACTTTCACACTTGCGCTTGATCGGATCCGTTCTGAACGGATCCGATCAGATTAATGCAGACGGATGCTCCGTTCAGTACGGATCTGTCTGCATTAATAACTTAGAAAAATTTCTAAGTGCGCAAGTAGCCTGAGCGGGATCTGTTCAGACTTTCAATGTAAAGTCAATGGGGGACGGATCCGCTTGAAGATTGAGCCATATGGTGTCATCTTCAAGCGGATCCGTTCCCATTGACTTACATTGTAAGTCTGGACGGATCCGCACGGCCAGGCGGACAGCTGAACGCTGCTTCCGCCTGGCCGTGCGGAGGCGAGCGGAGCGGAGGCTGAACGCTGCCAGACTGATGCAGTCTGAGCGGATCCGCATCCATTCAGACTGCATCAGGGCTGGACGGAAGCGTTCTGCTCCGCTCGTGAGCTCCTTCAAACGGAGCTCACGAGCGGACAGCAGAACGCTAGTGTGAAAGTAGCCTTAGTCAGTCATTTTGATGCAGTTTTGAAGTCGTATCCAGGGGTGGCGTTAAAAAAGAAGAGAACTAGTATGTGCCCTTAGTATTTCTTCTGCTTTTACAATACACGCCTCGTTTTGGCATCAAGAAACCTGTGTGTGGCAGTACCCTAATTCTTAGCCAGTAGACCTGCACCTTTTCTTGGACTAAAGTTTTTACTAAAGCAAAGTTGCATGGCTCTAATCTTGAGCCAATGTACAAAAAAAGTGGCATAATAATCATACTTGTGTCCTGTAAAAATTGTAAAATGCATATTAATCCAATAAAGCTGGCCATCATGAATTAAAGGGGTTGGCCAATTTCCTATGGCATTTCTCAAAAGGTCATAAGCAGTCATATATGATCCATACAATTATACATGACTGTATACTGTCCTAAGGAAGGACCTGGCTGCCCTGGTATCAGTGGCGTACTAATGCTCGCCTGCGATCCTCTGTATTCATAGGCTGCCAGATGACTGCACTGTCTTCTCGGTGTGTTTCTGAGGACATGTAATGTATTTCTGCTCAGAAGCTAAACGGTAACTGGACACCTCCACAGCATGTGGAGATGCAGGGGATCCTGCTGCCTATAACTGCATATGTGCTGGACACATTCACTTGCCATTCAGCGCCTGCGCAAAATGACAGCTACGCAGAAACATCCTAAGGGAACTGCTGCCATCTTACAGCCCATGGATGTAAAGAGTGACGGGGAAGTATGTTTACTTCTCTGGGGGCATAGTCATGTATGCTTGTATGGAGCACACATGACTATGCAGTGGTCCTGCAAGTTACAGTATTAATTGGTTCTGATGAAACCATTGTAACTTGTATCAATAATTGTATGGAAAACTAGTGCAACATCTGACAGCGGCAAAGGGTCCCTTTATGAAATATTTGTGACGCCAGTTGCAGTGAAGCAACAACAGGACAGAGTGCCTTTTAATAAATGGTGGTGGTACCCAGGCGTAGGAATGGCCGAGTGGTATAGGGTGGCCTACAATGTCCCTTAATGTCTTGTATGTGTCACAGTGCTCCTACCTGGATACAGCTGGACCTCAGGCATTGTCTGCCGAAGTAATAAAAGGGGGAAAGTTAACTTGGGGATGAAGTTCAACAACAGCTTTACTTGCAATAGACCTTTCCCCAAACAGGTTACAGACTTTGTCTTGGTTCCAGCAGGCTTTAGCGTTAAAACTTCTGGCAGGCGGGGGGCGTGGCCAGCTATCCAGGAGTGAGGACGTGTGTGCTGCCAGCTCCTCCACAGCACCAGAGATAATCCACCGCCAGCGACCCTTTAGCAATGGGCAAAGTTACTAAAAAGAGCAGGGCCTGCTCTGTGGTCCCCCTGACTTCCTCACAGGGGGACATACCCAGGCTCTTCGCCAGACAGCCTGCGACACCGGGCCCCGACATGGCCGAGCGCTTTCAAGATAGCGCCGCCAGCCCTGATGCGACTCCGCTCGCGATAGAATTAGCGGAGCCAGGATCTATCCAACACTCACCGGATCGACGCTTCACCAGACACACAGATCCTGGCTACCTCTACAGCGTCAGCCTCCCAGGGTTTTCCACCATCGCCCCAGAGACCCGCGTCTCATGCTCCTCAGTGTGACGAGGACTCTCGACCACCTACCATGGCGGACTTACGCAACCTAATGTGCTCGCTCCCCACCAAGGCAGACCTCTAGCTTTGCAGCTAACATTTTACAAGAATGTAAAAGAGAATTCACGCAAGTACGCTCTGAGATGGCCCTGATTGATACAAAGGTGGACGCCATTCAACAGGAACATGATTCCTTGTCTGCAGACGTGCAAGCCTTGAAAGACAAACTACAGTCCCACGACGCGCAACTGCACACCTTGCAATATCATCTGGATGATGTTGAAAATAGGAGCCGCCGCAACAATATTCGTATCAGAGGCCTTCCTGAGTCAATAACACAGGCGGTGCTTTTACCTACCATTGTGAAAATTTTCAATGACCTCCTGGGACGTCCACCAAGCTCCAACATCGATTATAATCTGCATGTCTACTTAGACATTCCTAACTAATATTCTTCTGTGATTTATATTGCCTGATGTCGGGTGTTGTGCACCCACTACAATTCTATAGACATCATACTTGTAATGTTAATATCGCTTGAATTTGCACTGGTTTCTATTTATTATGCTTCAAAAACTCAATAAAACCTAAATGAAGAAAACTTCTGGCAGGCAAACTTGTCACTGCTACATCTGTGGCTCTCTGGCTCTGCTGTACGGACAGACTGGCTATAGAACTCATCTTCTTTATGCTGTACTTCGCTTTGTAGTCTGGTCGGTCTGTAGATTTGCCCAATGAAAACTCCTGGCTTCTGAGGCTATAAGCTGTGGCCTCCAAATCCAGCGGAGCTGAAGGTGCTTTAGCTGGCTTGCTTTGCTAAGCTAGGGCATGTCCAACGGTGATGTGCCCAGCCCTTGCTTCCTTTCCCTAGCAGGAGGTAAGCTAGACTGCTCTAGAAACTGGTCCCACCCTTCCTGCAGAAAGTGCTACTCGCCCACTCCTCCACAGAGGGGGGGGGGGGGGGGGGTTAGAATGGAAAGCTCCATTCTATGTAACTGTGTAGCTCTGCCGTTCTTGCTGCCACCTGCTGGTGAACCAGGCACATTACACATGAACATAACAGTTGCAAACTAGGAAATGTGCAGTGTTTGCACCTGAAATAAATACATATGATGACATGAGGTTAACCAGTAAAGACAGTAGCGAGGTGCAAAGGTGTTAATGCCACTCTGGGGTGTTACATTCCCCCTTACTTAAAACGAAGCCATCCTTGGCTTGTGCTTAGGAGGTGCTCTAAGGGTGCCAAAGAAAAGTTAAAGTGCTGCATGAGAATATACACACATAAACTGACCATATAAAGACTGCTACCAATAGGTTTCTGCCCTTATGTGTAGGGTGTCCATTCACAGTTTTCCCTCTCCGTATAAACCAGTAAACCAAATAAGACTGCCCAAAGCGCTCAAATACTCCCGTTGTGGATACCGGATCCTAGTACCACCGGAAGCGTGGGGGTGTCATGTACTGTAATCTCTCCATGATGCTATGAGATGCCCGCAAATAGAAGGGTGGCTTCATCCTGTATTCCCTTCCAAGCACCAAGGTCTATAAATAGCTTTTCGCGGGGGCGCATGCGCGAGGCTTACGGAGCAGACATGTCTCTGTGGCTCCACTCCGACCGCTGGCGTTTACCCTTCATTTGGCTCCACAAGCCCTGAGCAGTCATGCAGGGGTCGCAGAAGACCACCCGAGGCAAGAGGGGATCGAAAATCCCGGGAACACCTGTTGCATCGCAGACCATACCGGAGATCTTCCGGACCATGAGACACTCCATCATGGCCGACAGCGTGGCTTCCCCGGCGAGCCCGGCCTCTTCAACTGAGAATGAACGTCACGTGGACGCGGGTTCTCCACAAGCAGGTCAGGCAGAACTTTATGCTAACATCGCAGCTCTCTTTAAAACCGAACTGTCCCAGGCGGTTGCAGAATTCTCCCCCCAGATTAATAGTTGGGAAACAGGGTCTCTGACCTAGAGTCCAGAACCGACGAGCTAGCTGATGCCATGGGCGCTGACAGAGAGGCGCACTCCCTCCAGCTACAAGCCCTTGAGACGAAGATAGAAGATCTGGAGAACAGATCAAGGAGAGGGAACTTGCGTATAAGGGGCTTACCTGAATCCTTTCAGGACTTACCAAGCACGGTGGGCGCACTGTTCACAGCCTTAAAAGCTCTACGGTGGACCGAATCTTACTACTATAGGTATGCTAATAAACCCGATTAAATGTTAGCCCGTCAACTCAAAGCTAAGCAGACCATTAACCAGGTATTTAAGATTAGATCAAAGTCAGGCAAAGTTTCTTCCAACCCTGAAAACATTTATCAGATCTTTCACACATTTTACCAAAAACTGTATGCTAAACAGAGTGATAAACAGGGGCAGAACCTTAACAACTTCCTAACCTCCATTAGATTACCACAGGCAGTGTGTGATCTAGGCAAAGCAGTGGTGAATGAGCAGGTGGAATTATCGATTAAGTCCCTGAAATTAGGCAAAGCACCTGGCCCGGATGGACTGTCAGCCCTTTACTATAAAAAATTTGCCCCCCTCCTAACTTCACATATCACTAAATTTTGTAACCATATAATGCAAGGTAATACCCCACACCCTGACTTTTTGGCAGCTAACATAACAGTTATCCCCAAACCCAAAAAAGACCACCTATCTCCCTCCAACTATAGACCAATTTCCTTATTGAACTTGGACAAAAAAATTCTCACGTCTATCCTGGCACGCCGGCTTAATGGTCTGCTTCCTAATCTTATTGGAAAAGACCAAGTAGGGTTTATTCCAGGTAGGGAAGCCCCTGATAACATATGTGAAATCCTCAACCTGATCCAAGTAGCAACTAAAGGGAATACACCATTAGCTGTCCTGGCCCTTGATATAGAAAAGGCTTTTGACTCAGTCACATGGGATTACTTGTACTTAGTCCTCCAGTCTATGGGTATTAAAGGTCCATTTGTACAGGCTATTAGGGCCCTTTATTCAACCCCAGTTGCATACCTTAAGCTCCCGTCCCTGAATCCTGCCCCTATTCAAATACTTAGAGGCACACACCAAGGATGCCCCCTGTCTCCGGTACTTTTTGCCTTAGCGATGGAACCTCTGGCCATCTCTATTAGAACTGACCAGAACGTGTCAGGGGTCAAGGTTGGAGACACGGAACACAAATTGAGTCTGTTTGCAGATGACCTCCTCCTTTCCCTTACCAACCCTCTTGTCTCACTGCCAAACCTCTTACGACTTTTAGAAAACTTTTCAGAGGCCTCTGGACTTCGAGTTAACCATCAAAAATCCGAGCTTATGTTATGTAATACCTCACCCTCCCTGAAGTCTCTCCTTCTAAAAAACTTTCAATTTCACTACTTGCCCAGTCACATACCATATCTTGGTACGATAGTGCCCACTCATCCTCACATGATGTATAAGATGAACTACATCCCTCTGTACCGAACCAACAGGGAAGACCTTAAAACCTGGAACACATTACCGATATCCTGGATAGGTAGAATACATGTAATCAGGATGGTAGTCTTGCCTAAACTCCTTTACTTATTCAGGACTATACCATTACCGGTCCCGGGTGGGGACCTCCGCGACCTACAAAGGGAGGTACTGAAGTTTATATGGGGCAATAAACGTGCCCGTATAGCTCGGGCTACCATGTGCCGACACAAAACACAAGGTGGTCTATCAGTTCCTGATTTCATAAAATATTACAAAGTGGCTAGACTAGCCCAACTTTTCTTGACACATACTAAACCTGAGACACAAACCCCTCATGGGTTTCGATGGAACAGTCCCTCCTTTCTCCTTGGTCGTGGAGAGCCTTACTCTGGTCTACACTACCCATTCTGAAAAGAATTCGCTCTGACTCTCCACTGTCGTACCAGGCCCTGCTGTTATGGAGATCAGTTAGGTTTAAGTTTTCACTACAATCAAAACTCTCTCCGCTCCTCCACATAATAGGCAATCCTGCCTTCCCACCGGGATTGAAGCCTTCCAATTTCAAGTGGTGGATTGACAATAAACTGATTGCCCTGAGTGATTTTAGAGATAAATTTGACCTCCCTAGAGGTGAATCATTCACGGCTAATCAAGTATTCTCATTTTTCCACTCCTTGAAGACTGATAATCAGACCTTGGACTTTACTCCCTTTGAACAATTTGTCAATTTTTCTTTATGTAGACTGTAGACAGGGATTATTGTCCAGACTGTATAGTATGCTGGACCCCTCATCTGAGGGGGTTCGTCTCCCGTACATGGTGGAGTGGGAGAGAGATACACAGGTGGAATGTCCACTATCCGAGTAGTTCCTTCGTTTCCAGATTTTGACCAAAACTTCTTGGCAGACCACGCTAGCAGAGACCTCTGTGAAAGTTCTTCACAGAACTCATTTAGTGCCATTTCGGTTACACCGTATATATCCAGATGTATCGCCATTATGCTTTAGAGGATGTATTGAAGATGGTACAGTATACCATATCTAGTGGACATGTCCTCATGTTCAACTGTTCTGGTCTAAAATTGGCAGGTTGCTTATCACAATTCTAGGATGTCCTTACCAAATTACGCCCGCTTTATGTCTTTTGGGGGATAAGCCTCCTGGGCTAACTTTTGCCAAATTCAAACTGTCACAACATATTTTAATGGCTGCCAGAATTCATATAGCGTTCAAATGGAAAATAAGTACCTTAAGCTACCAAGCAGTTTTGGACAGAGTTAATAGGATACTACTCTCAGCAATTCGTGCGGACTCTTTCGAAGCGTTTGAAAAGTTATGGGAACCCTGGGTCTCCTCACCCTATTCCGCCAATGTACAACGTAGTCTATCTTTGTAATGCACATTATGCCGTATGAGGCTATCTCAAATTAGACATGCATAGTCCGTTTAATTATGTGATGCTATTATAATATCACTTACTACTTTCTAGCTGATGATCGCTACTGGATTTCCCTTTGACGAATGTTATTGTCCTTTTTGTATTATTTCTTAATTATTATTTCCTTTTATGTCTATACCTAATGTATGATTGAAATGCATTTGTTTTTGCATTTGTTTTTGCTGCATTAAGATGCTTTTATGATGATGAAAAATACTTTTCAATAAAGCATTTGAAACATAAATAGCTTTTCGCACAGTCACCTTGATGACTAACAGGTAGCTACAAAATTTTTCTAAAGGTGGCATGCAAGGCCGTAGGCACAGTAAATTAGGAGGAGGAGGCAGTGCTCTCCCATATCTCCAGGAGGACTATTCCCTCCAAACACATAATTGCAGCGGGTTACCCTTGACGATGTTAGATCTGCTTGTGACTTACCACTTGGTCCCCCTTGTGTAGCAGAAATACAATACAATGCCTAGGCTTTCTGAGCTAACTCTGAGTCAGTCCATATGAGCATTGAAGTAAGGTTGCTATCTACAGTCAGGTCCATAAATATTGGGAGATCTATACACCACCACAATGGATTTGAAATGAAACAAACAAGATTTGCTGTAACTGCAGACTGTCAGCTTTAATTTGAGGGGATTTACATCCAAATCAGGTGAATGGTGTAGGAATTACAACAGTTTGCATATGTGCCTCCCACTTGTTAAGGAACCAAAAGTAATGGGACGATTGGCTTCTCAGCTGTCCCATGGCCAGGTGTGTTTTATTCCCTCATTATGCCAACTACAATGAGCAGATAAAAGGTCCAGAGTTCATTTCAAGTGTGCTATTCGCATTTGGAATCTGTTTCTGTCAACTCTCAAGATGAGATCCAAAGAGCTGTCACTATCAGTGAAGCAAGCCATCATTAGGCTGAAAAAACACAACAAACCCATCAGAGAGATAGCAAAAACATTAGGCGTGGCCAAAACAACTGTTTGGAACATTCTTAAAAAGAAGGAACGCATCGATGAACTCAGCAACACCAAAAGACCCGGAAGACCACGGAAAACAACTGTGATGGATGACCGAAGAATTCTTTCCCTGGTAAAGAAAACACCCTTCACAACAGTTGGCCAGATCATGAACACTCTCCAGGAGGTAGGTGTATGTGTGTCAAAGTCAACAATCAAGAGAAGACTTCACCAGAGTGAATACAGAGGGTTCACCACAAGATGTAAACCATTGGTGAGCCTCAAAAACAGGAAGGCCAGATTAGAGTTTGCCAAACGACATCTAAAAAAGCCTTCACAGTTCTGGAACAACATCCTATGGACAGATGAGACCAAGATCAACTTGTACTAGAGTGATGGGAAGAGAAGAATAAGGAGAAGGAAAGGAACTGCTCATGATCCTAAGCATACCACCTCATTAGTGATTCAATAGAAAAAAGGAATATCCCACGGCGCAAAAAACACCCAGTAGTTGGATTAATGAGGGTTCTTTTAATTAAGCAAGCGGTACAACGCATTTCGGGGATATACCCCTTCTTCAGGTACAATTGATTTGCAAGTCAATTGTACCTGAAGAAGGGGTATATCCCTGAAACGCGTTGTACTGCTTGCTTAATTAAAAGAACCCTCATCAATCCAACTACTGGGTGGTTTTTGCGCCGTGGGATATTCCTTTTTTCTATTGAACCACTGGCTTTCTGAGGGATTCCAGGCATCCCTGAACAGAAGTATCTATCCCGGGCTGCATACCATCCGTTGTGAGGGGCTTATGCCAACTTGATATATGTCTACATTAAAGTTGTGCCTAATCTTGCACAACTCTACCAGGTGAGCCTCCATTTATTGGAGATACTACTTTGTATCTATTTTAAATGTTATTACCCCATTTTTTTGTTCTACAATGGAACGAAGCCTGCTTTATAATACCTCATTCGTGAAGCATGGTGGTGGTAGTGTCATGGCGTGGGCATGTATGGCTCCCAATGGAACTGGTTCTCTTGTATTTATTGATGATGTGACTGCTGACAAAAGCAGCAGGATGAATTCTGAAGTTTTTCGGGCAATATTATCTGCTCATATTCAGCCAAATGCTTCAGTACTCATTGGACAGCGCTTCACAGTGTAGATGGACAATGACCCAAAACAAACTGAAAAAGCAACCAAAGAGTTTTTTAAGAGAAATGTTATGCAATGGCCAAGTCAATCACCTGACCTGAATCCGATTGAGCAGGTGTTCTGCCACTTTTCTATACCCGGACAAAAGTCTATACCCAGAAGTGATGTAGCTGCACCGGAAGTCACGTGGACGCGTTGGAATCATCTGGAGGAGGGGGTGTGCGCGCTGCGCAAGCGCATTCGGCTAAAGTATAGTAATCTGGCAGAACGCCGCAAGCCCGTAATCTACATTAATTTGTACCCTCGCGGGCTCGCTTTGCTCGCCACTCATCGGGCTCGGCCTCACTGCACTCGGCATTTGCTAAAACTAACTCTATGCCACCATTGATAGTAAAGAAAGAAATGGATGGTAAAGAAAGAGATGGATGGTAAAGAAAGAAATAGATAGTAAAGAAATGGAGGGCTGTGAAAATGCAGGGTCGTTCTGCCAGAATAACATACTTTAGAAGAATTCGCTTGCGCAGCGCACCCCCCCCCCCCCCTCCTCCAGCTGATTCCAATGCGTCCGCGTGACTTCCGGTGCAGCTACATCACTTCCGGGTATAGACTTTTGTCCAGGTATAGAAAAGTGGCAAAACACAGGCATTTCAGTTGCTGACGACAAAGCTGAAGGGAAAATGCCCCAAGAAGAAGCAGGAACTGAAGACAGTTGCAGTAGAGGCCTGGCAGAGCATCACCAGGGATGAAACCCAGTGTCTGGTGATGTCTATGTGTTCCAGACTTCAGGCTGTAATTGACTGCAAAGGATTTGCAACCAAGTATTAAAAAGTGAAAGTTTGGTTTATGATTATTATTCTGTCCCATTACTTTTGGTCCCTTAAAAAGTGGGAGGCACATATGCAAACTGTTGTAATACCTACACCGTTCACCTGGTTTGGATGTAAATACCTAGATGTCTATGACATTGTCTGCCTACCTTTAAGTCTTCTGAAATAATGATCCCTAAATCCCTTTCCTCAGATACTGAGGTTAGGACTGTATCACTGATTTTATATTCTGCTCTTGGGTTTTTACGTCCCAGGTGCATTATCTTGCACTTATCAACATAAAATTTTAGTTGCCAGATTTTTGACCATTCCTCTAGTTTTCCTAAGTCCTTTTCCATTTGGTGTATTCCTCCAGGAACATCAACCCTGTTACAAATCTTTGTGTCATCAGCAAAAATACACACCTTACCATTAAGGCCTTCTGCAATTTCGCTGATAAAGATATTAAACAATATGGGTCCCAGAACAGATCCCAGAGGTACCCCACTGGTAACAAGACCTTGGTCTGAATATACTCCATTGACTACAACCCTCTGTTGCCTGTCCCTCAGCCACTGCCTAATCCATTCAACAATATGGGAGTCCAAACCCAATGACTGCACTTTATTGATAAGCCTTCTATGCAAACTGTTGTACTTCCTACACCGTTCACCTGGTTTGGATGTAAATACCCTCAAATTAAGCTGACAGTCTGCAGTTATAGCACATCTTGTTCGTTTCATTTCAAATCCATTGTGGTGGTGTACAGGTCCTTCTAAAAAAAATAGCATATTGTGATAAAGTTCATTATTTTCTGTAATGTACTGATAAACATTAAACTTTCATATATTTTAGATTCATTACACACCAACTGAAGTAGTTCAAGCCTTTTATTGTTTTAATATTGATGATTTTGGCATATAGCTCATGAAAACCCAAATTTCCTATCTCAAAAAATTAGCATATTTCATCCGACCAATAAAAGAAAAGTGTTTTTAATACAAAAAAAGTCAACCTTCAAATAATTATGTTCAGTTATGCACTCAATACTTGGTCGGGAATCCTTTTGCAGAAATGACTGCTTCATTGCGGCGTGGCATGGAGGCAATCAGCCTGTGGCACTGCTGAGGTGTTATGGAGGCCCAGGATGCTTCGATAGCGGCCTTAAGCTCATCCAGAGTGTTGGGTCTTGCGTCTCTCAACTTTCTCTTCCCAATATCCCACAGATTCTCTATGGGGTTCAGGTCAGGATAGTTGGCAGGCCAATTGAGCACAGTAATACCATGGTCAGTAAACCATTTACCAGTGGTTTTGGCACTGTGAGCAGGTGCCAGGTCGTGCTGAAAAATGAAATCTTCATCTCCATAAAGCTTTTCAGCAGATGGAAGCATGAAGTGCTCCAAAATCTCCTGATAGCTAGCTGCATTGACCCTGCCCTTGATAAAACACAGTGGACCAACACCAGCAGCTGACATGGCACCCCAGACCATCACTGACTGTGGGTACTTGACACTGGACTTCAGGCATTTTGGCATTTCCCTCTCCCCAGTCTTCCTCCAGACTCTGGCACCTTGATTTCCGAATGACATGCAACAGTCCAGTGCTGCTTCTCTGTAGCCCAGGTCAGGTGCTTCTGCCTCTGTTTCTGGTTCAAAAGTGGCTTGACCTGGGGAATGCGGCACCTGTAGCCCATTTCCTGCACACGCCTGTACACGGTGGCTCTGGATGTTTCTACTCCAGACTCAGTCCACTGCTTCCGCAGGTCCCCCAAGGTCTGGAAACGGTCCTTCTCCACAATCTTCCTCAGGGTCCGGTCACCTCTTCTCATTGTGCAGCATTTTCTGCCACACTTTTTCCTTCCCACGGACTTCCCACTGAGGTGCCTTGATACAGCACTCTGGGAACAGCCTATTCGTTCAGAAATTTCTTTCTGTGTCTTACCCTCTTGCTTGAGGGTGTCAATGATGGCCTTCTGGACAGCAGTCAGGTCGGCAGTCTTACCCATGATTGCGGTTTTGAGTAATGAACCAGGCTGGGAGTTTTTAAAAGCCTCAGGAATCTTTTGTAGGTGTTTAGAGTTAATTAGTTGATTCAGATGATTAGGTTAATAGCTCGTTTAGAGAACATTTTCATGATATGCAAATTTTTTGAGATAGGAATTTTGGGTTTTCATGAGCTGTATGCCAAAATCATCAATATTAAAACAATAAAAGGCTTGAACTACTTCAGTTGGTGTGTAATGAATCTAAAATATATGAAAGTCTAATGTTTATCAGTACATTACAGAAAATAATGAACTTTATCACAATATGCTAATTTTTTGAGAAGGACCTGTATAGAGCCAAAATGTTAGAATTGTGTCCATGTCCCAATGTTTATGGACCTGACTGTATGTAGCTAACAATATAAAGTCCTTTGAAAAGTGCATAGGATCACATTGCGGCACCTGCAAAAGAATACACACAATGGGCACAATTTTTTTAAACGTTGCTTAACATAGAAACATAGAATGTGTCGGCAAGAACCATTTGGCCCATCTAGTCTGCCCAATATACTAAATACTATGGATAGCCCCTGGCCCTATTTTATATGAAGGATGGCCTTATGCCTATCCCATGCATCCTTAAACTCCTCCACTGTATTTGCAGCTACCACTTCTGCAGGAAGGCTATTCCATGCATCCACTACTCTCTCAGTAAAGTAATACTTCCTGATATTACTTTTAAACCTTTGCCCCTCTAATTTAAAACTATGTCCTCTTGTAGCAGTTTTTCTTCTTTTAAATATTCTCTCCTCTTTTACCTTGTTGATTCCCTTGATGTATTTAAAAGTTTCTATCATATCCCCTCTGTCTCGTCTTTCTTCCAAGCTATACATGTTAAGGTCCTTTAATCTTTCCTGGTAAGTTTTATCCTGCAATCCATGTACTAGGTTAGTAGCTCTTCTCTGAACTCTCTCCAAAGTATCAGTATCCTTCTGGATATATGGTCTTCAGTACTGAGCACAATACTCCAAATGAGGTCTCACTAGTGCTCTGTAGAGCGGCATGAGCACCTCCCTCTTTCTACTGGTAATTCCTCTCCCTATACACCCAAGCATTCTGCTAGCATTTCCTGCTGCTCTATGACATTGTTTGACTACCTTTACGTCTTCTGAAATAATGATCCCTAAATCCCTTTCCTCAGATACTGAGGTTAGGACTGTATCGCTGATTTTATATTCTGCTCTTGGGTTTTTACGCCCCAGGTGCATTATCTTGCACTTATCAACATTAAATTTTAGTTGCCAGATTTTTGACCATTCCTCTAGTTTTCCTAAGTCCTTTTCCATTTGGTGTATTCCTCCAGGAACATCAAACCTGTTACAAATCTTTGTGTCATCAGTAAAAAGACACACCTTACCATTGAGGCCTTCTGCAATTTCGCTGATAAAGATATTAAACAATATGGGTCCCAGAACAGATCCCTGAGGTACCCCACTGGTAACAAGACCTTGGTCTGAATATACTCCATTGACTACAACCCTCTGTTGCCTGTCCCTCAGCCACTGCCTAATCCATTCAACAATATGGGAGTCCAAGCCCAATGACTGCACTTTATTGATAAGCCTTCTATGTGGGACAGTATCAAAAGCCTTAATAAAGTCTAGATAAGCGATGTCTACTGCACCTCCTCCATCTATTATTTTAGTCACCCAATCAAAAAAATCTATAAGATTAGTTTGACATGATCTCCCTGAAGTAAACCCATGCTGTTTTTCATCTTTCAATCCATGGGATTTTAGATGGTCCACAATCCTCTCCTTAAGTTTGGTTTCCATTAATTTCCCCACTATTGATGTCAGGCTTACTGGCCTATAGTTGCCAGATTCCTCCCTACTACTTTTCTTGTGAATTGGCACAACATTTGCTAATTTCCAATCTTCTGGGACGACCCCTGTGACTTATTTGTATTAATTTTAGACAGTTGACTTAGAACCTCTTCCTCTGTAAAGACACATGCGTCAAAAGATTTATTAGTCTTCTTTCCTAACTGAGGTCCTTCTCCTTCATTTTCCTTTGTAAAAACTGAACAGAAGTATTCATTGAGGCACTACTCCTATCTGTGCCGTCACTACCACTCCTATCCACCTCACGGCTCTCCCCCTGCAAATCGCTGCAAAAGTCCTTGGAGAACTATACTGATTTAGTTACACTAATGTCCCCTTCACAGGGGCATCGCAGGTGAGGGTCGGATGCGTTCAGGGTGCATTACGGGAAACCCGCGCGAGTAGGCACGCAATTGCAGTCAGTTTTGTCTGCAATTGCGTTCTGATGTTCAGTATTTTCCGCGCTAGTGCAATGCATTTTGCATGCACGTGAGAAAAAACTGAATGTGGTACCCAGACCTGGACTTCTTCACTGAAGTTCGGGTTTGGGTTGGGTGTTCTGTAGATTTTATTATTTTCTATTTTAACATGGTTATAATGGAAAATAATAGCACTCTTTAATACAGAATGCTAAGTATAATGTCAATTGAGGGTTAAAAAAATAAAATAAAATTAACTCACCTCATCCACTTGATCGCGCAGCCAGCATAGTCTTCTTTCTTCTTCTTTCAGGACCTGCAAAAGGACCTTTGATGACGTAATCGGGCTCACCACGTGGTGAGAGTGGTGACGTCAGCGCAGGTCCTGCTGAATGAACATAGAAGTATCTTTTATCTTCATTCAGCAGGACCTGCGCTGACATCACCACGCGGTGAGCCCGATTACGTCATCAAAGGTCCTTTTGCAGGTCCTGAAAGAAGAAGAAAGAAGACTATGCCGGCTGCGCGATCAAGTGGATGAGGTGAGTTAATTTTTATTTATTTTTTCTAACCCCTCAAGGCACATTGTACTTAGCATTCTGTATTAAGAATGATATTATTTTCCCTTATAACAATGCTATAAGGGAAAATAATACAGTGAATAAACTTTAATGGGGTCTGGGATTGCTTTCATCCCTATCATCTCCTAGCAACCATGCGTGAAAATCGCACCGCATCCGCATTTGCTTGCGGATGCTTGCGATTTTCACACAGCCCCATTCATTTCTATGGGGCTTGTGTTGCGTGAAAAACGCTGAATATATAACATGCTGCGATTTTCACGCAACGCACAAGTGATGCGTGAAAATCACCTGCACAGCCCCATTGAAGTGAATGGGTCCGGATTTAGTGCGGGTGCAATGCATGAGGTGAACGCATTGCACTTGCGCGTGTGAAAGGGGCAAGATGAGCTCTCTCATCTTCACATGAAATGTGAATTCCTGCGCGCAGAACCACAACACCTTTTCATCTGTATTAGAGTATGACCACACCGTGCAGCGGTGCCATTTATGGGATACAACTGTATTGAGGTTCAGTACCGCTTAGCCTTGCCGGCTGCAGTGGGGTTCAATTAATTTGGTCTGCATTGTTTAGTCAATCTTCATTGTTAAAGGGATATTCCCATCTGCGACAATGAGGGAATATTCATAGATTCTTTTTCAAATGCCCAAGATTTGAAATAGCAGCATTCCTGGTGTCTGGTAATGCTGGTCATCCATATGTGCTTGGAAGCAGAAAAAGAAGATAACTTTTCTCTATTTCTGAACATCCCGTATGCCCAATCAGATAAAGCCGCTTATGGTAACTCACACAGGACTTCATTAATGTAAATGAGTCCATAAAAAACGGATTATATGCGCTCCACCTCCCTAATGTATACATCTAACAGCCACTATACAATTCCCATATGTATATTCATAAAATGACTGCCCCAGTAGTACTAATACCCCCTAAAATGCCCCCAGTAATAATAGTAATAATGCCCTCAGTAATAATTATAATGCCCCTATAGTGCCCCCAGTAATAATGCTCCCCATGCTGAGCATTTCAAATTTTCAGCACAGGTGAATTTACATTGCAGATTTTAATTTTTTTATTTTTTTTGCACTGTGTGGAAATGTACTATATGCTACAAAATTGCTACAAGCAAATCTACAGCAACAATTCCACTACATGTGAACATAACCTTACCGGCTGCCCGGCGCTGTGCTTGATAAACTGTGAGGAGGCAATGGCGCTCATTGGAGCGCTGCGGTCTGCTCAGACAGCTGATCGGCGGGGAAGCCCAGAGTCAGAACCCCCGCCAATCACATCAGTATTATGTGGTCATCCGTATTAAATTGTTGAACACCTTCAAACAATAAATAAATCACAAAAAATACCCCACCTCCCCAAAAAATGCTCTCGTGCAACTAAGTAAGACTCTATTGTAATTTGACATGCAATATATATAAAGTTACAGAAGGCAATGACAAATGCAAACAAAAAGTTTAATATTACTGCAAGAAAAATACCTAATTATAAAAAACTAACTTTTTTCAATTAAATTCTTTAGATTGATAAACTTAGACATTTTAAACCTCCCTGCAAAAAATAATGCATAAAATATTAGTGGACTAGTAAAAAATGAAAAGCCTGAATTATTCCCTACAAAAAATCCAGCAACAAATAAAAAAGTTGCAACTGCAAATCTAACGCACGTCAAACTGGGTCTTGTCCTGAAGATTAAAATCAGCCTGCTCCTGAACCGGGTAAACAGTGACTGGTATATATAATAAATAAATACAAAAAAAAAAATTAAAACATTTGGAGAATGCGGGCATCGATCCCGCTACCTCTCGCATGCTAAGCGAGCGCTCTACCATTTGAGCTAATTCCCCAGCTCTGTACACAACCTCTTCCATACTCCCTTCTATCTCCACACTGCCCCATGCGGTCATACTTCACACAAGCACTCGCCATACATATAATTGCGACCACCTCTAATACCGAGCAAGCTGCCTGCCGCCGGTTACCGCTGCTGCTGCTGGCTAATGTACGGAGCACTCTTTCACTTTCGTCTCGTGACGGAAATGACGCCTCCCGGTAGAGGGCGTTGAGCGTGCTGACATCAGCTGCGTGGGCTCCGGTGCTCGGAGGCCGAGAAGATGGCGGTGAGCGCAGGTTGGTGGTGGAGTAAAGACTGGGCAATGGTCACACATGCTGGAGAACTCCCATTATTAGTCACCGCCGTGTGTTATGGGCTGTCCGGTCTCCTCTGCCCCGGGTGTCGTCTCCTCGCCGGAGGTTCCATCATTCATTCCAGTGCCCCGCCATGTCCGCTGTCACCTGTGTACAGTACATACCTGTATATATATATGTATATGTGTGTGTGTGGTGTACAGTACATACCTGTATATATGTGCGGGGTATGTGAGCCCTGCACTGCCCTGTGTCAGCTGTGTACAGTACATACGTGTATATATGTGTGGTGTACAGTACATACCTGTATATGTGTGTGTGTGGTGTACAGTACATACCTGTATATATGTGCGGGGTATGTGAGCCCTGCACTGCCCTGTGTCAGCTGTGTACAGTACATACGTGTATATATGTGTGGTGTACAGTACATACCTGTGTATATATGTGTGTGTGTGGTGTACAGTACATACCTGTGTATATATATGTGTGTGTGTGGTGTACAGTACATACCTGTATATATGTGCGGGGTATGTGAGCCCTGCACTGCCCTGTGTCAGCTGTGTACAGTACATACGTGTATATATGTGTGGTGTACAGTACATACCTGTATATGTGTGTGGTGTACAGTACATACCTGTATATGTGTGTGGTGTACAGTACATACCTGTATATGTGTGTGGTGTACAGTACATACCTGTATATGTGTGTGGTGTACAGTACATACCTGTATATGTGTGTGGTGTACAGTACATACCTGTATATGTGTGTGGTGTACAGTACATACCTGTATATGTGTGTGGTGTACAGTACATACCTGTATATGTGTGTGGTGTACAGTACATACCTGTATATGTGTGTGGTGTACAGTACATACCTGTATATGTGTGTGGTGTACAGTACATACCTGTATATGTGTGTGGTGTACAGTACATACCTGTATATGTGTGTGGTGTACAGTACCTACCTGTATATGTGTGCGGTGTATGTGAACCCTGCACTGCCCTGTGTCAGCTGTGTATATATGTGTGGTATACAGTACATATATGTGTGTGGTGTACAGTACATACCTGTATATATGTGAGCCCCCCCCACTGCCCTGTGTCAGCTGTGTACAGTCCATACATGTGTATATATGTGCGGTGTACAGTCCATACATGTGTATATATGTGCGGTGTACAGTCCATACATGTGTATATATGTGCGGTGTACAGTCCATACATGTGTATATATGTGCGGTGTACAGTCCATACATGTGTATATATGTGCGGTGTACAGTCCATACATGTGTATATATGTGCGGTGTACAGTCCATACATGTGTATATATGTGCGGTGTACAGTCCATACATGTGTGTATATATGTGCGGTGTACAGTCCATACATGTGTGTATATATGTGCGGTGTACAGTCCATACATGTGTGTATATATGTGCGGTGTACAGTCCATACATGTGTGTATATATGTGCGGTGTACAGTCCATACATGTGTATATATGTGCGGTGTACAGTCCATACATGTGTATATATGTGCGGTTTATGTGAGCACTATGTGGGGTTTCTCTCCGTGCCTCTCTTTTTTTTTTTTGCGGTGCGGACGGATCACAGACCCATTCAAGTTGAAGGGGTCTGGATCCGTCTGCGGAATCTGCACGGATGTTGCCCGTGCATTGAGGACTGCAGATTGCTGTCCTAAATGCATGGAACGGGCCGACCAACGGCCGTGTGCATGAGCCCTAATCGTGATTTTTTTGGGGGCTATTTTGAGCATTACTCGCGCTCAGTTTGTGTGTGTTTCGTCAGGTTTCAGTTATTTTTAGTGGAAAAGAGAGCACAGCAGGCAGGATAAGTGCAACCCGACCGGACTGACACAAACTGCGCACAACTAATACTTGTCATATTAGAACAGAAATACAGGAAAAAAGACTGATGTGAACTCAGCCTAACGTGGAATGGGAATGGTGGGAGAACGGTGAGGTAAGTACCTGTTATTTTATTGTTTTACGCGTTCTGAGCCGGTGTTCAGCGCCTGGACATATTTAATAACAGCAATTTCAACCAACTATAAAAAGGGTTTCCGATTTTTTTTATTTGCCACCTAGGCAGCAGTACCTGCGGAGAAACCGTGTTAACATAGTTCCCACCACTCAGGGTCATGTGCACTGCTGCAGCGGTAACAGGACCCCAGGCGGCATGTCACTGCTGGGTCATTGGTTGCAGCGGCACATATGACCCCGCTGAGGTCCGGTGAAGAGAACCTGTTTTACTCTCTACTGAAGACACAGTACCGAGACATACAGACATCCCCGCGACAGTGAGTGGCAGGAGATCTGTGAGATTGGCAACACGTGGTTTGATCTGACAGGTTTCCTTGTGGATTAATAGACATCTGTGTTGTTTCTGATACTGGCCAACCACAATGCTGTGCGGTTTATAGCTTCAGTGGTATCTGTGGTCTGCTGGTGTTTGGTTCTCGGCTGAGTTCCTGTTGCTGCCATAGCTATTGGAAAGTAAAGTGTTTTCTTTCCCTTTTGCGTTTTGGTTTATCTGTGTGTTGTTTTTCCCCTGCCCTTTGTTGTAGGCCTGAGGGAGACTCCTGTTCATCCTTCCTTTCTGGAGGAACAGGCAGTCTCAGTCCTGTCACTATCGCCAGGGTCTTATAGGGTGAGTTAGGACTCTAGGTACTCCTTCGTATGAGCTCACCTACCTTTGGGGTCTGTTCATACTGATAACCAGTCAGGACTGTGACTAGGGATTTGACCAGGAGGTGTCCTTCTTTCTTCCCTAGCTTTCAGGTCTTGTTCCTTGTTCCCTCTCCTTCTTCTTCCGGTGTGGTTATCCCTCCCACGCACGGGCGTGACAACAGGTGATCATGGCCAGGCCGCCCCAAATCCCATTCACAACCTCTCGCAAGTACAGAACTGGGCACTGGTTGCCAGGGTGTCCAATTTTTCTGTTCCTCAGGTTACTTTCACATCTCCGGTCAAAATATCCAGCAGGCTAATCTGGCAGAGAGCAGCCTTCCAGAGTTCACCAGATCTGACATATTAATGCCAGATTCTACAGTTCACTGTCTTATCCCCATTGACTATAATGGGATCTGGTGCTCATCCGGCCACTTTCCGGCATAAATGCCGGCTTTCGTCCAGGCAAATACTGCGGCATGGAACGTTTTTAGTCTGGCCAACATTTCTTCCGGAACAGCCCTCCGGATCAGACTTGCCGGAGATGTGAAAGATGGGACTAAGCGCTAAACCCAGGTGGCCGGGCCTACAGGAACAAGCCAAGCAGGCCGGTTGTTTCTATAACTAATTATAGTGAATGGGAGCTAGGCAAACCATGTATCAGAACAAGCCTCTCTGCTTCCATAACTCCCCGGTAGATTCCTTACTTTAAATTAATCGCTTTCTGAGTCCTAATAAAATTGGGTTTGAAGTCAGTAAACCCCTTTTTTGACCCAAAATGTAAAATCAACAAGTCTTCTAATATTCCACCTACCCTGTTCTGCTCCCATGCCTTGCCACAGCTTTTTGCGGGGTTACAATAAACGGCCAATCAGTTTGCACCATAGTGAATATTCGTTCATAGAAATTGGTGCAGACGTCATATCATCGTTCCACTTTCAGAACCATAAGCAGCAGTTGTCACTGAGAGGGTGTAATTGGAAAGGGAAGTATATTGAAAGGTGTTTTTTTTTATATTTTGGGTTAATGAAACCCTAATTTTGCAAATGGGAAAACCCTGTGTAACTTTTTTTGCAAAAAAAATTAACCACTGTATGTAGAAAATATTTTGCATGATACCTAATGTCATCATCTTTTTCACTACCAGTTACAGTTCCTCGTAATTTCCAATTACTGGAAGAACTTGAAGAAGGGCAAAAAGGAGTTGGAGATGGTACGGTTAGTTGGGGCCTTGAAAATGATGAAGATATGACTCTTGCTAGATGGACTGGAATGATAATTGGGCCTCCACGGGTGAGTCAGCAGCAATCCTATGTATCAAAAGGCTACAAGGTTTCACAGGGGAAGGCAAACTTGGGGACATACAATGCATTCAGAAAGTATTCAGACCCTTTCATATTTTATGTTGTAGCCATGTCCTAAAATAGGGGAAAAAATGTATTTTTATTTTTTTATCAGTCTGCACTATGTACCCTATAATATGAAAGTGAGAACAGAATACTTCAGATCTTTGCAAATTTATTGATAAAGGAAAAATGAAAACATTACATTGACATAAGTATTCAGACCCTTTACTTGGGACTTCGTTGAAGCACCTTTGTCAGCAATTACAGCCTCCAGTCTTCTTGGGTATGATGTCACAAGGTTTGCGCACATGGATTTGTGGATTTTCTGCCATTCTTTGCAGATCCTCTCAAGTTTTGTTAGGTTGGATGGGGACTGTCCATGGACAGCCATTTTCAGATGTTGACTGGGCTCAAGTCAGGGCTTTGTCTAAGCCACCCCTGTGTTGTCTTGGCTGTGTGTTTAGGGTCATTGTCTGAAGTCCAAAGCACTCTGGATCCGTTTTTTATTTAGGGTATTCTGTACTTTTCTCCATTTAGCCTTCCCTCAACCCTGATCAGTCTCACTGAAAAACACCCCAAGGACATGATGCTGCCACCACCATGCTTCACTGTAGAGATGGTATTGGACAGATGATGAGCTGTTTTGGTTTCCTCCAGACATGACGCTTAGAACTGACACCAAAAATAAAAATCTTGGTTTCATAAGACCAGAAAATCTTGTTTCGCATAGTCTGAGAGTCCTTTAGGTTCTATTTTGCAAACTCCAGATGGGCTTTCATGTCCAATCAACTGATTTTACCACAGGACTCCAGTCAAGGTGTGGAAACATCTCAAAGATGATAAGATACATGGGAGGCCCCCAGAGCTAAATTTCAAGTGTCATAGCAAAGGGTCTGAATACTTATGTCAATAGGAGATTTTAGTATTTTCTTTTTTAATAAATTAGCAAAAACCTCTAAAACTTTGATTTCACTTTGAGTGTATATTGATGGGGAAAAAACTTTTTTAAATTTTTGTTTTGTGATGGCACCCTATTTTCTGAGATTCTGTTTCCTAGTACAGTGATAGGCCATATCATATTGGTATACTCATACATTATAAAAGCCATGTCCCCTGGTGAGAGTAAAAAAGTTTCTTTATAAACACAAATAAATAAATAAAACTATTTTCCCATGAAAAAGTGGTATCATTTTGTAAAAGTGGTAACCCCCCCCCCCCACATACATGGTATTGCGTTGTGTTCACCACAACCCATATAATAAAGATATAATGTTACTTACACCGTCCCATGAACAATGTAAAAATAAACAAAACGCAAAAGATAAAGGAATTGTTTCTTAAAAATAAATATTAGTCAGACAGTCCCATGTACCACAAAGTGGTACCAATAAAACCACAACTTGTCCTGAAAAAACAAGCCCGTATGTGGCTACAGTGGCAGAAAAATGAATAAGTATGACTCTTGGAATGTGACAACATAAAAAAACAATTGTTTTTGCATGAGCAGTGCCATAATTTGCAAACGTAGCAGAAAATAAATAAAACTATACATATTTGGTGTCACCATCCTCATGCTGACCCATACAATAAAAGTAACTTCCTAATTATGTTGCACAGTGAATGTCATATACTTAAAGTGCAAAAAACAATAGTGGAATAGTATTTTTCCATTACATTATGCTAGTGATGAGAAAAGCGGTTCGTCCCCATATGGACAAACACAATTTTGTCATCATATTATCTTTACTGTGGCCGAGGGACTGTCATTAATGCGCTGTTAAAATGTATTGTTTCCGATGTGGTTACTTTAAGATGGCCTCCAGTCTCGTGAGAACACCTTAATCTTGCGCCTGCTCCATTACTGTAAGTAGTGATGCATGCACAAATATACTTCATTATGAATCCAAACTTGGATTCGTTAGTATTCGTCACAAATCCCGGGTTCAGATTCGTAATGTAGTATATTTGTGCATGCACCACTACTCACAGAAACAAAACAAAAATTTACAGAAAAATGATAATATATAAAACCTGTATGGGAAAACCCTTGCACGTTGTATACACAAATCTACAGTATAGTATTCCAAAATATATCTTTATTAAAGTTATAAAATAACATAATAGAAGACATAAATGAATTGGCAATGGCAGACACAAACAGGTGTGCCAGAATAGGGTCAGAAGTGAATGAACATGAGATAAAGTAGATTCAAGAGGTTGGTGTATCCAGCCATATGGCTCACCCTCCTAGAAGTTAGAAAAGTTACACAGGACCCGCACCTATCAGACAATGGGGGGCATATCCTAGCGATATGCCCCCATTGTATGTGATGGTAAAATCCCTTTAAATAACATGAATGCTTATGAAAATAGGTATAATTCTGGCTTTTTAGTCCCCTTTTCTTAATTCATATCCCCACTTGTACTTTGCTTGAAGTTGATGGATAAATGTCTTTTTTCCAACAGTACTTACTATGGTTCTGTAGGTTATAATGCCAGGGTTATGTGACGGCATACTTATTGTCATGCCCTGTTGATCAGTTTGCATGTGTGGTGATGTACTAATATCATATGTGTATTCATATTGTGTCCATTTTTTAGACCAATTATGAAAATAGAATATACAGCTTGAAAATAGAGTGTGGACCTAAATATCCCGAAGCCCCCCCGACACTTAGATTTGAAACAAAAATAAACATGAATGGTATAAATAGCTCCAATGGCATGGTGAGTACGCATAATCTTGGTTTAAAATTTAAAAGGGCTTACCAAGATTGTAATACTGATGACCTTTCCTCTGACACCTGGGACCCCCACCGATCAGCTGTTTGAGAAGGCACCAGGGCTCCTGTGAGCGCCGCGGCCTTCTCTAGCTTATCAAGCACCGCCGTACATTGTATAGTGGCTATACTTGGTATTGTGCTTGGCCACGATGAACGTGTCGTGACAGACCTAGGAAAAGCTGTGAGCGCCGCTGCCTTCTCAAACATCTGATCGGTGGGGGTCCCGGCTGTTGGACCCCCACCAATCAGATACTGATGACCTATGCAGAGGATAGGTCCTCAGTATTAAAATCTCGGAAAACCCCTCTAAGGGTGACAAAATGTCTTTGAGATTTCAGTTTATAAAATAATTATTTAATACTTTTCTTATTGTTGTAATTGTGAGAATTTTTAAATACAGTTGTGTATGCCACTTGAAAAAATTCTTGACAAATCTATAAATTGTGGAAAAAACCGTGCATTGTATAGCAGCTGTGAGCCATGTCACTGATGAGGAGGCACTGTTGACAAGAGCTCTGGCACCTTCTTAACCACCTCCGGACCGCCTAACGCAGATGTGCGATCCGGAGGTGGCAGCCCTGCGCACGACGACGCATATACGCGTCATCTCGCGAGGGCCGGGGTTTCCTGTGAACGCGCGCACACAGGCGCGCGCGCTCACAGGAACGGAAGGTAAGCGAGTGGATCTCCAGCCTGCCAGCGGCGATCGCTCGCTGGCAGGCTGGAGATCCGAATTTTTTAACCCCTAACAGGTATATTAGACGCTGTTTTGATAACAGCGTCTAATATACCTCCTACCTGGTCCTCTGGTGGTCCCTTTTGTTAGGATCGACCACCAGAGGACTCGGGTAGCTCAGTACAGTCGCACCAAACACCACACTACACTACACCCCCCCCCCCCCCCCCGTCACTTATTAACCCCTTATAAACCCCTGATCACCCATGATCACCCCATATAAACTCCCTGATCACCCCCCTGTCATTGATCACCCCCCTGTCAGGCTCCGTTCAGACGTCCGTATGATTTTTACGGATCCACGGATACATGGATCGGATCCGCAAAACGCATACGGACGTCTGAATGGAGCCTTACAGGGGGGTGATCAATGACAGGCGGGTGATCACCCATATACACTCCCTGATCACCCCCTGTCATTGATCACCCCCCTGTCATTGATCACCCCCCTGTAAGGCTCCATTCAGACGTCCGCATGATTTTTACGGATCCATGGATACATGGATCGGATCCGCAAAACACATGCGGACGTCTGAATGGAGCCTTACAGGGGGTGATCAATGACAGGCGGGTGATCACCCATATACACTCCCTGATCACCCCCCTGTAAGGCTCCATTCAGACGTCCGCATGATTTTTACGGATCCATGGATACATGGATCGGATCCACAAAACACATGCGGACGTCTGAATGGAGCCTTACAGGGGGGTTATCAATGACAGGGGGGTGATCAGGGAGTGTATATGGGTGATCACCCGCCTGTCATTGATCACCCCCTGTAAGGCTCCATTCAGACGTCCGCATGTGTTTTGCGGATCCGATCCATGTATCCATGGATCCGTAAAAATCATGCGGACGTCTGAATGGAGCCTTACAGGGGGGGTGATCAGTGACAGGGGGGTGATCACCCTGATCACCCCCTGTCATTGATAACCCCCCTGTAAGGCTCCATTCAGACGTCCGCATGTGTTTTGTGGATCCGATCCATGGATCCGTAAAAATCATGCGGACGTCTGAATGGAGCCTTACAGGGGGGGTGATCAGTGACAGGGGGGTGATCACCCTGATCACCCCCTGTCATTGATAACCCCCCTGTAAGGCTCCATTCAGACGTCCGCATGCGTTTTGTGGATCCGATCCATGTATCCATGGATCCGTAAAAATCATGAGGACATCTGAATGGAGCCTTACAGGGGGGGTGATCAGTGACAGGGGGGTGATCAGGGAGTCTATATGGGTGATCACCCCCCTGTCATTGATCACCCCCCTGTCATTGATCACCCCCCTGTAAGGCTCCATTCAGACATTTTTTTTGGCACAAGTTAGCGGAAATTTTTTGTTTGTTTTTGTTTTTTCTTACAAAGTCTCATATTCTACTAACTTGTGTCAAAAAATAAAATTTCACATGAACTCACCATACCCCTTACGGAATCCAAATGCGTAAACATTTTTAGACATTTATATTCCAGACTTCTTCTCACGCTTTAGGGCCCCTAAAAAGCCAGGGCAGTATAAATACCCCACATGTGACCCCATTTCGGAAAGAAGACACCCCAAGGTATTCCGTGAGGGGCATATTGAGTCCATGAAAGATTGAAATTTTTGTCCTAAGTTAGCGGAAAGTGAGACTTTGTGAGAAAAAAACAAAAAAAAATCAATATCCGCTAACTTATGCAAAAAAAAAATAATTTCTAGGAACTCGCCATGCCCCTCATTGAATACCTTGGGGTGTCTTCTTACCAAAGTGGGGTCACATGTGGGGTATTTATACTGCCCTGGCTTTTTAGGGGCCCGAAAGTGTGAGAAGAAGTCTGGGATCCAAATGTCTAAAAATGCCCTCCTAAAAGGAATTTGGGCCCCTTTGCGCATCTAGGCTGCAAAAAAGTGTCACACATGTGGTATCGCCGTACTCAGGAGAAGTTGGGGAATGTGTTTTGGGGTGTCATTTTACATATACCCATGCTGGGTGAGAGAAATATCTTGGTCAAATGCCAACTTTGTATAAAAAAATGGGAAAAGTTGTCTTTTGCCAAGATATTTCTCTCACCCAGCATGGGTATATGTAAAATGACCCCCCAAAACACATTGCCCAACTTCTCCTGAGTACGGCGATACCACATGTGTGACACTTTTTTGCAGCCAAGGTGGGCAAAGGGGCACATATTCCAAAGTGCACCTTTCGGATTTCGCAGGCCATTTTTTACACATTTTGATTGCAAGGTACTTCTTACACATTTGGGCCCCTAAATTGCCAGGGCAGTATAACTACGCCACAAGTGACCCCATTTTGGAAAGAAGACACCCCAAGGTATTCCGTGAGGGGCACGGCGAGTTCCTAGAATTTTTTATTTTTTGTCGCAAGTTAGTGGAATATGAGACTTTGTAAGGAAAAAAGAGAAAAAAAAAAATCATCATTTTCCGCTAACTTGTGACAAAAAATTCTAGGAACTCGCCATGCCCCTCACGGAATACCTTGGGGTGTCTTCTTTCCAAAATGGGGTCACTTGTGGCGTAGTTATACTGCCCTGGCAATTTAGGGGCCCAAATGTGTGAGAAGTACCTTGCAATCAAAATGTGTAAAAAATGGCCTGCAAAATCTGAAAGGTGCACTTTGGAATATGTGCCCCTTTGCCCACCTTGGCAGCAAAAAAGTGTGACACATCTGGTATCGCTGTACTCAGGAGAAGTTGGGGAATGTGTTTTGGGGGGTCATTTTACATATACCCATGCTGGATGAGAGAAATATCTTGGCAAAAGACAACTTTTCCCATTTTTTTATACAAAGTTGGCATTTGACCAAGATATTTTTCTCACCCAGCATGGGTATATGTAAAATGACACCCCAAAACACATTCCCCAACTTCTCCTGAGTACGGCGATACCAGATGTGTGACACTTTTTGCTGCCAAGGTGGGCAAAGGGGCACATATTCCAAAGTGCACCTTTTGGATTTCACCGGTCATTTTTTACACATTTTGATTGCAAAGTTCTTCTCACACATTTGGGCCCCTAAATTGCCAGGGCAGTATAACTACCCCACAAGTGACCCCATTTTGGAAAGAAGACACCCCAAGGTATTCTGTGAGGGGCATGGTGAGTTCCTAGAATTTTTTATTTTTTGTCGCAAGTTAGTGGAATATGAGACTTTGTAAGAAAAAAATAAAATCATCATCATTTTCCGCTAACTTGTGACAAAAAATAAAAAGTTCTATGAACTCACTATGCCCATCAGCGAATACCTTAGGGTGTCTACTTTCCGAAATGGGGTCATTTGTGGGGGTTTTCTACTGTTTGGGCATTGTAGAACCTCAGGAAACATGACAGGTGCTCAGAAAGTCAGAGCTGTTTCAAAAAGCGGAAATTCACATTTTTGTACCATAGTTTGTAAATGCTATAACTTTTACCCAAACCATTTTTTTTTTATCAAAGACATGTAGAACAATAAATGTGGCGAAAAATTTATATATGGATGTTATTTTTTTTGCTAAATTTTACAGCTGAAAGTGAAAAATGTCATTTTTTTGCAAAAAAATCGTTACATTTTGATTAATAACAAAAAAAGTAAAAATGTCAGCAGCAATAAAATACCACCAAATGAAAGCTCCATTAGTGAGAAGAAAAGGAGGTAAAATTCATTTGGGTGGTAAGTTGCATGACCGAGCGATAAACGGTGAAAGGAGTGTAGTGCCGAAGTGTAAAAAGTGCTCTGGTCATGAAGGGGGTTTCACCTAGCGGGGCTGAAGTGGTTAAACAGCTGATCGGCAGGGGTCCCGGGTGTCGGACACCTTTTGCATTGAAATTTATTTTGTTTGTTTGATTCTTAAATGCAAAATTAAAGATAGTCTTTCGGCAATTTTGACCATGCTAAACTTTTGAAAGCACTAGTTAGGGTCTATGAGCAGCACAAACATACCTTTTCTCATATGAGTAGCGTGAATGTAAAGTTTTATTCTACCAGATTCTGCTCCTTAAGTGCAAAGGAGGCGGAGCATTACTCTGAAGTGTGCTAGGCTCAAAGTGAGCTGCTTCACAATCCCTCCCTTCTGTTTTAATAGGCAACTGTACTGGTCTCTAAGTTGGATGCTACAGATGTCACTCATGATAGAGGGGATAGGGGATAAGTGTCTGATCGGCTAGGCCTGTTCTCCCCTGTTTGAATTTAGTGGCAGTCCCACATGCGCACTGCTGGCCCATTCAGCTCTATGGGGCTGCCAGAAATAGCCAAGCACTTGTACTCTGCTATCTCTGGGAATTCCATAGAGTTAAAGGGTTTCTACCACTTCGGTTTCACATATTTAGCTGTCAGACACTAGCGATCCGCTAGTGTCTGCTCTGGCCAACCATCCTAATATAATTGCTTTTGGGGCGGTGGTTTGGCTAAAAAAACTACTTTTATTAATATGCTAATGAGCCTCTAGGTGCTATGGGGGCGTCATTAGCACCTAGAGGCTCCGTCTACCTTCAGAAACTGCCGCCGCCCAGCGCGTCCCTCCAGCCCGCCCATCTCCTCCTGAATGCGATCCTCCTTGTGAGCGCCTGTATTCGGCGCATGCGCAGTAAATGTCTGACAGCTTCCCTGCTCAGACATCTCCACTGCGCCTGTTCCTCGGAGCACTATGGCGTCATCGCGTAGGCGCAGTGGAGATGTCTGAGCAAGGAAGCAGTCAGACATTCACTGCGCATGCGCAGAATACATACGATCGCATTCAGGAGGAGATGGGCGGGCTGGAAGGACGCGCTCGGCGGCGGCAGTTTCTGAAGGTAGACGGAGCCTCTAGGTGCTAATGACGCCCCCATAGCACCTAGAGGCTCATTAGCATATTAATAAAAGTAGTTTTTTTAGCCAAACCACCGCCCCAAAAGCAATTATATTAGGACGGTTGGCCAGAGCAGACACTAGCGGATCGCTAGTGTCTGACAGCTAAATATGTGACACCTAAGTGGTAGAAACCCTTTAAGTGGAGTGACGGACGTGCATGCCTGTCTGCTGCTTCATTCAAACTCAGACACTTACGGGAAAATTCTTAATGAAACAATCCCTTTAACCCCTTAGTGACCAAGCCAGATTTTTTTAAATCTGTCATGTGTCACTCTAGCATGGAATAACTTCGTAAAGGTCTTGCACATCAAAGTAATTCTGACATTGTTTTCTCATCACATTTTGTTCTTTACTTAGGTGGTAACATTTTACCGATAAAATATGTGTATCTTAAAAAACGTAATCTATAAAAATTTGTAAAAATTGCCATATTTTCCTATTTTCAACTGCAATATTGCAGAAGCAGCCCAGCGAAGTGGAAATTGATGAGCTGGGCGGCACTTGAAAACGGCGGTTGGGGTGCGTGTGTGCGCCCATGTGGAGCTGAAACGCCGCCCCTTGGGCAGAAAGAAGAGCGATTACATTAGGTTATCAAACATGATTTTGCTGTATTTATAAGGTGGACAGGGGTTATACTTATGTTTTTAATACACATTAGAAGACCTATGCAGTCATATATATAGCTAAATATGCTTATTGGGTCTGTCAGTGTCCCTTTAACCACCTCCCGACCGCTGTACGCGTATATGCGTCCGGGAGGTGGTTGCTTTACTCCTCCTGGACGCATATACGCGTCTTCTCGCGAGACGCGAGATTTCCTGTGAACGCGCGCACAGGCGCGCGCGCTCACAGGAACGGAAGGTAAGCGAGTGGATCTCCAGCCTGCCAGCGGCGATCGCTCGCTGGCAGGCTGGAGATCCGAATTTTTTAACCCCTAACAGGTATATTAGACGCTGTTTTCATAACAGCGTCTAATATACCTCCTACCTGGTCCTCTGGTGGTCCCTTTTGTTAGGATCGACCACCAGAGGACTCAGGTAGGTCAGTACAGTCCCACCAAACACAACACTACACTACACTACACCCCCCCACCCCCCGTCACTTATTAACCCCTTATAAACCCCTGATCACCCATGATCACCCCATATAAACTCCCTGATCACCCCCCTGTCATTGATCACCGCCCTGTCATTGATCACCCCCCTGTCAGGCTCCGTTCAGACGTCCGTATGATTTTTACGGATCCACGGATACATGGATCAGATCCGCAAAAAGCATACGGACGTCTGAATGGAGCCTTACAGGGGGGTGATAAATGACAGGCGGGTGATCACCCATATACACTCCCTGATCACCCCCTGTCATTGATCACCCCCCTGTCATTGATCACCCCCCTGTAAGGCTCCATTTAGACGTCCGCATGATTTTTACGGATCCGATCCATGTATCCATGGATCCGTAAAAATCATGCGGACGTCTGAATGGAGCCTTACAGGGGGGATGATCAGTGACAGGGGGGTGATTACCCTGATTACCCTGTCATTGATAACCCCCCTGTAAGGCTCCATTCAGACGTCCGCATGCGTTCTGTGGATCCGATCCATGTATCCATGGATCCGTAAAAAATCATGCGGATGTCTGAATGGAGCCTTACAGGGGGGGTGATCAGTGACAGGGGGGTGATCACCCTGATTACCCTGTCATTGATAACCCCCCTGTAAGGCTCCATTCAGACGTCCGCATGCGTTTTGTGGATCCGATCCATGGATCCGTAAAAAATCATGCGGATGTCTGAATGGAGCCTTACAGGGGGGGTGATCAGTGACAGGGGGGTGATCACCCTGATTACCCTGATCACCCCCTGTCATTGATAACCCCCCTGTAAGGCTCCATTCAGACGTCCGCATGCGTTCTGTGGATCCGATCCATGTATCCATGGATCCGTAAAAAATCATGCGGATGTCTGAATGGAGCCTTACAGGGGGGGTGATCAATGACAGGGGGGTGATCAGGGAGTCTATATGGGTGATCACCCCCCTGTCATTGATCACCCCCCCCCCTGTTAAGGCTCCATTCAGACATTTTTTTTGGCACAAGTTAGCGGAAATTTTTTGTTTGTTTTTGTTTTTTCTTACAAAGTCTCATATTCCACTAACTTGTGTCAAAAAATAAAATCTCACATGGACGCACCATACCCCTCACGGAATCCAAATGCGTAAACATTTTTAGACATTTATATTCCAGACTTCTTCTCACGCTTTAGGGCCCCTAAAAAGCCAGGGCAGTATAAATACCCCACATGTGACCCCATTTCGGAAAGAAGACACCCCAAGGTATTCCGTAAGGGGCATATTGAGTCCATGAAAGATTGAAATTTTTGTCCTAAGTTAGCGGAAAGTGAGACTTTGTGAGAAAAAAAACAAAAAAAAATCAATATCCGCTAACTTATGCAAAAAAAAAATATTTCTAGGAACTCGCCAGGCCCCTCATTGAATACCTTGGGGTGTCTTCTTTCCAAAGTGGGGTCACATGTGGGGTATTTATACTGCCCTGGCTTTTTAGGGGCCCGAAAGTGTGAGAAGAAGTCTGGGATCCAAATGTCTAAAAATGCCCTCCTAAAAGGAATTTGGGCCCCTTTGCGCATCTAGGCTGCAAAAAAGTGTCACACATGTGGTATCGCCGTACTCAGGAGAAGTTGGGGAATGTGTTTTGGGGTGTCATTTTACATATACCCATGCTGGGTGAGAAAAATATCTTGGTCAAATGCCAACTTTGTATAAAAAAATGGGAAAAGTTGTCTTTTGCCAAGATATTTCTCTCACCCAGCATGGGTATATGTAAAATGACCCCCCAAAACACATTGCCCAACTTCTCCTGAGTACGGCGATATCACATGTGTGACACTTTTTTGCAGCCAAGGTGGGCAAAGGGGCACATATTCCAAAGTGCACCTTTCGGATTTCACCGGTCATTTTTTACACATTTTGATTGCAAGGTACTTCTTACACATTTGGGCCCCTAAATTGCCAGGGCAGTATAACTACGCCACAAGTGACCCCATTTTGGAAAGAAGACACCCCAAGGTATTCCGTGAGGGGCACGGCGAGTTCCTAGAATTTTTTATTTTTTGTCACAATTTAGCGGAAAATGATGATTTTTCTTTTTTTTTCTTTTTTCCTTACAAAGTCTCATATTCCACTAACTTGCGACAGAAAATAAAAAATTCTAGGAACTCGCCATGCCCCTCACGGAATACCTTGGGGTGTCTTCTTTCCAAAATGGGGTCACTTGTGGGGTAGTTATACTGCCCTGGCAATTTAGGGGCCCAAATGTGTGAGAAGAACTTTGCAATCAAAATGTGTAAAAAATGCCCTGCAAAATCCGAAAGGTGCACTTTGGAATATGTGCCCCTTTGCCCACCTTGGCAGCAAAAAAGTGTGACACATCTGGTATCGCCGTACTCAGGAGAAGTTGGGGAATGTGTTTTGGGGTGTCATTTTACATATACCCATGCTGGGTGAGAAAAATATCTTGGTCAAATGCCAACTTTGTATAAAAAAATGGGAAAAGTTGTCTTTTGCCAAGATATTTCTCTCACCCAGCATGGGTATATGTAAAATGACACCCCAAATCACATTCCCCAACTTCTCCTGAGTACGGCGATACCAGATGTGTGACACTTTTTTGATGCCAAGGTGGGCAAAGGGGCACATATTCCAAAGTGCACCTTTCGGATTTCACCGGTCATTTTTTACAGATTTTGATTGCAAAGTACTTCTCACACATATGGGCCCCTAAATTGCCAGGGCAGTATAACTACGCCACAAGTGACCCCATTTTGGAAAGAAGACACCCCAAGGTATTCCGTGAGGGGCATGGCGAGTTCCTAGAATTTTTTATTTTTTGTCGCAAGTTAGTGGAATATGAGACTTTGTAAGGAAAAAAGAGAAAAAAAAAAAAATCATCATTTTCCGCTAACTTGTGACAAAAAATTAAAAATTCTAGGAACTCGCCATGCCCCTCACGGAATACCTTGGGGTGTCTTCTTTCCAAAATGGGGTCACTTGTGGGGTAGTTATACTGCCCTGGCAATTTAGGGGCCCAAATGTGTGAGAAGTACCTTGCAATCAAAATGTGTAAAAAATGCCCTGCAAAATCCGAAAGGTGCACTTTGGAATATGTGCCCCTTTGCCCACCTTGGCAGCAAAAAAGTGTGACACATCTGGTATCGCCGTACTCAGGAGAAGTTGGGGAATGTGTTTTGGGGTGTCATTTTACATATACCCATGCTGGGTGAGAAAAATATCTTGGTCAAATGCCAACTTTGTATAAAAAAATGGGAAAAGTTGTCTTTTGCCAAGATATTTCTCTCACCCAGCATGGGTATATGTAAAATGACACCCTAAATCACATTCCCCAACTTCTCCTGAGTACGGCGATACCAGATGTGTGACACTTTTTTGATGCCAAGGTGGGCAAAGGGGCACATATTCCAAAGTGCACCTTTCGGATTTCACCGGTCATTTTTTACAGATTTTGATTGCAAAGTACTTCTCACACATATGGGCCCCTAAATTGCCAGGGCAGTATAACTACGCCACAAGTGACCCCATTTTGGAAAGAAGACACCCCAAGGTATTCCGTGAGGGGCATGGCGAGTTCCTAGAATTTTTTATTTTTTGTCGCAAGTTAGTGGAATATGAGACTTTGTAAGGAAAAAAGAGAAAAAAAAAAAATCATCATTTTCCGCTAACTTGTGACAAAAAATTAAAAATTCTAGGAACTCGCCATGCCCCTCACGGAATACCTTGGGGTGTCTTCTTTCCAAAATGGGGTCACTTGTGGCGTAGTTATACTGCCCTGGCAATTTAGGGGCCCAAATGTGTGAGAAGTACCTTGCAATCAAAATGTGTAAAAAATGGCCTGCAAAATCCGAAAGGTGCACTTTGGAATGTGTGCCCCTTTGCCCACCTTGGCTGCAAAAAAGTGTGACACATCTGGTATCGCCGTACTCAGGAGAAGTTGGGGAATGTGTTTTGGGGTGTCATTTTACATATACCCATGCTGGATGAGAGAAATATCTTGGCAAAAGACAACTTTTCCCATTTTTTTATACAAAGTTGGCATTTGACCAAGATATTTTTCTCACCCAGCATGGGTATATGTAAAATGACACCCCAAAACACATTCCCCAACTTCTCCTGAGTACGGTGATACCAGATGTGTCACACTTTTTTGCTGCCAAGGTGGGCAAAGGGGCGCATATTCCAAAGTGCACCTTTTGGATTTCACCGGTCATTTTTTACACATTTTGATTGCAAAGTTCTTCTCACACATTTGGGCCCCTAAATTGCCAGGGCAGTATAACTACCCCACAAGTGACCCCATTTTGGAAAGAAGACACCCCAAGGTATTCTGTGAGGGGCATGGTGAGTTCCTAGAATTTTTTATTTTTTGTCGCAAGTTAGTGGAATATGAGACTTTGTAAGAAAAAATAAAAAAAATAAAATCATCATCATTTTCCGCTAACTTGTGACAAAAAATAAAAAGTTCTATGAACTCACTATGCCCATCAGCGAATACCTTAGGGTGTCTACTTTCCGAAATGGGGTCATTTGTGGGGTTTTTCTACTGTTTGGGCATTGTAGAACCTCAGGAAACATGACAGGTGCTCAGAAAGTCAGAGCTGTTTCAAAAAGCGGAAATTCACATTTTTGTACCATAGTTTGTAAATGCTATAACTTTTACCCAAACCATTTTTTTTTTTGCCCAAACATTTGTTTTTTAATCAAAGACATGTAGAACAATAAATTTGGCGAAAAATTTATATATGGATGTCGTTTTTTTTGCAAAATTTTACAGCTGAAAGTGAAAAATGTCATTTTTTTGCAAAAAAATCGTTACATTTTGATTAATAACAAAAAAAGTAAAAATGCCAGCAGCAATGAAATACCACCAAATGAAAGCTCCATTAGTGAGAAGAAAAGGAGGTAAAATTCATTTGGGTGGTAAGTTGCATGACCGAGCGATAAACGGCTGAAAGTAGTGTAGTGCCGAAGTGTAAAAAGTGCTCTGGTCATGAAGGGGGTTTCACCTAGCGGGGCTGAAGTGGTTAAGAGACTTTGAAGGGTTTCTATCATGAGAAATAACGTTATGTAGCTGACTGACATTAGCAATGTGCTAATATCAGCAGTACATAACAGTATGCTTTATAACTCCCTGCCTGTCGCCGTTCTCTTAAAATTAAGACTTTCAAAATATGCTAATGAACCTCTAGGTGCTATGAGGGCGTTGCTTCAGCACCTAGAGGCTCGGTCTACGCACCATTTGGCACGCCCAGGTCCAGTTGATTGACATTTGAGTTCTCCTCAGTGTCCTGTAAATCCGGCGCCGTCCTGTTTAGTATTCGGCACAGTGAGTGAAGGACGCACTTCTGCTGCCGGCTTCCTCACTGCGCCTGCGCCGAAGGAAGGAATCTGGCAGCAGGAGCGCGTCCTTCACTCACTGCACCTGCGCCGAATACTAAACTGGACGGCGCAGGCGTGGGATTTACGGGACACTGAAGAGAACTCGAAAGTCAATCAACTGTACATGGGCGTGCCAAAGGGTGCGTAGACCGATCCTCTAGGTGCTGAAACAACACCCTAATAGCACCTAGAGCCTCCTTAGCATATTTTAAAAGTCTTTATTTTAAGAGAACAGCGGCAGGCAGGTCGTTATAAAGCATACTGTTATGTACTGCTGATATTAGCACATCTCTAATGTCAGTCAGCTACGTAACGTTATTTCTCATGACAGAAACCCTTTAATTTTAACATTTTTGAAGTACATATTTTTTTTTCCTGCAACAAGCTAAGTTTGCAGAGGCTTATAAGCGTCAGAATAATATAATCCCTCCAAAAGTGACCCCATTTTGAAAACTAGACCCCTTAACGTATTATCTATGGGTGTAATGAGTTTTTTGACCCCCTAGTTTTTTAAAGAAATGAATCCTTTTTTACACAAAAGTGTCAATTTAAAGACAGGTTTTTTTCTACAAAGCACATGAAAATGAAGAAGTACACCCCAAAATGTATCACCCCATTTCTCCTGAAATATCCCCATTGTGACCCTAATCTTATGTCTAAGGAGCACCTGGGGCCTTTCAGATAATAAACTGAAAATGGTGCAGGCCCCATTGCACACATGTAATGGCGTTGAGCTGTAAAATGATAAAAAAACCTAGATCCCTTAAAGCATGCATCTAGTGGTGTAGTGAGCATGCGGAGTGCAAAATTATTATAGGATGAAATAATGAGTATATATGGTTTTATTGTTAATAAAATATTTTTAGATGGGTAACCCTAGAAATCAACCACATTCTTATCTTTGTGGCGCATACAGATGAGAAGTAAAACTGTGCACTTATAAAGGAGGCAGATTTCTAAAAAGGCATTTGCCTGTACATATGACTATGTCTCGCCAACAAAGCAGTTGCCCTGCATTTCTTTTGTTCTGATGCTGTTGTGAGCAGCGTTCTGGTCTGACATATACAGTAATTACTAATTGCAGAAAAAAAAACTGAACTGTAGTGAAAAGCAACATGTCCAAGAAAACGGAGCAAAATGTCTCCAACTATATTGCAAATTCCAGTTTGTTCGCAAGATACAAGAACACCGATAGGGCTGTAATGACAAGCCAGGATTCAAGGACAGTGACTGCTTGTACAACGTCTCTTTAGCCCCATCAATCCCTATATGAGAGATGAATGTGCTAAGTGACGCGGTGCACCATAACAGGCCCCTGCCCGCCAAGGTAGAAACCACTATGCACACAATCAACCAGTCACCTACAGAATATATAAAAGGACAGTGTCCAGAACCGTCTGTAGGAACAGTAATGGATTACTACATCCCAAAATGATGTCAGGATTTCTAGATGTGTTGTGGGGTGTAAGAGGTGCACAAAAGAAAAATTCTTAATAAAGCCCTTAGTGTACTGGTGAGGAACAGATTAATCATTAGAGATCCTCCAAATATAAAAAAAATATCATGCCAATATCATGATACAGTAATGTGAATGGAATTAACAGCTTTGTGTGCAGGACATAGTGATAAAAAATGAAATAATGAAAATTAAGAAAACAAATCCGAAAAGGTAAAATTTGTTCCAATGTCTGAAAAAAAAAATTGCTCTACAACCCTTCCCAAAAGGATCCATCTCTCCCTGGAAAGCCCACAAACTAAACAGAAAATGAGAATAAATTGACTTCCTGAAAAGACCCATCCCCCCCCTTTTTGGTATTAAATAAAATGTATAATTCGCAACCGTATGGTATGTCTCAAAACAGGGGTAATTGCAGAGGCCTGGTTGTGATGGGCAACTGGGGCAGTAAAATCGGGTGTCCCTCCTCCTTCCATGTTTGCTACGCATCGCTTCTGAGGATATGTCTTGCTGGCAGTGACGGGTGAGGGAAGTGGCGTTCTGAAAGCCTTTGAACATCCTTAGAATCAACGGCTTGCCCAGATGCGGGGGACTCAAACAGGAGACTCTCAATCACCTTCTACTGGAACTCAAGGAAGTTGAGGGTTCCACGGGCCCTTTTTTTTCCCAAATGAAACAAAACTATTATAGGTAGCAATCTGAATGAGGTAGATTGCTACCTTTTTATACCAGGCCCTGTTTTTTCGCTTTACCAGGTAGGGTTGAAGCTCCTGGTCCGAGAGGTCTACAGCTCCCATAAATTTATTATAATCTGTCACACAGACTGGTTTGTGCTTGTTCGCCGTAGCCCCCCTCTCCCTAACTGCCACTGTGGTGTCTGCATGCACGGTGGTCAGCATGTAGACATCCTTCCTGTCCTTCCACTTCACTGCAAGCAGCTGGTCAGTTGCAAGGGCGAAGGATGTTCCTCTCTCCAAACGCTTGGACACCGGCGGTTGTGGGTATTCCACTCTATTTTTACGGACTGTCCCACAAGCCCCTGTGTTTGCAGCATGGAGGAATTTAAAAAGGGGTATGCTGGTAAAAAATTATCAGTGTACACGTGGTACGCTTTGTTTAGGAATGGCGCCAATAGATCCTACACAATTTTTCCTGATGCTCTTGCACACCTTTATATAATTTTACCGCATGTCTGGCACGCTTGGAGGGAATAAACTGATGGAAGGAAAGGTGGCCTTTACAACTAAAAAGGGATTAATCGACGGATAGATTTTTATCAGGGGTACATACTTTTAAGAATAAATCCTTAAAGGGGTTGTCCGGGTTTAGAGCTTCGGGACATAACTGCTGCAAACACAGGGGTTGAGTGGACAGTACTCGCAGCCCAATAGGATTAGACAGATGGCTTTTTTTTTACAATGCCCATGTCCAGGGTAAGCCCCAACATTTTTTTTATTTCGCGGAACACTTGTGGGGGTCCTCCGTCTTATATAAAAAGACGTGGGCTTTTGTACAGCAGACTGTGTGGCGTACAGATTAGTTTGCTGCACAATTAATTCCAGGACTTTATCGTCCACAAATTAATGTGGATGTCACCAATTTTACCCCTTATGATTTTTTTCATTTATTTGGGGAGTAGATAAAAATTGGGGTACTTCGGGGGTGAAAATGATGAAGCAGGAACCCACGTAGTAGACGGGAAAGGGAACGCTGGGTGGTGAATGAGAAGAGGTGGTGACTTCTACCACCATAGGGCTATAGGGTCTAGGGATGGAAGCGGACCTAGAGTCCCCGCTATCGGAAAATATTTCCGCCTCTGAAGCGGTGTCGGATTCAGAGTTTTCAGAGCATAGAAATTCATATGCCTGCTCTGCACTATATAATTTTGAACCATAAATACTCAACACAGCCGCATAGAATATAAGATAGAAAATCTTTATTGTTACAAAAACAACATATTGATAAGACATATATGTACGTGGCAATACAGACACAGGAATGAATAAAGACAATGATAGCATGTTTATACATGTAAAACTCCTAACGAGTACCAGGGGGATAAAACCCCAATAAATCATGGTAAAGTGCATTAAAACAGAGATGAACATAGGAGAGATAGCTGCCCAGTATATACAGACCAGATAGTCCTAACCCCAACGTGCGTTTCGCTGTCGCCTCCTTGGCCTTATAAACCCATTTAATTGAGTAAACGCTGAACACATGTGATAAGGTAAATAGCCGCCAAATACCCTGTAGTTGATACTGGAAATGACGTAGGTTGCTAGGGAACGCCTAAGCGTCACTTCCTGTATCGAGTAAACCTACACCCTGACATGTAAATACACCCATTTATAACTCTAATAGCTGCATAAAGCTACCTAGTATCAATCGGTGCTCCTCATCGCATCGCCTAGGAAAACTCTGCCATTCTGTGATGAGAATATCAGGGGATGGAGAAATCGCGGGCGCTCAGCCGGAAGGCACATGCTCCGCATAAAATGTGCGACGTGTGCATCATCACCGGCCGCCTGCGGAAACCCTGCGCCACGTCACATGATTGGACCAGCCAGGTCCTGAACGAGACGATATTGCATAACCCTTAATCCACATAACATTATCAGAGGACACCAAAAAGTGAATATTAAGGCGGATAAAACGCATATCGTAGATATAGTGTATAAGTAAGTCATATAAAAAAAGATTATATATAAGAAAAATCATCATATGCGCACAGTGTATATACATACAAACAATATATTGGACAAAGGATATCAACCTTTATATATATGGCCCATCGTGAGCCAAGTGCGTACAACTAGCACAATGAAAGACCAGTGCTAAGTGAAGTGAAAAAACGTGCGGTGCTCAGTGCAAACATGCAAAAACCAAAGTGTCAACATTTCATTGCAACAGTATGACAAGTGAGAATTAAGATAAAGAATTCCATCTATTTTGACCATATTGACAGCATTATGAGCTATGGTTTTGTAAATAAACATGTCGGAGGTGTGACTGGTATCCTAAACACAGGGTGCGTTTTGAAAACCAGTATATTATCTTTTGAGACACTCAAACACCATAGGTCCTTAACGTTACTCAATCTGCAATAGTGATCTGACTGTAACAGGCACTTAATGACGGACGCCCACTACCCGCCAGTTACGGACGGACAGTTTATAAATAGATTTTTCTTTTTTTCCACAGTAAGGATCCATTCACATGTCCGTAAGTGTTCTGCGGATCCGCAAATTGCGGATCTGCAAAACATGGACACTGGCAATGTGCATTCCGCAATTCGCAGACCGCACATCGCCGGCACTATAAGGGTCCATTCACACGTCCGCAAAATGGGTCCGCATCCGTTCCGCAATTCTGCGGAACGGGTGCAGACCCATTCATTTTAAATAGGGCCAGAATGTGCTGTCCGCATTTGCGGTGCAATTGCAGACAAGATTAGATGTGCGGTCCGCATATTGCAGAATGCACATTGCCAGTGTCCGTGTTTTACAGATCCGCAATTTGCGGATCCGCAGAACACTTACGGACGTGTGAATGGACCCTAATAGAAAAAGCCTAATCTTGTCTGCAGTTGTGGACAAGAATAGGACATGTTCTATTTTTTTGCGGATGCGGAAGTGCGGACAGCACATTCCAGCCCCATTGAAAATAAATGGGTCTGCACCCGTTCCGCAAAATTGTGGAATGGATGCGGACCCATTTTGCGGACGTGTGAATGGACCCTAAATCGCACGGCCAGGACAGAAGTCTGATCTCTCTCTCCTCACAGAACAACTGCACTGAGGGGGGAGAGAAGCACAGCCCATGTCCTGGCTGTGTTAGTAAATATAATGGATGTGATCTCCATGATCGGTTTATCATGGAGACCACATGATCAGGGACCAATATTAATGGTCCCTGATGGTTTATTTGCTGAGGGCAGATCTTCAGCACAGTAGCCAGTGTGCATATCTGCGCCATTTTTCTTATTCTATGGGGGGGGCTCCTGCCCTTTATTAAAATGTTTGGGGGCATAATTCATTACTCTCTCTCCTCTCCTGAGGAGAGAGAACTACTGTAAGAGTGGCCGGCATATAGTCTGCGCATGTGCCGAGCTGCCGTCTCCATTTGTGTTAAGGTACTGGGGGGGTGGGGTGAGGGTCGGGACCCAGCTTTCCCCTATGGGGAAGCTGGGGGACCCGATCCTCGCACCGAAGACTTTCTCCCTCCTCTCTTACATGAGAGGAGGGAGAAAGTTTACTGCCGGCAGCTCTGCTGCTGGCCTTTTCGGTGATCACAGACCGCTTGTCAAGGTCTCTGATCACTGCCCCCAGCTACCTGCGCTTTTTTATAGTGCTAGCTTGGGCTGAAGTGCCGCCGTAAAAAGGGTAGTCACTAAGGGGATAAGCATGGTTAATACTCCTAATAGTCTCTTTGGCTTTCCAGTCTTCGTTAAAACTTTCCTACCATTTTGCTTCTGCAGAGAATATGTAAATCCTTCACCTAGCTGTTGGTGCTTGTGAAACAAAAATCCATCAGAACACTATCCCTTTTTCTGATAGTTTACAAAATTGAACAAGCAGGATCTTTTTTTCAGCCAGTTTTAATGGATGCAGCCGGTTGTATTAAATCAAACAGAAGCATTTTCCTCTGGCTTTAAGTTCCCAGGCCGGATCTTATAACCGGAAAGGAAATCACATATGTGAAAGTAGCCTTACAGTAGCATGGATTATTAGATCTGCAGTCGGGCTGGGGTTTTGTGGCTAAAGTGTGCCCACATTATAGCTGCCGGAATGAGATCGTAGAGATAGCAGAGTGGACAGCAGGTGAAAGAAACCAAGAAGGGCAGTTCACACATGCTCTACATAGGAAAGAAAGAACACACATTGCACAGGAACACAGCAGAATCCTGTGCACAGAGCCAGCATTGATTACATGAGAAAAGTCTGAGATAAGGAGCAGGTTGTAAATGGAATATCACAGGGTCTGAAATTTAATTAAAAAAAATTTAAACTTTTTTTTTTTTTTTTTTGCTGCTAACCACTAACATATGCACATCACTTTTTCCATGTAAAGCTATCCATAGCTATCCATGTGCCTTTTTAAAGGAAACTAATAATGAGCTAATTTTTTCATTTTAATGCAACCTGGACCCTACCCATCCTGTGGTACCTAGGGCTCAGTTCACACCTAGTCTTTTTCCTTCCATCAGTGGTACATGCTGGGAGTACTTCCTGATATATACCTCTGACAGAAGGATGCAATGTCTGTCGCTGTATAGGCTCATAGTGTCATATGTCACCCATTGACTCCCATTGTTAAAAAAAAATCAAACATAAACCATGAGACGTATTGTTTTGGTAACTGTATAGGAAAGTGCAGCAAACCACCCTTTTCTGTACAGTGAAAAATAGGTACGTCGACACATATCAACCCAAAGTATCCTAAAAGGTCTCTCTTTTGGGTGCATGGGACCCTATGGATATGTTTGGTCTATGTGCAATGGGCTTTCCCGGTGCATATGGATAATGTAATGAAAGAAAGTAAAGTTGTGACCAGAGCCGAACACTGAGTGAGAAGACTCCTGTTCACCCTATTCACTGGAAAAACATCAGTATGATCTGCAGTATATGTGAACCATAGGTATTTGAGTTAAAGCTATGGTCTAAGGTTGGCACGTGTTGGCCCCATGTACACTACAGGATGGTACACTTATTCCAATTAAAGTTTTTACTTTTCTTTTCTTTTCCTTTAGGTGGATTCACGATGCATACCTGTTTTATCTAAATGGCAAAACTCATATAGCATTAAAGTTGTCCTCCAAGAACTTAGACGCATGATGATGTCCAAAGAAAATATGAAGCTCCCACAGCCTCCAGAAGGACAAACCTACAATTAAATAATGTGGGAATGTTTCCATTCTTCCTCCCAGCCCCTTCCACAAATTTCTAAAAGGCCTGCAATATGTATTGTTGCATGCCTCTGCCTCTCCAGCTCTGAGAGGGAAAGCCCTTTCAGCCCTGAAAACTAAAAACTGGGCACAATTTGCACATGACTTCTCATTGTTGTCTTGGATGTCTCCTAGTTTTGACTCCCATTGGTCATGGACATATTATGCAACGTGTGTTGCAGTGAAACCCCTATACACCTGCACAATAGAGAAAAAAAATAAGATAAACAGGGCAATGGGGTTCCAAATAAGTATTTTCTCTGATCTAGAGTTGCTTGATTTAAGGATTTTCACATTCATGATATTTTTGTTTCCTTAAAGAGCAGCAGTATTTTTTCTTTTCTTACATCTTTATTATAGGGTTCTGAGATTTGCTGTGTGACATTTTCATTTGTGTCAGATGCACCTTAGTAACAGACTGCATATTGCCTTCAACAAGATGTAGTCTGTTGCTAAGGGCCATCTTACAGAATTTTTAATGTTGTTTGTATCAACAAACACAATTTTCGGGTTGTACATAGATATAGTCTACATATTACTAAATGATTACTATGCATTGCTTCTCATCTGATCCCGAGTTGCAATCTGCTGGTTATTAAAGGGATTGTCTCACTTCAGCAAATGGCTTTTATCATGTAGACAGAGTTAATACAAGATACTTACTAATATATTGTGATTGTCCATATTGTCTCCTTTGTTGGCTTGAATCATTTTTCCATCTCATTATACACTGCTTGTTTCCAGAGTTTACAACCACCCTGCAATCCAGCAGCGATGGCCGTGCTTACACACTGTAGGAAAAAGGCACCGGTCTCTTCCCAGGCCTACTGGAGTGCGCATTGGCATGCACCTTTTCCTACAGCGTGCAAGCGCGTCCACAGCTGCTGGATTGCACGGTGGTCGTAACCATGGAAATGAGCAGTGTATAGTGCGATTGAAAAAATAAATTAATCAGCAAAAGAGGCAATATGGACAATCACAATACATTAGTAAGTGCCTTGTTTTAACTTTCTCTACATGATAAATGCCATTCGCTGAAGTGAGACAACCCCTTTAATGGAAACAATGAATAACACAGCTCAGTGGAGTTCCTATAATGCAGATAATATTGCCTGGTGTATACACAGCGCGTCCCAGAATTTAATTACAAAGGCAAATCTATACATAAATTAAGCCTGAAAAGGATTTTCAGAGATTTCAGCTCTGAAGCCTGCATAAATATGAATGAAGGTCAGGACTACAATAAAAGTAGTAGAATAATTTTAAATGTCATGCAAGAAATCTCACCATAAGGAAGGTTCTCGTTTAAGGTGTCACAGTAAACATGAATGTACTTATAAAATACATTGTTCCTTGTTAGCGCCTGATATTTATCTAGCTGTCGCAGGAATGTTTCCTTCTGAGATGGTTATGTTCTGAGACATGTATAGTATCTCAGAAGATCTTCAGCCTTTGAAGCAATGTGATTGTGTAAAGCAGTTCATAGTCTACTGGATAGCCAACACTTACTGTAAGCAGACGAGACGTCTACCTGTCCGCTTTATACACAGGGAGGGATCTCTCTATAGCGTAGAGACTGGATTGGACACACAAATTGGGCAGTTTACAACCAGCTTTAGTCCTGTACCATTTTTTTGCAAACTGGTAGCTCTTCTATATACGGAAGGAATCATTTTTGAATGGGATTTCTTGAGCTGTAATGTGAAAATGCAGAAAATTGCATTATTCTTGTTGGTTTCCTAAATTCAGCTACATCCCTTATCCATGTTCCCTATGGGGCCAAGTATAGAATATTATTGAAAAGTTATAGGTTTGGTAATGTTTGAGTGTACAGTATTATACTGTGGTATGGTTAGCATTAATATGACGATGGGGGTCATTAGCTTCAACGTACAAAGTGTTACGACCCACATCGAACATTTGTTGGTTAGTTACTATGGGTATGTGCACTTTTGGCTATGGCATTTCTGGACACAGTCAATAAATAAACCCTGTTGTGTCGCATTTACCGTATTTGCAGGGACTTAAGAGAAGAGCACGGCATGAATTACTTCTCCTTCCTCGGGTTCATATTGCCACATGTAGGGCAGATAGACAGGGCTGCACATGTTCATCTTCCCGTTTCTAGAGCAATGTGAGAATGTTTTATTTGCCTCAGTCATGCATATGTCACAAGAGAATAGCATGGGGATAGAGTGTAGTCACATTGACGTCAATATATATCACACTTAGTCAAGACGTAAAAAAATGAAAAAATAAAAAAAAATCTCTCTATACCCTGTTCGGCAAAGGGAATACTATTTTAAAGTCCATTGCTGCTGGAACACATGCTGGTGTTTCTTTTTGCGAGATGCATAGAAGCAGACTAGGAGACTATGTTGTGTCAAAGTGTGTTCAAGTCCAATCTTTTTCTTTGAATTTGAGATGGGTAACTCTGCGGAGCAGCTCCTGTTTGTTACTTATAACAGACAGCAAACATTTGTTTACAGCCTTTATTCCAATAAACTGCATTCTTATATAGCAGACGTCTATGAAAAGGATATGGATATCGTGACCTGAGACTGCAGCTAGTCTTACAGTGTAAATAAAATGTTGAGAGTGTTAGAAGACCTTTGTGTTTTTATTTCAAAGGGGAAAATCCTTAAAGAGTCACTATTTTGGGGGAATACAATATCTACTCATGGAGAGCGCCTTAAATGGCATGAGGACTCATAGGCCAGGCAACACTCCTCTAGAATATTGGGAAGAGGGTATACGAATGAGCTCTTAAAAAGCTCCATCTCTTTCAAATATCTTTTTATTAAGACAACATAGGAGTTACAACACCACCTAGGAGTACATTTTCCTGGTCTGCAAAATGAAGATAACAGTCTGGAAGATAGGTATGTGCCATACATATGACCATTGAGCTGTATCCAAAGAAGGACAAGCTTGATTGAGACCCCATACCTAAAAGCTCAATCCCCAATGCTAACAGATGTAAGGCAGCTATCCTATTAGTCAATGTTCAACCTTTTAAAAGGCCTTGAGATATGACTTTGAAAATAATTAAGCCAGCATCTATCTCATCTGCAGATAGCTGTATCGGGGCGATTGCTTCTCATCAGTGCAGAGCACAGAGTCATGGCTTAACTGGTTGAAAGGCCTAGGTCAGGATTTGGGGAATACAATATCTCCTTAAGGAAAGCGTCTTAAACAGTGTCAGGAGTCTTATAGGCCAGACAACAATACTCTGGAATTCTTTAAAGAGTTACTGTACTTTCACACAATTTCATTACATCTAATCTAACCACTTCAACCCCGCTAGCTGAAACCCCCTTCATGACCAGAGCACTTTTTACACTTCGGCACTACACTACTTTCACCGTTTATCGCTCGGTCATGCAACTTACCACCCAAATTAATTTTACCTCCTTTTCTTCTCACTAATAAAGCTTTCATTTGGTGGTATTTTATTGCTGCTGACATTTTTACATTTTTTGTTATTAATAATCAAAATTTAACGATTTTTTTGCAAAAAAATGACATTTTTCACTTTCAGCTGTAAAATTTTGCCAAAAAAACGACATCCATATATAAATTTTTCGCCAAATTTATTGTTCTACATGTCTTTGATAAAAAAAAAATGTTTGGGCAAAAAAAAAAAAGGGTTTGGGTAAAAGTTATAGCGTTTACACATTATGGTACAAAAATGTGAATTTCCGCTTTTTGAAACAGCTCTGACTTTCTGAGCACCTTTCATGATTCCTGAGGTTCTACAATGCCCAAACAGTAAAAAAAAAAACACAAATGACCCCATTTCGGAAAGTAGACACCCTAAGGTATTCGCTGATGGGCATAGTGAGTTCATAGAACTTTTTAGTTTTTGTCACAAGTTATTGTAAGGAAATTGTAAGGACATTGTAAGGAAAAAAATAAAAATAAAAAAATCATCATTTTCCGCTAACTTGTGACAAAAAATAAAAAATTCTAGGAACTCGCCATGCCCCTCACGGAATACCTTGGGGTGTCTTCTTTCCAAAATGGGGTCAATTGTGGGGTAGTTATACTGCCCTGGCAATTTAGGGGCCCAAATGTGTGAGAAGAACTTTGCAATCAAAATGTGTAAAAAATGGCCTGCAAAATCCGAAAGGTGCTCTTTGGAATATGTGCCCCTTTGCCCACCTTGGCTGCAAAAAAGTGTGACACATCTGGTATCGCCGTACTCAGGAGAAGTTGGGGAATGTGTTTTGGGGTGTCATTTTACATATACCCATGCTGGGTGAGAAAAATATCTTGGTCAAATGCCAACTTTGTATAAAAAAATGGGAAAAGTTGTCTTTTGCCAAGATATTTCTCTCACCCAGCATGGTTATATGTGAAATGACACCCCAAAACACATTGCCCAACTTCTCCTGAGTACGGCGATACCAGATGTGTGACACTTTTTTGCAGCCAAGGTGGGCAAAGGGGCACATATTCCAAAGTGCACCTTTCGGATTTTGCAGGCCATTTTTTACACATTTTGATTGCAAAGTACTTCTCACACATTTGGGCCCCTAAATTGCCAGGGCAGTATAACTACACCACAAGTGACCCCATTTTGGAAAGAAGACACCCCAAGGTATTCCGTGAGGGGCATGGCGAGTTCCTAGAATTTTTTATTTTTTGTCGCAAGTTAGTGGAATATGAGACTTTGTAAGAAAAAAAGAAAATCATCATTTTCCGCTAACTTGTGACAAAAAATTCTAGGAACTCGCAATGCCCCTCACGGAATACCTTGGGGTGTCTTCTTTCCAAAATGGGGTCACTTGTGGGGTAGTTATACTGCCCTGGCAATTTAGGGGCCCTAATGTGTGAGAAGTACTTTGCAATCAAAATGTGTAAAAAAATGACCAACGAAATCCGAAAGGTGCACTTTGGAATATGTGCCCCTTTGCCCACCTTGGCTGCAAAAAAGTGTCACACATCTGGTATCGGCGTACTCAGGAGAAGTTGGGGAATGTGTTTTGGGGTGTCATTTCACATATAACCATGCTGGGTGAGAGAAATATCTTGGCAAAAGACAACTTTTCCCTTTTTTTTAATACAAAGTTGGCATTTGACCAAGATATTTATCTCACCCAGCATGGGTATATGTAAAATGACACCCCAAAACACATTCCCCAGCTTCTCCTGAGTACGGCGATACCAGATGTGTGACACTTTTGCGCATCTAGGCTGCAAAAGTGCCCAAATTCCTTTTAGGAGGGCATTTTTAGACATTTGGATCCCAGACTTCTTCTCCTGCTTTAGGGCCCCTTAAAAGCCAGGGCAGTATAAATACCCCACATGTGACCCCACTTTGGAAAGAAGACACCCCAAGGTATTCAATGAGGGGCATGGCGAGTTCATAGAAATGTATTTTTTTGGCATAAGTTAGCGGAAATTGATTTTTTTTTTTTTTTTTTTTCTCACAAAGTCTCACTTTCCGCTAACTTAGGACAAAAATTTAAATCTTTCATGGACTCAATATGCCCCTCAGCGAATACCTTGGGGTGTCTTCTTTCCAAAATGGGGTCAGTTGTGGGGTGTTTGTACTGCCCTGGCATTTAAGGGGCTCCGCAATCATTACATGTATGGCCAGCATTAGGAGTTTCTGCTATTCTCCTTATATTGAGCATACAGGTAATGAGATTTTTTTTTCCGTTCAGCCTCTGGGCTGAAAGAAAAAAATGAACGGCACAGATTTCTTCATTCGCATCGATCAATGTGGATGAAAAAATCTCTGCCAAAAAAAAAAAAAAGGAGGGGAAAGGCGTCTGCCAGGACATAGGAGCTCCGCCCAACATCCATACCCACTTAGCTCGTATGCCCTGGCAAACCAGATTTCTCCATTCACATCAATCGATGTGGATGAATAAATCATTGCCGGGATTTTTTTTATTTCTTTTTTTATATTCAAAGTGTTTGCCAAAGCATAGGAACGCCGCCTCCTCCTCAGCTCGTATGCCTTGGCAAACGTATCTGTTACTGCAGAGTAGAAATCTCGTCTTGCAGCGCCGCATACACCGACTTGCGTGTAATCTGACAGCAGCGCAATGCTTCTGTCAGAATGCACATCAGTGCTGCAGCTAGTAGATCGGTTGGTCCACCTGGAAGGTAAAAAAATAAGAAAAAACCAGGCCACAACGCAATAATTTTATTAACTTTGGAACAGAATACATAAACTTTAACTTTTTGAACTAAACATTAACCTGTTTGCTTACTGGTGTTTTTTTTTTTTTGTTTTTTTTTTTACCTTTATAGAACAAACCTCTCCTTCCCCATGGGTCAATGTGCAAAGCGCAAATCGCCCAAAGATGTGGCGAAGTGCGTTATGCACTTTGTCCCATGTGAAAGGAGACGTTTGCAGCAGCTGTGAGTGAATGGGCCCTAATAGCCCTGTGTGCCTGTCCTGGTGAGATGATCCCTATGCTAATAGTGTACCTGTGAGTGGTACTTCCGGAAACACTCTCCAAAGCATAGGGCAGGGTGGTCAGGACAGTCAGGACAGAAATAGTGGGTGTCATGCCTTATTCCACTCCTGCTACAGACACAACATTTTTTTCGGGGTGGCGGTCGGTTTGAGGTACCAGGAACGACACTGGGGAAATGTCGCTCGTGTAGACGGCTAACTACACTGGTGGATGGGGCCACGGAACCTCCTGGGTACAGGAGGTTCGCGATGATCTCTTACTGAAATTTGAGGAAGGATCCAGTTCTCCCAGCCTTACTGTAGAGAACAAAACTATTGTACAGAGCCAATTGAATTAAATATACAGACACCTTCTTATACCAGCGTCTGGTTCTGCGGGACACTAAATACGGAGCCAACATCTGGTCATTGAAGTCCACCCCTCCCATGAGCAAATTATAGTCGTGGACTGAGAGGGGCTTTTCAATGACACGGGTTGCTCGCTCAATTTGGATTGTCGTGTCTGCATGAATGGAGGAGAGCATGTAAACGTCACGCTTGTCTCTCCATTTCACCGCGAGCAGTTCTTCGTTACACAGTACGGCCCTCTGCCCCCTTGCAAGACGGGTGGTAACGAGCCGTTGGGGGAAGCCCGCGCAACTAGTTCGCGCGGTACCACAGGCGCCAATCCGTTCTAGAAACAAATGCCTAAAGAGGGCCACACTTGTGTAAAAATTGTCCACATAAAGATGGTACCCCTTGCCGAATAAGGGTGACACCAAGTCCCAAACTGTCTTCCCACTGCTCCCCAGGTAGTCAGGGCAACCGACCGGATCCAGGGTCTGATCTTTTCCCTCATAGATCCGAAATTTGTGGGTATAGCCTGTGGCCCTTTCACAGAGCTTATACAATTTGACCCCATACCGGGCGCGCTTGCTTGGGATGTATTGTTTGAAGCCAAGGCGCCCGGTAAAATGTATCAGGGACTCGTCTACGCAGATGTTTTGCTCAGGGGTATACAAATCTGCAAATTTCAGGTTGAAATGGTCTATGAGGGGCCGAATTTTGTGGAGCCGGTCAAAAGCAGGGTGGCCTCTGGGACGGGAGGTGCTGTTATCACTAAAGTGCAGGAAACGCAGGATGGTCTCAAATCGTGTCCTGGACATAGCAGCAGAGAACATGGGCATGTGATGAATTGGGTTTGTGGACCAATATGACCGCAATTCATGCTTTTTAGTTAGACCCATGTTGAGGAGGAGGCCCAGAAAAGTTTTAATTTCGGAAACTTGGACTGGTTTCCACCGGAAAGACTGGGCATAAGAGCTTCCCGGGTTGGCGGATATAAATTGTGTGGCATACCGATTTGTTTCGGCCACGACTAAGTCCAAGAGCTCCGCAGTCAAGAACAGCTCAAAAAATCCCAGGGCCGAACCGATCTGAGCTGTCTCAACCCGAACTCCAGACTGGGCAGTGAAAGGGAAAACTACAGGTGCGGCTGAAGTTGGGGACTGCCAATCAGGGTTTGCCAGCACCTCAGGGATTCTAGGGGCTCTACGGGCACGTCTTTACGGTGGCTGCGACGGGGTCACTACTGCTCGTGCCACCGTACCAGCTTCAACTGCCCTTCTGGTGCTCGCCACTTCACCAGGTTGTACGGCAGTGCTGGTACTAGGTCCAGGAAGGGCTGGGCTGCTGGTGTATGCCTCACCACGTAATCCGACAGCACCAGCCCCACTCTGCTGCTCTTGAAGTGGATCCTGCGCAACCTGCGGTCTAGCGACACGGGGCCGGGTACGCCTGGTGCTATCAGGGACCTCAGCCTCCTCGTCCGAACTTTGGGTCAGAGAGCCACTGCTTTCTACAGGTTTGTATTCTGACCCGCTGGATTCATCAGATGAGGGTTCCCATTCCTCATCCGACTGGGTCAGAAGCCTGTAGGCCTCTTCAGAAGAATACCCCCTGTTAGACATTTGGGCAACTAAATTTAGGGGTATTCCCTGAGACTACCCAAGAAAAAAAAAGCAAGCCTGTCTTACAAAGGGGAGGCTAGCGAAGTACCGGAGGCCGCTGCGGTTGATAAAAAATATCAAAACTGATTTTTTTATCGCCGCAGTGCGTGTAAAGTGAATGTGCAGTGATAAAAAAATAATAATTTTTTTGTCACTGCGGTGGGGCGGGCGTGGGCGAACGCACGTGTGGGCGACCGATCAGGCCTGATCGGGCAAACACTGCGTTTTGGGTGGAGGGCGAACTAAAGTGACACTAATACAATTATAGATCTGACCGTGATCAGTTTTGATCACTTTCAGATACTATAAAAGTATAAATGCTGATTAGCGATACGCTAATCAGCGAATAACGGACTGCGGTGCCGTGGGCTGGGCGCTAACTGATCGCTAAACTACCTAACCAAGGGGCCTAAACTATACCTAAAACCTAACGGTCAATACCAGTGAAAAAAAAAAAGTGACAGTTTGCACTGATCACTTTTTTCCTTTTCACTAGTGATTGACAGGGGCAAGAAGGGGTGATCAAAGGGTTAATTGGGTGCTGGGAGGTGATCTGGGGGGCTAAGTGTGGTGTTGGTGGGTACTCACAGTGATGTGTGCTCCTCTGCTCCTCTGCTGGAACCAACCGACCAAAAGAAGGAGCAGAGGAGCACAGTAGCCATATAACCCCATCATATTTACTAATATGATGGGTTATCTGGCTGCTGATTCGTTTTTTTGAAAATCATCAACCTGCCAGCCAATGATCGTGGCTGGCAGGTTGATGACGAACTTGTTCTTTGAATTTTTGCCGGCCCGCGATGCGAATGCGCGGGCCGGCTTCCCCGGAAATCTTGCGTCTCGCGAGAGGACGCACCGGCGCGTCCACCCAGAAGAGCACGACCGCCGAGAAGACGCAATCCTGCGTACGGCGGTCGTGAGCAGGTTAAACAGTGTCAGGAGTCTTATAGGCCAGACAACAATACTCTGGAATTCTTTAAAGAGTTACTGTACTTTCACACAATTTCATTACATCTAATATAGAATGGTGTAACTAGCAAATCTCTAAGTCATTTCATTTTAAAAATCTGCCTGCATCCACCTGAAAAAAACAAAACTGTAAAGTCATTGTCACTTGGGGTCAGGCAAGGGTAATTTGCAATCTGCTTCCTGTTGTCAGGCAAGATCTGTCCCAAGTAACAGAGACACAGAAGGCGGCTCACAGGAAATGGGGGTGTGTCAGATCTAGCTGAAATCTGAGCCTGATAAGAGAACTGCTTCTACACTGCTTCTGAAGATTGGGTGGCTGTGTGATTTCCTCCCCCCCCCCCCCCCCCATCTATTCTTTGAGCTCCGGAGCTGAAAACAAACATAGTGGGAAGTAAGGGAAAGACGCCACAGCAGTAGAGTGCTGGCGGATTCCACAGAAGGCAGGTGCCCCCTACTTCTGAGAGAAATGCATCTACCTGTGCAGCCGAAACACGGAATAATATGGCTGAACAGACCGAGGTCAGGACAGGTGGAGTATGTGCTGTATGGTAAACGGCCCAAGGTCAGGCAGAAAGGGGTTAAGATGGAGATCAGGTCAGGCAGCGAAGGGTCACCCTCCAGTAAACAGGCTGAAGTTGATACACTTTTGCTAGCATCTGACAGGGGAAGGTGCCTTATATACCCCACAGTTGCCAGCCATTGGCTGGTGAAGATATGGGTACTCACACCTGTTTTTTTCTTTTCACGGATAGCACACTGACCCTTTCATTTGTATGGGGCCATGCACACATCCTTTTTTTTTTCTCGCGCTCCATCTGCAAATCTTAGCACAGGACCTATTCTTGTCGGTATTTGCGGATGAGAACAGCCCTTTATTTTTATGGGGATGCACACAGAAGCTATGCATATTTTGCAGACCAAAATACGAGCACGCCTTGTGCATGAGTCCTTGGGTAAGAAGATAGAGGGTTGCAGAAGGTGAATTTATTCATTTTGATATATACTGTTAAGGTACAGGTGTGATTATAGTGAGTATAGAGTCCTGATCTCAACTCTCTGACATCTGGACCTCCACAAATATGCTTGGCGTGAGTCATTCCTCAGTAACTGAATACATGCCAAGGCTAGCGATCATTTTCCAATAGAAATGTTCATTAGAGTGAAGGCTACTATGAGAAACATGGGGTGGCACCATCTCTATTTTAAAAGGGTTTTACCACATTTCAGTATTCCCTCTTTTTGGGCCTTATGCTGGAAAGACCCAGACACTGTGTAGTTACAAATAAGCTGACCTTAGAATACAATAATTGTGTTGTAATCGCGGTGGTCATGGTCTTGCAGCTACAATACTAACAATTGACATTACTGCCGGGGCGGATTGGCCATAGACCCTACAGGGAAATTTCCCGGTGGACCGATGCCTTGGTGGGCCACCTAAGCCCTCCTCATGGCTGCACATTATAGGTACATAATAATCTGATTCTCTCCTACTAACCTGGCCAGCAGCCCTCCTGAATTTAACTGTATCGACATCCTCAGGACAGTAATACAGTTGAATACTGTGGCACAGATGGCAGTATTTTGTGCTGCTCTGTGGTATTTGGTTCAGCTGGGGAGGTATATTGCTCTGCCCTATGGTATTGCTGATCCTCTTATTTCTGTTGTCCCTGCCTAATTATGTTGCCTTCTTTCTTCTTTCATAACTTTACATTTGTCAGTGTTAAACCTCATCTGCCACTTATCTGCCCAAGCCTCCAGTCTATCCAGATCCCTCTGTATACTGTCCTCTTCAGTGTTAATTACTTTACACAGTTTAGTGTCATCTGCGAAAATTGATATTTTACTATGCAAGCCTTCTACAAGATCATTAATAAATATATTGAAGGGAATAGGGCCCAATACTGACCCCTGAGGTACTCCACTAGTGACAGTGACTCAATCTGAGTGTGTACCGTAAATAACCACCCTCTGTTTTCTATCACTGAGCCAGTTACTTACCCACATACAGATGTTTTCTCCCAGTCCGAGCATTCTCATTTTATATACTAACCTTTTATGTGGTACAGTGTCAAATGCTTTGGAGAAGTCCAGATATACGACATCCGTTTATTCGCCGCTGTCAAATCTAAAACTTACCTCCTCATAGAAACGCATTAAATTAGTTTGACACGACCGATCCCTCACGAAGCCATGGTGATAGTAATAATGCAATAAACTCTAAAAGGACCACGCACTGCCTTTTGTCGTCACTGTTTTAGAGGGAGCTGTGAGCACCCCTGCTCTACGAATGGACTGAAGTAACACCTCTGGTTCTTAGAACAGCCTTGTGTTCTAAGGCCAGTATCGGGGGTATCTCCAGTCCCAATAGTTCAAACCTTGGTTGCCACAGTCTGTGACCAAATCATGATCAAAGTGGATTTCCCTCTCTGGTTAAGTCCAAGTGATCTGATCGGAGGCTGGGTAACCCTCTGCATTCAGTCCTGAGGACCTAGATAGGACCCCAGGAATGTACATTTAGTAATCCTGCTATTAAGGTACACTACTGTTGCCCTAATCGCAGCCTGTGCTTAGAGACACACAACAAAACCTATCAGCATACAGGACTATGCTAAAGCATTAAGTATAAAATAATTCCTTAATGGCATTATAAACAAATGTAATAAAAAAATAAAAAAAAGCTTGCAAAAAATAATAAGCAATTTTCATACATCTCATTGTGCATAATTTATGTAAATGACATAACCTGAACAATACATGTAACAGGCTTTTCAGTGTGAAATATGTACAGTAAAAAAAAAGAAAATAGCAATGTGGAAAATAACTTTTTCTACATTTGTGACACAAATACATATATAAATTATATAAAGTAATTTGTACCTTCAAACAGCACAGAAATTGCAATTTCTCTCTCATAAAACTGCTGCATTTATACAGCCATGTCAATGAAGAAAAAAACTAAAAATTATATAGCTGCTTAAACCTGGAGAGGTAAAAACTGAAAAAAATAGCTGTTCATTGAGGGGTTAATAAAAAATAAAAAAATAAACATTATTACATTTTCTAAAAATAGTAAACAATCTCTTATTGTGTACAGTCGGGATTATTCCACATTTTAAAAGAACAAAGCATAAACTCTTGCAGACAGTGACCTCTAGTGGTGAGACTAAATGTTGCACTTTTCTTTCCTAGGCAGCCTCTGGATGTACTGTAGGGAATATTTCTGCATTTATTTCCCATGGTTTATATATTGCTAGCATATTCCACAGTCGTGTGCAGAGATTCTCATCACATTAGTCCCTTTTCTGAATGCTTCTTACTATCTAAAGGAGAACAGTGTGGTGTGCTTCACCCAAAACCTAGCTTCCTTTGCAGTCTTCACCTTGTCCCTCTCTGTGTGTCCTCCCTCACAATAGTGACAATTGACATATAAACATACATTATTTACATATACATACAGGTGGTTAAGTGGGTTTTCTGGAACCCCAAAAATTGTAGCGAAGGATTGGAATGCTTCAGCTCAAATTCCCTGCTGTTTTAGCACCTTGCACTATACTTTTCGTGCTGCCACAGAGATGTGCCTGATTACTCCACATAAATGCTACAGCCAATCACTGGCCTCCGTGGTCACCTGTGGTAGTATTGCATGTCCATGCTGCAGCGATCTGTATGCAGCAATAACTTCCCCAACTACATCATTTGAACGCTGAGGCCAGTGATTGGTTTCAGCGGTCATGTGGTGTAGTTTCTCATGTAATCACTGGTGTGGGATTGAGCAGGTAAGGTTTCTTTTTATATTCTATATCATTCCCAGTTTTTCCCACACTTTCTCAGCACTGAAAAACCCTTTAATGCGTAAATTGTCTGTTTTGTAAAACATGTTTTTTTTGGGGGCGAAAGTAGAAAAAAAATAATAATGATATATATATATATTTTCAAACCAGCACCTGAATCTGAATACTTTTTGTAATTGTTAAACATTTAGTATAGCCATTATTCTCATTATTCTCGAAATTATTATCATTACAGAGTTATTCTCTGAAATCTATCTGTATAGCGCTACCAGGGGTGTAGCAAGTGAGCAGAGGGAGCAGGGGGGAGCCCTGCTTCACTGTTCAGCTGAGCTCCAGTGCTCCCCGGCAAGCCGCACATCTCGCTGCTGATTGTGATACCAGCAGCACGATATTTGTGTGGGAGCGCGTCATTCTGCTGGATGTGCCAATCATCAGAGAAGCAGGTAAGGATTTGTTAAGGATCCGGAGAACGCACCAAAAGGGGGGGGGGGGGATTGGTGTCGAACACAGGGAGGACAAAATGACTGTGAAGAGGCACAAAAGTGAACATAATTACTGTGAGGGGGCACAAAGGTGGGCATGACTACTGTGAGGGGGCACAAAGGTGGACATAACTACTGTAAAGGGGCCACAAAGTGCGCATAACTACTGTGAAGGTGGAAAAAGGTGGGCATTACTGTGAATGAGACAAAGATAGGCATAACTACTGTGAAGAGGCCACAAGGTGAGCATAACTACTGTGAGGGGGCACAAGGTGGGCATAACTACTGTGAGGGGGCACAAGGTGGGCATAGCTACTGTGAAGGGGCCACAAGGAGTGCATAACTACTTTGAGGGGGCACAAAGGTGGACATAACTACTGTGAAGGGGCACAAGGTGGGCATAACTACTGTAAAGGGGCCACAAGGTGCGCATAACTACTGTGAAGGTGGAAAAAGGTGGGCATTAGTGTGACGGAGACAAAGATAGGCATAACTACTGTGAAGAGGCCACAGGGTGAGCATAACTACTGTGAGGGGGCACAAGGTGGGCATACCTACTGTGAAGGGGCCACAAGGAGCGCATAACTACTTTGAGGGGGCACAAAGGTGGACATAACTACTGTGAAGGGAGACAAGATGGGCATAACTACTGTGAGGGGGCACAAATATGGGCATAACTACTGTGCGGAGGCACAAAGGTGGGCATAACTACTGTGAAGGGGCACAAAGGTGGGCAGACTACAGACTACTATGAAGGGGGAAAAGCTGGGCATAACTGTTCTGAAGGGGCAAAAGGTGGGCATAACTACTTTGAGGGAGCACAAAGATGGGCATAATTCCTGTGAGGGGGCACAAACATGGGCATAACTACTGTGTGGAGGCACAAAGGTGGGCATAACTACTGTGAAGGTGCACAAAGGTGGGCAGACTACTGTGAAGGGGGAAAATTTGAGCATAACTGCTGTGAAGGGGACACAAGGTGGGCATTAGTACTGTGTGGCAGCACTAAGGGGAAATACCCTAGATTATCCTGTTATACATTGAGAAGGCTCAGTCTTACAGGGCAGCTCTGAGAGGGGGTGTTGCGATCCTGAATCCTTGCCCTGTGTGCGGGAAAGTGTAGATACACCTCTGAACACCACCTGCTATTTGCGCTTTTTCTAAATTCTCTGTTGTCCAACTCAGTGAGGTTGACATAAACATGCTCAGTTCCATCCTTTAACTGCCACCATCTGCAGCACAAAGGACATGCCCCCTGGGAAAGGACACACCCCCTGAGCTGCCAGCTCAAATAAATCTAGCAGAGCAATTGCAGCAATAATTGGGCAGATCTTTGGATCCATGTGAGGTACAGGGCTGGTTCTAGCTTTGTTAGAAAGAGATCATTCATCATGTACAATACGATTTTCATTTTTCCATTACTCATGGGATAACCCTTTTAACTTGTAATTTATACTGCTTGGTGAATGACATTAAAACTAAACCCAAAAAGCAAACCCCCACAAAATTTGGGATTTTTTTAAAAAAAAATTCCATTCCCCCACAAAGAAAAGCAAAATCATAAAAGTTTCTTAATACATTATATATACCCTTAATGGTGCCATTAAAAATAGCATCTTGCTCCACAAAAAAAAAAAGCTCTCATGACAGAAAAAATAATAATTTGCGGCTCTCAGAATTTGTATGTGATCCAAAATGGTACCAAAACTGCAGCTTGTCCCACAAAAACAAGCCCTTACAAAGCTCTGTAGATATAAGCAAGATATGGGTGTCAGAACATGGAGATACAAAGACATTGTTTTCTTCAAAGTTTTTTTTTTTTTGTACTAAAACATAATAAAAAATATACAAATTTGGTATAATTTGAATTGCACTGACCTGTAGAATAATGTTGTCATGTACCGTAATTTGTAGTGTTATGCAGTGAACGGCATAAGAAGAAAAATAAAAAGAATCACATAATTTGGTTTGTTTTTTCAATTTTTACCTCACCTTTTCATATTTTTCATTGCAGGACATGGTGAAATATGGCTCGTCCTGCAAAAAAGAAAACAACTCTCATACGTCTATGTAAAATGAAATTTTTCAAAATTATGGGGGGAAGGAAAAAAGCTAACTCATAGTAACTGTTCAACATTGATATTTTACCAGCCCAGGATTTCCCTACAGAATGTGAATCGTCACAGTGCGGTTTCTTGTTTTGTAGTCTTTTGAGTTTGCCACAGACCAGTTCAGTAGGGAAACATTGCACAATTTTTGGTAGTGACGATATTTGTCACTGAGGGACCTTCAGACGCATGGTGTTTACTGTCAACATGGCATGACATTCCTGTTCTGCCAGATAGAGAGAATTACACCACAGGTTCGAGAAGGAGGCATGTCATGATGAACACGTGTCTACATTAACTTTCAATGGTGGAGTAGAGCTAAGGATATCATGGGTGATTTCTGTAAATTCCCCTCTATCGTCTTTTCCTAGGAACTAATGTGAGAGTCAAGACAACAGAAACATTCAAATCATCTAAACATCTTCTCTCTGATTTTAAAGTGCAGAATATGTTGCGCTATATAAATAAAGAGTATTATTATTATTATTACTAGCAGAAGGACCCGGCTTTGCATGGTTATATTTCATCTATTTCATTTAATGTTTGTGTGTGTCGTTAAAAGATATCAACAGTATCCACTATAACAGTGACATCTGCCTAACCCGCCCCTTTAACAGTGACCTCCATAGTGGCCTGTCCCCGTAACAGTAACATCCACAGTATCGCGTCTCATTAATAGTGATTTCCACAATAGCCCGCCCCCTTAACAGTAACCTCTACAGAGCTCTGTTACCTTAAAATGTGACCTCCACAACACCCCGCCCCCTTAATAGCGACCTCTACAGCAGCCCGCCCCTTTAACAGTGACTTCCACAGTGGCCTCCCCTTTATTAGTGACCTCCACAGTACCCCATCTCCTTGACAGTGATTTCCACAACACCCCGTCCCCTTAACAGTGGCCTCTACAGCAATCTGCCCATTAACACTGACCTTCATAGCGGACCGTTTCCTTAACTGTGACCTTCACAGAAGCCTGCCCCTAGGATGGCCAGAGGTTCGGTTTTAGGCCGTACAGTCTGGTTTCAGACTACCTGTCCTCCGTCTGGCGCAGGGCCTGGACGGACACAGGGATGTCGTTTTGAACAGCTCACTCTCAGACAGCAGCACTGTGCTGTCTGAGCGTGAGCTAAGCCATGCCCTTGACCCGGTTAGATCACGCCCCCTCCCACCCCTGCAGCTGACAGAAGTAGATTTTTACCTTCATTTTTTCAATCCTTGTCGGCTGCGGAGTGCGAGGGGGCGTGATCTAACCGGGTCAAGGGCATGGCTTAGCGGGACCTAGGGGCGTAGTTTCTAAGTCCGTCTTTTGAGGGTGGCCTGAATGGATACCCTACCTGCCCCCTTAACTGTGACCTCCACAGCACTCCACGCCCTTAACAGTGTCATCCACAGTGCCTTGCCCCTTTAAAGCTGACCTACAACAGTGAAAAAAAATGGCTGGGTTGTTATGGAAACCTGGTGTAAAACTGTGTGTATGTGGAGAATAAGGGCCTGTGAGCTTCTATTGGCTGATAAGTCATGTGACCAGACTTGAATTAGCTAATGCATTTTTTGGGAATATCTCAGGAATGGTACATGCTAGAGCGCTGAGACCAGGTCTAAAACCTTCCCGAACACCTGATGTACCTGTGCGCCAAATGTCGTGATTGTAAATGTGACGGTGCGGATTCCTTTAGCGGACATACACACATACACTCAGCTTTATATATTAGATTATTATTAGACTAGACAGTTGTGCTTGACCAGGCTCATTTCATTTGATTTAAATTCATATGTAGCAGAACTACGTTGTAGTTTGTATGTAAGCAGCAATAATCATGGTGAGGTTTTCAGCAGGTGAAATTACATTGTGATTTTATTGCCCTCTAATTATGTTTTTTGCTCCTCTGTATCTTTATACATTGCTATAAGGATGGAAACACTTATGCCTCAGTGATTTCCATCAGTGATTTTGAGACCAGAACAAGTGCAGATCTTTCCCTAAGGCTTCGTTCACACCAGCGTTCAGCCTTTCCGTTCTCCTGCTTCGTTATAGGAGCAGGAGAACGGAAAGAACGGATTCAGCACATAACTGAGCCGAGCGGAGCCTACGGACCCCATAGACTATAATGGGGACCGTTAGATTTACGCTCAGAAGATGATTTTGGAGCGGAGACAAAAGTCCTGCATGTACTACTTTCGTCTGTGCTCCAAAATCATCTTCTGAGCGTAAACCTAACGGACCCCATTAAAGTCTATGGGGTCCGTAGGCTGCGTTCGCCTCAGTTATGTGCCCAATCCATCCTTTCCGTTCTCCTGCTCCTATAACGGAGCAGTAGAACGGAAAGGCTGAACGCGGATGTGAACTCAGCCTTATACCTTATGTCTGTGGAGGCTCCAATCCTGCTTTTGGCTCACAATCACTGATGGAAATCACTGACCAAACACTGACGTGTGAATGAGGCATTACTAGCAATCACTATAAACATCTCCGTCTTTACGGTCACATAAGCTGCACGCTCAGCTTCTGGTAACCATGGGGGGGAATGTTTGAAATCAGTTTTACTTGATTCTGCGTTGATGTTACAGGTCCTTCTCAAAAAATTAGCATATTGTGATAAAGTTCATTATTTTCTGTAATGTACTGATAAACATTAGACTTTCATATATTTTAGATTCATTACACACCAACTGAAGTAGTTCAAGCCTTTTATTGTTTTAATATTGATGATTTTGGCATACAGCTCATGAAAACCCAAATTTCCTATCTCAAAAAATTAGCATATTTCATCTGACCAATAAAAGAAAAGTGTTTTTAATACCAAAAAAGTCAACCTTCAAATAATTATGTTCAGTTATGCACTCAATACTTGGTCGGGAATCCTTTTGCAGAAATGACTGCTTCAATGCAGGCGTGGCATGGAGGCAATCAGCCTGTGGCACTGCTGAGGTGTTATGGAGGCCCAGGATGCTTCGATAGCGGCCTTAAGCTCATCCAGAGTGTTGGGTCTTGCGTCTCTCAACTCTCTCTTCCCAATATCCCACAGATTCTCTATGGGGTTCAGGTCAGGAGAGTTGGCAGGCCAATTGAGCACAGTAATACCATGGTCAGTAAACCATTTACCAGTGGTTTTGGCACTGTGAGCAGGTGCCAGGTCGTGCTGAAAAATGAAATCTTCATCTCCATAAAGCTTTTCAGCAGATGGAAGCATGAAGTGCTCCAAAATCTCCTGATAGCTAGCTGCATTGACCCTGCCCTTGATAAAACACAGTGGACCAACACCAGCAGCTGACATGGCACCCCAGACCATCACTGACTGTGGGTACTTGACACTGGACTTCAGGCATTTTGGCATTTCCCTCTCCCCAGTCTTCCTCCAGACTCTGGCACCTTGATTTCTGAATGACATGCAAAATTTGCTTTCATCCGAAAAAAGTACTTTGGACCACTGAGCAACAGTCCAGTGCTGCTTCTCTGTAGCCCAGGTCAGGCGCTTCTGCCGCTGTTTCTGGTTCAAAAGTGGCTTGACCTGGGGAATGCGGCACCTGTAGCCCATTTCCTGCACACGCCTGTACACGGTGGCTCTGTCCACTGCTTCTGCAGGTCCCCCAAGGTCTGGAATCGGTCCTTCTCCATAATCTTCCTCAGGGTCCGGTCACCTCTTCTCGTTGTGCAGCGTTTTCTGCCACACTTTTTCCTTCCCACAGACTTCCCACTGAGGTGCCTTGATACAGCACTCTGGGAACAGCCTATTCGTTCAGAAATTTCTTTCTGTGTCTTACCCTCTTGCTTGAGGGTGTCAATGATGGCCTTCTGGACAGCAGTCAGGTCGGCAGTCTTACCCATGATTGCGGTTTTGAGTAATGAACCAGGCTGGGAGTTTTTAAAAGCCTCAGGAATCTTTTGCAGGTGTTTAGAGTTAATTAGTTGATTCAGATGATTACGTTAATAGCTCGTTTAGAGAACCTTTTCATGATATGCTAATTTTTTGAGATAGGAATTTTGGGTTTTCATGAGCTGTATGCCAAAATCATCAATATTAAAACAATAAAAGGCTTGAACTACTTTAGTTTGTGTGTAATGAATCTAAAATATATGAAAGTCTAATGTTTATCAGTACATTACAGAAAATAATGAACTTTATCACAATATGCTAATTTTTTTAGAAGGACCTGTATTTATGCCAAATTTATCATGGTACTTTGCTAAATTTGGAGCATCTTTACAAATAACTGTATTGTCTAGTGATAAATACTCTATTTATTACGACATTCTCCCTTACTGGAGTAAGTGCTGATGCTCTGAGCCTTCCTTCCTCTGAAGCCACGGAGTCATGTTTTTGGCTGCAGCGATAATGTCCCCCTATACTACATCCAATCACTGGCCTCAGAGGTATATGGGACGGGACCAGTGATAGGCTGCAGCGGTCATTTGCAGTATACAGGCATGTCACTGCTGCAGTCAGTAAAACAAAGCCCATCAGAGAGGACAGAGCGGCAGCGCAGGGATGGAGGGTGGTGAGTATACTTTTTTTTTTTATGATTCTAATACTTAACTTGGACAATCCTTTTAAGATAAAGGGGATAGATGGCCTGCACTGTAGTTTGCATTAGTCTGCTGGGGAGGGGAGCAGTGGGACAAGTGTGGAGGCTTCTGTCTCCTGTTATGACTATAAACAAGACAAAATGAAACTTAGTTATTTTTTTACCCAGTAAAACTGTTGATGGAATAACAGAGTGGGCTACACAGAGAAGCTTTCAGACCGGACAAACCTACCGTCCATACAAGGAACTCTTCTAAAAGGTGTTAAATCAAAGGGAAAGGGATCATCATAATTTATCCTACACACCATGATTTCAGGTAACAACCCATTGTCGTAATATATAATAAGGCTTAAGTGTGCAGTTGTATAGAGCTTTTTATTTACTGTTCAAATTCATATCAAATACATGTTACATGTTTCTTTTTAACAAATGAATTATTAGATGTGAGTATCATACTATTAAGAGTGGTTTCACACCCAGCGGTTTTTGCTTAAAGAAGCCACTGGATCCAGGTGTACAAGTCCTTCTTTTAGATTTTCCATTCCTTTTGAAACCACTTCTGGCTTTGGCCATACCCTACATGAAAAAGTGCCTCAAAAATAGTTTTACTGTGTGTTTTTCTGAAACAGAAAAAAAAGCTCTGTTTGCGTTAAATTTGTCATTTAGGCTTAGGCTACTTTCACACCAGGGTTAATATTTTCCGGTATTCAGATCCATCATAGGGTCTCAATACGAGGAAAAAACGCTTCAGTTTTGTCCCCATTCATTGTCAATGGGGACAAAACGTAACTGAACAGAACGGAATGCTCCAAAATGCATTCCGTTCTGTTTTCATACCGCATTCTGCGTTTTGCTTTCCGTCCTGGGATGCGGAGCAAGACGGATCAGTCATGACCCACAATGCAAGTCAATGAGGATGGATCTATTTTCTCAGACACAATAGAAAACGGATCCGTCCTCTATTGACTTTCAATGGAGTTCATGACGGATCTGTCTTGGGTATGTTAAAGATAATACAATCAGATGCATTCAGAACGGATGCAGATGTTTGTATTATCAGTAACGGAAGCGTTTTTGCTGAGCCCTGCCGGATCTAGCAAAAACGCTGGTGTGAAAGTAGCTCACATATGTGGTAAGAGATCCAGCAGGCTGTTCCAGTAGAGAACAGCGTCGGAGCTCTCTGGTTCCTGCATTGCCAATCAGTATCGAAATGCCCGCGGCCCCATGAACTATAATGGGTTCTGGATGAGATCCGACCGCTACCTGGCAAATATCCTCAGAATCCGTCCGACAAAAACTGCTGCCTGCATCAAAACTGCATCAAAACTATGGTGGTGGTTGTCAAGCAAAAACCGCTGTATGTGAAACCCCCCTTAATAGTAGCAGTGTTTTTTGTCCAGTCAGTTCTCAACATATTTGATGGGTAGGACCCAGATCTCCCCAGACCCCATTATATTTAATCGGGCTGGCAAGCATTCTGGTACCGACCGGCAATGCTGGATCCAGAGAGCTCTGGCAGGCTGTTCACTGCCGAAACAGCTTCCAGATCTCTTACTGAATATGTGAAACTAGCCTTACCTGCAATGCCATGTAAAACCCTTAGATAACAAAAGGTGATATCACAACAATTTGTGCGCAATGACAAGCTCTGCTTTCTGTATATGTGCCTATTCTGTTCTGTATATAGATTATACAACACATTTGATAGTGTTTATAATGATATTCATGATAATCATGCTTTATTTATTTCATTTTTAATCTGCATTATATGACCATTCTAGTTGTGGGTATACAGTCAGGTCCATAAATATTGGGACATGGACACAATTCTAACATGTTTGTCTCTATACACCACCACAATGGATTTGAAATGAAACAAACAAGATGTGCTTTACCTGCAGACTGTCAGCTTTAATTTGAGGGTATGTACATCCAAATCAGGTGAACGGTGTAGGAATTACAACAGTTTGCATATGTGCCTCCCACTTGTTAAGGGGCCAAAAGTAATGGGACAGAATAATAATCATAAATCAAACTTTCAGTTTTTAATACTTGGTTGCAAATCTTTTGCAGTCAATTACAGCCTGAAGTCTGGAATGCATAGACATCACCAGACGCTGGGTTTCATCCCTGGTGATGCTCTGCCAGGCCTCTACCGCAACTGTCCAGTTCCTGCTTGTTCTTGGGGCATTTTCCCTTCAGTTTTGTCTTCAGCAAGTGAAATGCATGCTCAATCGGATTCAGGTCAGGTGATTGACTTGGCCATTGCATAATATTCCACTTCTTTCCCTTAAAAAACTCTTTGGTTGCTTTTGCAGTATGCTTTGGGTCATTGTTCATCTGCACTGTGAAGCGCCATCAAATGAGTTCTGAAGCATTTGGCTGAATATGAGCAGATAATATTGCCTGAAACACTTCAGAATTCATCCTGCTGCTTTTGTCAGCAGTCACATCATCAATAAATACAAGAGAACCAATTCCATTGGCAGCCATACATGCCCACGCCATGACACTACCACCACCATGAGGTTGGATGCTTAGGATCATGAGCAGTTCCTTTCCTTCTCCATACTCTTCTCTTCCCATCACTCTAGTACAAGTTGATCTTGGTCTCATCAGTCCATAGGATGTTGTTCCAGAACTGTGAAGGCTTTTTTAGATGTCGTTTGACAAACTCTAATCTGGCCTTTCTGTTTTTCAGGCTCACCAATGGTTTACATCTTGTGGTGAACCCTCTGTATTCACTCTGGTGAAGTCTTCTCTTGATTGTTGACCTTGACACACATACACCTACCTCCTGGAGAGTGTTCTTGATCTGGCCAACTATTGTGAAGGGTGTTTTCTTCACCAGGGAAAGAACTCTTCGGTCATCCAGCACAGTTGTTTTCCATGGTCTTCCGGGTCTTTTGGTGTTGCTGAGGTCACCGGTGCGTTTCTTCTTTTTAAGAATGTTCCAAACAGTTGTTTTGGCCATGCCTAATGTTTTTGCTATCTCTCTGATGGGTTTGTTGTGATTTTTCAGCCTAATGATGGCTTGCTTCACTGATAGTGACAGCTCTTTGGATCTCATCTTGAGAGTTGACAGCAACAGATTCCAAATGCAAATAGCAGACTTGAAATGAACTCTGGACCTTTTATCTGCTCATTGCAATTGGGATAATGAGGGAATAACACACACCTGGCCATGGAACAGCCGAGAAGCCAATTGTCCCATTACTTTTGGTCCCTTAACAAGTGGGAGGCACATATGCAAACTGTTGTAATTCCTACACCGTTCACCTGATTTGGATGTAAATACCCTTAAATTAAAGCTTACAGTTTGCAGTTAAAGCGCATCTTGTTTGTTTAATTTCAAGTCCATTGTAGTGGTGTATAGAGCCAAAAATGTTACAATTGTGTCAATGTCCCAATATTTATGGACCTGACTGTATCTTAAAACACACATTGTCATTTAAAGGGTCTTGAGTAGATCAGGCCTACAATATCAGGCACATCTAATGGGCAAGTCTGGTGCTATTTATTGCCCATTTTCTTAATCCAGGTCTAACTTTAAGTCAGTAAAACACTCCACATGACATTAGGGAGGCCAATAACTTTGTATGTTGTGTCATATACTCACCTGGCTGTGCTCCCATGGCGAGTCCGGCTAATCTTTGTTGGCGTTGCCATCGTTGCGCCATTGCCGTGTCAGCCGGCAGGGCTGGTCAGCCTATCAGTGTGCAGGGACAATAGGCCAGCCTTTTGACTTTGCCTCTGACTGATGATTTGATCATTGACATTTCTCCCGGTGCTGACTCTACCTGGTATTACCTGTGTTTGTTTCTCGTTCTGGTCTTGAAGTTACTCTCTGGTTTAGACTTTGGCTTGTTCGTGGTTCTGGATGTGAACTCTGATTTGTTCTTGCCGTTCCCATCAGTTTTTGACCAGGTTTGTCTGACTACCCCTCTAAGGTCTCTTAGAAAAGTTAGTGTCCGTTGCTGAGTTGGGAGCCGCCATTTAGGGCAGATCATCGAAGTAGGTAGACAGTGGCATGGGTGGAGTTTAGGACTGCATTGTAACCTGCCTTACGTGACACTATGGAGACAAGGTTGAATGCAGTGAGTATTGGTGCATCTAAGTATATCACTAAACAAATGCACAGTAGTAATATGAAAATGGAAAAAAATCTAAGGTGTCCAGCAAACTAAAACATAACCACATGCTTTCTTTCTATGAGGACACGCAAAGTACCAATATCCACCCAGATGTTACCAGGTATCAGTTCCATAGTGCTGATACAATATTCCCTGTAACATATATTGCATGTGCCAAAATATATTTGTACCAATGTATTTCCTATATAATAGTGTTAATCATATGTAAGTGCCCAAAGAGTAATACCGATTTTAGTATCAGTCCTGCTATTTCAGTGCCCAGACAATAGAGCCAACCATTATAGTGTCTATTAACAATGTCAGCAATAGTTTCCATTTATACTGTGAGCCATATATACTATTGTATCTATAGCTGTCACGGACGTTCACGCGACAGGTGGCAGGAGATCTGTGAGACAGGCAACACGTGGTTTGATCTGACATGTTTTCCTTTTGGATCAAATGAAGTCTGTGTTGTTTCTGGTGCTTGCCACACCTTCTTTCCCCAGGTGTTGCTATTGTGGTCATTTACCCTTCCCTATTTATTGTTGTTTATTCCACTATGCTATGCGGTTTATAGCTTCTGTTGGACTTGTGGTTAGCTTGTGTTTGGTTCTCGGCTGAGTTCCTGGTGCTACCAAAGCTTCATTGAATATAAATATTTCTGTTCCCTTTTGTATTTTGTTTTGATATATGTGTGTGTTGCCTTTCCCTGTTTGCCTTTCCCTGTTTGTCATTAGGCCTGAGGGAGACTCCTGTTCATCCTTCCCTTTGGAGGAACAGGTAGACTCAGTCCTGACATTAGTTCCAGGGTTCTATAGGGTGAGATAGGATTCTAGGTATCCGGTGTATGAACTTGCCTACCTTTGGGGCTTGTTCATACTGGTAGTCTGTCAGGACTGGAGTTAGTGTTTTCTCTAGGAGGTGTCCATCTAACAGAAGGACCCGGCTTCGCACGGGAATATTTCATCAATTTCATTTAATGTTTGTCTGTGTTGTTAAAAGATATCGACAGTATCCCCCATAACAGTGACCATTACAGCACCCCACCCCTTTAACAGTGAACGCCATAGTCCTCCACCCAATCCCTATCGGCTACGGAATGGGAGGGAGCAAGGCCTAACCGGATTGAGGCGAGTCCTGGGGGCGGGGTTTTTAAGTCCGTCTTTTGAGGGTGGCCTGAATGGCCACCCTACCTGCCCCCTGAACTGTCACCTCCACAGCACTCAGCTCCCTTAACAGTGTCATCCATAGCTCCCTACCCCTTTAAAGGTGAAGAAAAATGGCTGGGTTGTTATGGAAACCTGGTGTAAAACTGTGCGTATGTGGAGACTAAGGACCTGCGAGCTTCTATTGGCTGATAAGGAACATGTGATCGTGTGTATGGCAGTTGGGATATGAAGAGAAAGATCTGCAGGCTTCTATTGGCAAATGTAGGTCATGTGAGGTGCCATAGTTGCATTTTTGGGGAATATCTCAGGAACGGTACGTGCTAGAGAGCTGTGACCCCCACAAGATTTCTTTCCAGGTAGCAAGGGATGTGTATACCAAGTTTCGTTTAAATCGATGGTTGCGTTTTTGAGCGATCGCAGAACATACATACATAAATACATACATATATACGTCCTTCTTTATATATATATATATAAAGTTAATACAAGACACTTACTAATGTATTGTGATTGTCCATATTGCTTCCTTTGCTGGCTGGGTTCATTTATCTCACGTTATATACTACTCGTTTCCGGGGGCTATGACCAACTTGCAAACCCAATGCATGTTTACCCATTTCCTCTGTTACTGAGTTTATCAATTTCACTTGTAGCCCCTCCATGAGGGGTGGCTCCTTCTCTCCCACCCTTCTTCCTTTATTAGTTGACTATTGTTCCCTACACTATTTCCTGGTCATTACTTTTAGTTTATCTTGCCTATTGTTCTGTTTAGATCCAATGTTAAACTTTAACAAAATTTAAATTATATAAAACATTTAAAAAAATTAAAAATGAAACTTACACTATGATTTGTTGCTTTGGACAAACAGTTGTCCAAAAGCAACAAATCATAGTCTCTGTCTATTTATTTTAAACCACTCTTGATGTAGAAGTGATTAGTTGTCCACATGTTGTAAAATCCCTACTTTTCTTATAGTAAAAGAAAAGGTCTAACAATGATTGTCTGATTTTGACAATCCCTTTTTAAAAATATGAAGCGACTCTGGCTTATTTAACTGCAACAAAAAGAAAGAACGCTGTGCTGGTGGCTCAGTGGTTAGCAGCACTAGGGACTTGCAGTGCTGGAGTCCTAGGTTTGAATCCACATGGATTTTGTATGTTCTCCCTGTATTTGTGTGGTTTCCCCTGGGTACTCCGGTTTCCTCCCACACTCCATAGACATACTTAGGGACCTTAGATTGTGAGCCCCATTGGGGACAGTTCGTACTAGATTGTGAGCCCCATTGGGGACAGCGCGAACTAATGCCTGTAAAGCGCTGCAGAATATAGTAGCGCTATATAAGTGCATAAAATAAATGCTTTATATGCAAAATAAAGCACATCAATAAACTTGCATGCTGAAAAAAATTTAAAAACCCTAAGTAAATCTAGAGAGCTGCCAGAAAGATGCACAAATAATGAAATGCTTCCAAGGTGCAGACCCATAATAAGGTCAGTGTCGTAACATACAGAAAAACAGATCTCTTATTGGGCATATGGAAATGGGTTGTCATAGCAAGACTAGCATTAAATACTATGAAGTTCTCAACTCCGCACAGAACAGTTACCTATTGAGTTTCATTGCTAACTGTTGAAAATCATGGAATTCTAAATGTCAGTTTTTTTTCCTGCAGCTTGCTGGAGGTCTGGATACACTCTAATTAAGGACTCCAATCCATCAACCCGGTAAGTTCAGTCTGGTGCTATAAGCTTGCAGTAAGGCCTTATTCACATGTCACTGATCATGTCCATTTGCAGTTTGGGTTCTCCATATGTATTTTCGGACAACATTGGTCTACTACTTTGGCTTGCTTTGCAGACGGAACGCACTCATTTTACTCAGTAGGTCCATGAAAACCATGAACAGGACACGGATGCCATTTGTGGTCCATTCTTCAGTGATCCATTTCATAGAAAATTGACAAAGCTTGTAAAAGCCATAGTGAAAAAACACTGTCTTGTCTTGAACTCGGTCTTTTAAAGAAAAACTCAAGAGAAAAATGGTCTAAGTTTTTGTTTCTGTAAAACAGACGAGGTCGTGTTAATATGACTCAGGGGGAAAAGTGAATTCTTTCCTAACCTTCTCCTCTAGATGCTGTCTCTCTCTTCTGCCTTACAGTCAATGACATCTGATAACTTCTACTTGATGATAAAACTATGTTCTGTGACTGCTTGTCACTTTCCTTTCCTTATTCCCTATAGCAGGTCATACAAACTACTGTATTTTTAGACTATAATATGCACCAGACAGCAGCGTACATAGAAATCATTGGGCCCGATAACAAGAATCTGAATTGGGCCCCCTAACTCCGCCCACTACCCACCCTGGACCATTCCACCACCTGTACTGGCTCCTCCCATGCCACACCCCCTTTGTATTCCTACAGATCCAGAGAATGAAGGGCAGCACAGGTCAGTTTTGCCGCAAAGGGAACACCGTAGGAACAAAACCCGTAAGAGGAATTTTTATTTTTTTTCAATTCCACCTCATTTGGAATTTTTTGCCTGCTTCCCACTACATTGTATGCCATAATAAAGTACAACTTGTACCGCAAAAAAATAAGCCCTCATATGGATATATGAACGAAAAAATAAAAAAAGTTGTGGCTCAAGGAAGATAGGGAAGAAAAATGAAAATGCAAAAATGAAAAAACCTCTGGTATCTTAATGGTTAAAAGGGTTATCCAACCCCTATTGTGCCCCCCAAAATGCAACAGTTCTTCACCCTTATGGCCCTAGAATAAGCGACATGCCCCCTCCCCTCACAGCAATGAGTTCTCCTCACTCACGGCATCTGAGAGTGTTAAAAACCGGATGTGTGGGATTCCTCTTCAGGCGCGATTTCGCTCAGCAGAGATCGGGAAAAGCACCATTGTTGTATAAATAAGCCACAGCCTGTACTAGGCTTCCAGGCTCATTGTTAGTATATCCCAGTTCCGGCCACTAGGTGGCAGCACTGAATTGTGATAGAGTGATTTCTATACAGACTAATGGAGCAATTTACATCTGATGATTGTAAGTTGTGGACCACTTGAGGACTTTGAAAATATATAAAAAAAAATTAAAATTAAAATCACCCCCATTCCCCAAAATAAAAAGAAACAAAAAATAGCATTATGGGCATCGCCACATGCGAAAACGTCTATACTATTAAAATACTTTAAAAAGTTAGCCCATATGGTGAATGCCATAACAGAAATTATTTTTAAGAACAGTCCGATTCGCATTTTTTCATCACTTTATCTCCCAAGAAAATTGAATAAAAAGTGATCGTCATACACACCTCAAAATGGTATTTTCAAAAATGACAGATCGTCCCATAAAAAATGAGCCCCCACACGTCTCGGTAGACATAGCTATAAAAAAGTTATGAAGGTCAGAATATCGCAATGAAAAGAATATTTTTTATTTTTTATTAATTGAGTCCTGTGTATTTAAAGGGAATCTATCACCTGGTTTGAGCATTTTAAGGTGTTACTACTGCCATGTACAATACGATACCTTATTTCTTGCTGTAGTCTTTATTTTGTGTTTCGTCATTTCATTAGCGATAAAATCCACTTTTTATGTTATGCAAATGAGTATCCAAGGTGCCCAGAGGGGTGTTATTATCCTTCTCTGGAGCCCATTAACTCCCCCGTACAGTGCCCAGCCCGCCTTCCTTTAGAGCCCAAGCACGACTCTTCCAGCATAAGTAACTGCCCACACCCGAACTCTTTGCCGCCGCTGCCCCCCTCCGCTATTTGAAGCTGTTGTCCTTAGGAGCTTCTACATGGCGCAGGCAGTCCACGGTACTGCGCCTGCGTGAGATTTCACATAGTGGAGGGGGGCGGCGGCGGCGGCAAAGAGTTCAGTGTGGGCAGTTACTTATGCTGGAAGAGGCGTGCTTGGGCTATAAAGGAAGGCGGGCTGGTCACTGTACGGGGGAGTTAATGGGCTCCAGAGAAGGGTAATAACGCCCCTCTGGGCACCTTGGACACTCATTTGCATAACATAAAAAGTGGATTTTATCGCTAATGAAACCACAAAATGCAAAATGAAGACTACAGAAAGAAATAAGGTATCGTATCGTACATGGCAGTAGTAACACCTTAATATGCTCAAACCAGGTGTCAGATTCCCTTTAGTTTTATTTAGACTCTATTTTTAAAATGTTTCTGTGGGGATTTGAACTCACAACCATCTACATTAAAGGCAATAACCTTAACCACTGGGCTATAGAGCTTAAAGGGGTTTTCCCATCTCAGACAATGGGGGTATATCGCTAGGATATGCCCCCATTGTCTGATAGGTGCGGGTCCCACCACTGAGACCCGCACCTATATTGAGAACGGGGCCCCGTAAGTGAAGGAGGGTGCACTGCACATGCGCAGCCACCCTCCTTCCATTTCTATGGGGACGCCGAAAATAGTAGAGTGCTAGCTCGGCTATTTCCTTCGGCCCCATAGAAATGAATGGGAACCAGGGCCGCGCATGCGCTGTACGCTCCCATTCACTTCTATGGGACGGTGGTGGACGGACCCCGGGAAAATCTGGAGTCCTCCAGCCACAGCTCTCCCCGCTCTGTTCTCGTTATAGGTGTGGATCCCAGCAGTGGGACCCGCACCTATCAGACAATGGGGGGCATATCCTAGCGATATGCCCCCATTGTCTGAGATGGGAATACCCCTTTAATGCTAAGTCATTGCTGAAATATAAGTTTCTCTTATATTAAAAACCTCATAGAAGATTCTCTTGTATGACACAAGAGAAACTTCTATGAGGTTTTTCAGTAATGACTTAGCACTGAGATCTATAGCCCAGTGGTTAAGGTTCTTGTCTTTAATGTAGATGGTTGTGAGTTCAAATCCTCACAGAAACATTTCAAAAATAGAGTCTAAATCAGACTTGTGTACACATAGTGACCATGTTTGGGAGTACCCCTTTTACTTTCATAACACTGACTCCATATATGGACACATCCATATATGGAGTCAGAAAAGGGACTGAGCACAGGGGAAGCAAGCAGGGCCCGGAACAGAAGAAAAGTAGGCGGGTCCTTCCTTGCGCTCCGGGCACCACGGGCCCCATAGCAGCTGCATGGTCTTCCTATATTGGCAGTATGCCACTGGGCAACTAGGATTTGGAGGAGGAAAATAAGAAAAATTGTCTCAGATTAGACGTTAAAAAAAGAAAAAAACGTATTTTGCTTGCTTTGGACAGCGCTGACACTCACTGCTCCCTGGTCTTCTTTAAGCCCATGCTGCACTGTGACCTGAAGTTGCACAGCATCAGGGTCCAGAAGAAGACCAGGGTGTCAAAAATAAAGGGAAGGGGAGGGACACAGAACTAGGCCTCAAGGCTAGGGAGAGGGGAAAGGTCACCTCCTAGGAAACCCCTAAACCTGGCCCTGACTACTGTCAGTATGGATAGAGAACCTAGATCCTAGGAGCCCTGAAATGTCCTTGAGGTAGTGAAAGGGAATGAGACTACTGGTTCCTTCCCAGGTGAACTAACCAGCGTCTCCCTGAGGCCTAGTAACAACAAGCACAGGAGAACAACCAAATACAAAGAGTAGTATAACTTAATTTAAAGAAAATGGATGAGCAGGAACACAGGAAAGGTCCACACACCAACTCTTCCAAATCCAAGCAGAGAATATCAACCGCATGGTATGAAGTGTGAGACCAAACTAAGTAGGGAATGCAGTAATGACCACAGCTGCACCAGACAAGAGGTGTGGTCATTACCAAGCAACAACACTGAGAATCAAGAGACTGTCAGTTAACCCCGCGTGCAGCCAGTCTCTCAGATTTTCTAACCTCTGTCACAGGAGGTACCGTGACACAGGGAGGGTGAGTAGAGCCAGTGCACCACTTCTCCATGTGCCCCCTACATGCCGATGACCACTTTCATAATGGAAGCGGTCATCGGACTATAAAACCATAAGATGCACTGCCACTTTTCCCTCGCTTTTGGGGGAAAAATATTTTTAGTCCAAAAAATAAGTGGCATAACATAATAAGAGGGGATAATGAACAAAAGCAAAGGTACTTCACGTGGTAAAAATAATGGGAAATAGTTTACCTTTAAAGGAATTGTCTGAGATACTTAAAAATCTCTGACATGCCCCCAAATGGTCGAACTTAAAAAGTGAAGGTAAACTTATTGCTTTCTCTGGCGCCATTTCACTGGTTTACTGGTCCGGTTCTCCTGCTTGTTTACAAACTGCAGCTGTGACATACAGGTATATGGCACTGACTGCTGCAGCCTATCATACAAATTGCCAGCTGTCTATCTAAAGTCCGTCATATAGGAACAATTATGTTAAGCCCTTTCAGGATGTCCTTTTGTAGGGCCGGAGAGTAACATAGTAACATAGTTTGTAAGGCTGTTCAGTCCAGTTTAGCATGTTAACCTGCAAGGAATTTTTTTTTTTTTTTTTTTTTAGGGAGAAAAATGTATTCCCAACTCCAATCAGGCAATGAGAATAACTCCCTGGATTAATTACCCTTTTTCAGAAATCTAGTAACTATAACTAGGGATGAGCGAACTCGAACTGTATAGTTCGGGTTCGTACCGAATTTTGGGGTGTCCGTGACACGGACCCGAACCCGGACATTTTCGTAAAAGTCCGGGTTCGGGTTCGGTGTTCGTCGCTTTCGTGACGCTTTCTTGGCGCTTTTTGAAAGGCTGCAAAGCAGCCAATCAACAAGCGTCATACTACTTGCCCCAAGAGGCCGTCACAGCCATGCCTACTATTGGCATGGCTGTGATTGGCCAGAGCACCATGTGACCCAGCCTCTATTTAAGCTGGAGTCACATAGCGCCGCCCGTCACTCTGCTCTGATTAGCGTAGGGAGAGGTTGCGGCTGCGACAGTAGGGCGAGATTAGGCAGATTAACTCCTCCAAAGGACTTGATTATTGATCGATCTGCAGCTGTGGGTCATTGAGCTGCTGATACTCAATTGCTCACTGTTTTAAGGCTGCCCAGACCGTTTGTCAGTCACTTTTTTCTGGGGTGATCGGCGGCCATTTTGTGTCTTGTGGTGCGCCAGCACAAGCTGCGACCAAGTGCATTTAACCCTCAATGGTGTGGTTGTTTTTTGGCTAAAGCCTACATCAGGGTGAAGCTGTCACACCAAGTGCATTTAACCAGCAATAGTCTGTTTATTTTTTGGCCATATACTACATCAGGGGCAAGCTGCGCCTGTCACCAAGTGCATTTAACCCTCAATGGTGTGGTTGTTTTTTGGCTAAAGCCTACATCAGGGTGAAGCTGTCACACCAAGTGCATTTAACCAGCAATAGTCTGTTTATTTTTTGGCCATATACTACATCAGGGGCAAGCTGCGCCTGTCACCAAGTGCATTTAACCCTCAATGGTGTGGTTGTTTTTTGGCTAAAGCCGACATCAGGGTGAAGCTGTCACACCAAGTGCATTTAACCAGCAATAGTCTGTTTATTTTTTGGCCATATACTACATCAGGGGCAAGCTGCGCCTGTCACCAAGTGAATTTAACCCTCAATGGTGTGGTTGTTTTTTGGCTAAAGCCTACATCAGGGTGAAGCTGTCACACCAAGTGCATTTAACCAGCAATAGTCTGTTTATTTTTTGGCCATATACTACATCAGGGGCAAGCTGCGCCTGTCACCAAGTGCATTTAACCCTCAATGGTGTGGTTGTTTTTTGGCTAAAGCCTACATCAGGGTGAAGCTGTCACACCAAGTGCATTTAACCAGCAATAGTCTGTTCATTTTTTGGCCATATACTACATCAGGGGCAAGCTGCGCCTGTCACCAAGTGCATTTAACCCTCAGTAGTGTGGTTGGTCAAGCTGTCACACCAAGTGCATTTAACCAGCAATAGTGTGGTTATTTTTTGGCCATATCCCAGTCTAATTCTGTCAGTAAATCTATACCTGTCACCCAGCGCCTAAATACTAGGCCTCAAATTTATATCCCGCTAAATCTGTCGTTACCGCTGTACTGTTCTGGCTGGGCAAGTTATTTAGTGTCCGTCAAAGCACATTTTTTGTTCTGGGTTGAAATACAATTCCCAATTTAGCAATTTCCTAATTTAGTGGTTTCTGCTGTATCAGAGCTATTTGAAATCTATCCCTAAAAGGGTATATAATATTCAAGGTGCACATAGGGTCATTCAGAATAACTTCACACACACGCTACTGTGCATTTCCAAGTCTAATTCTGTCAGTAAATCTATACCTGTCACCCAGCGCCTAAATACTAGGCCTCAAATTTATATCCCGCTAAATCTGTCGTTACTGCTGTACTGTTCTGGCTGGGCAAGTTATTTAGTGTCCGTCAAAGCACATTTTTTGTTCTGGGTTGAAATACAATTCCCAATTTAGCAATTTCCTAATTTAGTGGTTTCTGCTGTATCAGAGCTATTTTAAATCTATCCCTAAAAGGGTATATAATATTCAAGGTGCACATAGGGTCATTCAGAATAACTTCACACACACGCTACTGTGCATTTCCAAGTCTAATTCCGTCAGTAAATCTATACCTGTCACCCAGCGCCTAAATACTAGGCCTCAAATTTATATCCCGCTAAATCTGTCGTTACTGCTGTACTGTTCTGGCTGGGCAAGTTATTTAGTGTCCGTCAAAGCACATTTTTTGTTCTGGGTTGAAATACAATTCCCAATTTAGCAATTTCCTAATTTAGTGGTTTCTGCTGTATCAGAGCTATTTTAAATCTATCCCTAAAAGGGTATATAATATTTAAGGTGCACATAGGGTCATTCAGAATAACTTCACACACACGCTACTGTGCATTTCCAAGTCTAATTCCGTCAGTAAATCTATACCTGTCACCCAGCGCCTAAATACTAGGCCTCAAATTTATATCCCGCTAAATCTGTCGTTACTGGTGTACTGTTCTGGCTGGGCAAGTTATTTAGTGTCCGTCAAAGCAAATTTTTTGTTCTGGGTTGAAATACAATTCCCAATTTTGCAATTTCCTAATTTAGTGGTTTCTGCTGTATCAGAGCTATTTTAAATCTATCCCTAAAAGGGTATATAATATTCAAGGTGCACATAGGGTCATTCAGAATAACTTCACACACACGCTACTGTGCATTTCCAAGTCTAATTCTGTCAGTAAATCTATACCTGTCACCCAGCGCCTAAATACTAGGCCTCAAATTTATATCCCGCTAAATCTGTCGTTACTGGTGTACTGTTCTGGCTGGGCAAGTTATTTAGTGTCCGTCAAAGCACATTTTTTGTTCTGGGTTGAAATACAATTCCCAATTTAGCAATTTCCTAATTTAGTGGTTTCTGCTGTATCAGGCCTACTTTAAATACATCCCTAAAAGGGTATATAATATTCAAGGTGCACATAGGGTCATTCAGAATAACTTCACACACACGCTACTGTGAATTTCCAAGTCTAATTCTGTCAGTAAATCTATACCTGTCACCCAGCGCCTAAATACTAGGCCTCAAATTTATATTCAGCTGAATTTGAATACAATACATTGGGCCAAATAATATTTTTGTTGTTGTGTTGAACGATAACAATGAGGAAAACATCTAGTAAGGGACGCGGACGTGGACATGGTCGTGGTGGTGTTAGTGGACCCTCTGGTGCTGGGAGAGGACGTGGCCGTTCTGCCACATCCACACGTCCTAGTGTACCAACTACCTCAGGTCCCAGTAGCCGCCAGAATTTACAGCGATATATGGTGGGGCCCAATGCCGTTGTAAGGATGGTAAGGCCTGAGCAGGTACAGGCATTAGTCAATTGGGTGGCCGACAGTGGATCCAGCACGTTCACATTATCTCCCACCCAGTCTTCTGCAGAAAGCGCACAGATGGCGCCTGAAAACCAACCCCATCAGTCTGTCACATCACCCCCATGCATATCAGGGAAACTGTCTGAGCCTCAAGTTATGCAGCAGTCTCTTATGCTGTTTGAAGACTCTGCTGGCAGGGTTTCCCAAGGGCATCCACCTAGCCCTTCCCCAGCGGTGGAAGACATAGACTGCACTGACGCACAACCACTTATATTTCCTGATGATGAGGACATGGGAATACCACCTCAGCATGTCTCTGATGATGACGAAACACAGGTGCCAACTGCTGCGTCTTTCTGCAGTGTGCAGACTGAACAGGAGGTCAGGGATCAAGACTGGGTGGAAGACGATGCAGGGGACGATGAGGTCCTAGACCCCACATGGAATGAAGGTCGTGCCACTGACTTTCACAGTTCGGAGGAAGAGGCAGTGGTGAGACCGAGCCAACAGCGTAGCAAAAGAGGGAGCAGTGGGCAAAAGCAGAACACCCGCCGCCAAGAGACTCCGCCTGCTACTGACCGCCGCCATCTGGGACCGAGCACCCCAAAGGCAGCTTCAAGGAGTTCCCTGGCATGGCACTTCTTCAAACAATGTGCTGACGACAAGACCCAAGTGGTTTGCACGCTGTGCCATCGGAGCCTGAAGCGAGGCATTAACGTTCTGAACCTTAGCACAACCTGCATGACCAGGCACCTGCATGCAAAGCATGAACTGCAGTGGAGTAAACACCTTAAAAACAAGGAAGTTGCTCAGGCTCCCCCTGCTACCTCTTCTGCTGCTGCCGCCTCGGCCTCTTCTGCTGCTGCTGCCTCGGCCTCTTCTGCTGCTGCCGCCTCGGCCTCTTCCTCCGCCTCTGGAGGAACGTTGGCACCTGCCGCCCAGCAAACAGGGGATGTACCACCAACACCACCACCACCTCCGTCACCAAGCGTCTCAACCATGTCACACGGCAGCGTTCAGCTCTCCATCTCACAAACATTTCAGAGAAAGTGTAAATTCCCACCTAGCCACCCTCGATCCCTGGCCCTGAATGCCAGCATTTCTAAACTACTGGCCTATGAAATGCTGTCATTTAGGCTGGTGGACACAGACAGCTTCAAACAGCTCATGTCGCTTGCTGTCCCACAGTATGTTGTTCCCAGCCGCCACTACTTCTCCAAGAGAGCCGTGCCTTCCCTGCACAACCAAGTATCCGATAAAATCAAGTGTGCACTGCGCAACGCCATCTGTAGCAAGGTCCACCTAACCACAGATACGTGGACCAGTAAGCACGGCCAGGGACGCTATATCTCCCTAACTGCACACTGGGTAAATGTAGTGGCAGCTGGGCCCCAGGCGGAGAGCTGTTTGGCGCACGTCCTTCCGCCGCCAAGGATCGCAGGGCAACATTCTTTGCCTCCTGTTGCCACCTCCTCCTTCTCGGCTTCCTCCTCCTCTTCTTCCACCTGCTCATCCAGTCAGCCACACACCTTCACCACCAACTTCAGCACAGCCCGGGGTAAACGTCAGCAGGCCATTCTGAAACTCATATGTTTGGGGGACAGGCCCCACACCGCACAGGAGTTGTGGCGGGGTATAGAACAACAGACCGACGAGTGGTTGCTGCCGGTGAGCCTCAAGCCCGGCCTGGTGGTGTGCGATAATGGCCGAAATCTCGTTGCAGCTCTGGGACTAGCCGGTTTGATGCACATCCCTTGCCTGGCGCATGTGCTGAATTTGGTGGTGCAGAAGTTCATTCACAACTACCCCGACATGTCAGAGCTGCTGCATAAAGTGCGGGCCGTCTGTTCGCGCTTCCGGCGTTCACATCCTGCCGCTGCTCGCCTGTCTGCGCTACAGCGTAACTTCGGCCTTCCCGTTTACCGCCTCATATGCGACGTGCCCACCAGGTGGAACTCCACCTTGCACATGCTGGACAGACTGTGCGAGCAGCAGCAGGCCATAGTGGAGTTTCATCTGCAGCACGCACGGGTCAGTCGCACTGCGGAACAGCACCACTTCACCACCAATGACTGGGCCTCCATGCGAGACCTGTGTGCCCTGTTGCGCTGTTTCAAGTACTCCACCAACATGACCAGTGGCGATGATGCCGTTATCAGCGTTACAATACCACTTCTATGTCTCCTTGAGAAAACACTTAGGGCGATGATGGAAGAGGAGGTGGCCCAGGAGGAGGAGGAGGAGGAAGAGGGGTCATTTTTAGCACTTTCAGGCCAGTCTCTTCGAAGTGACTCAGAGGGAGGTTTTTGGCAACAGCAGAGGCCAGGTACAAATGTGGCCAGCCAGGGCCCACTACTGGAGGACGAGGAGGACGAGGATGAGGAGGAGGTGGAGGAGGATGAGGATGAAGCATGGTCACAGCGGGGTGGCACCCAACGCAGCTCGGGCCCATCACTGGTGCGTGGCTGGGGGGAAAGGCAGGACGATGACGATACGCCTCCCACAGAGGACAGCTTGTCCTTACCCCTGGGCAGCCTGGCACACATGAGCGACTACATGCTGCAGTGCCTGCGCAACGACAGCAGAGTTGCCCACATTTTAACGTGTGCGGACTACTGGGTTGCCACCCTGCTGGATCCACGCTACAAAGACAATGTGCCCACCTTACTTCCTGCACTGGAGCGTGATAGGAAGATGCGCGAGTACAAGCGCACGTTGGTAGACGCGCTACTTAGAGCATTCCCAAATGTCACAGGGGAACAAGTGGAAGCCCAAGGCCAAGGCAGAGGAGGAGCAAGAGGTCGCCAAGGCAGCTGTGTCACGGCCAGCTCCTCTGAGGGCAGGGTTAGCATGGCAGAGATGTGGAAAAGTTTTGTCAACACGCCACAGCTAACTGCACCACCACCTGATACGCAACGTGTTAGCAGGAGGCAACATTTCACTAACATGGTGGAACAGTACGTGTGCACACCCCTCCACGTACTGACTGATGGTTCGGCCCCATTCAACTTCTGGGTCTCTAAATTGTCCACGTGGCCAGAGCTAGCCTTTTATGCCTTGGAGGTGCTGGCCTGCCCGGCAGCCAGCGTTTTGTCTGAACGTGTATTCAGCACGGCAGGGGGCGTCATTACAGACAAACGCAGCCGCCTGTCTACAGCCAATGTGGACAAGCTGACGTTCATAAAAATGAACCAGACATGGATCCCACAGGACCTGTCCGTCCCTTGTCCAGATTAGACATTAACTACCTCCCCTTAACCATATATTATTGTACTCCAGGGCACTTCCTCATTCAATCCTATTTTTATTTTCATTTTACCATTATATTGCGAGGCTACCCAAAGTTGAATGAACCTCTCCTCTGTCTGGGTGCCGGGGCCTAAATATATGCCAATGGACTGTTCCAATGTTGGGTGACGTGAAGCCTGATTCTCTGCTATGACATGCAGACTAATTCTCTGCTGACATGAAGCCAGATCCTCTGTTACGGGACCTCTCTCCTCTGCCTGGGTGCTGGGCCTAAATATCTGACAATGGACTGTTGCAGTGGTGGCTGACGTGAAGCCTGATTTTCTGCTATGACATGCAGACTAATTCTCTGCTGACATGAAGCCAAATCCTCTGTTACGGGACCTCTCTCCTCTGCCTGGGTGCTGGGCCTAAATTTATGAAAATGGACTGTTGCATTGGTGGCTGACGTGAAGCCTGATTCTCTGCTATGATATGAAGACTGATTCTCTGCTGACATGAAGCCAGATTGTCTGTTACGGGACCGCTCTCCTCTGCCTGGGTGCTGGGCCTAAATTTATGAAAATGGACTGTTGCAGTGGTGGGTGACGTGAAGCCTGATTCTCTGCTATGACATGAAGACTGATTCTCTGCTGACATGAAGCCAGATTGTCTGTTACGGGACCTCTCTCCTCTGCCTGGGTGCTGGGCCTAAATTTATGAAAATGGACTGTTGCATTGGTGGCTGACGTGAAGCCTGATTCTCTGCTATGATATGAAGACTGATTCTCTGCTGACATGAAGCCAGATTGTCTGTTACGGGACCTCTCTCCTCTGCCTAGGTGCTGGGCCTAAATATCTGACAATGGACTGTTGCATTGGTGGCTGACGTGAAGCCTGATTCTCTGCTATGATATGAAGACTGATTCTCTGCTGACATGAAGCCAGATTGTCTGTTACGGGACCTCTCTCCTCTGCCTGGGTGCTGGGCCTAAATTTATGAAAATGGACTGTTACAGTGGTGGGTGACGTGAAGCCTGATTCTCTGCTATGACATGAAGACTGATTCTCTGCTGACATGAAGCCAGATTGTCTGTTACGGGACCTCTCTCCTCTGCCTGGGTGCTGGGCCTAAATTTATGAAAATGGACTGTTGCATTGGTGGCTGACGTGAAGCCTGATTCTCTGCTGACATGAAGCCAGATTGTCTGTTACGGGACCTCTCTCCTCTGCCTGGGTGCTGGGCCTAAATTTATGAAAATGGACTGTTACAGTGGTGGGTGACGTGAAGCCTGATTCTCTGCTATGACATGAAGACTGATTCTCTGCTGACATGAAGCCAGATTGTCTGTGACGGGACCTCTCTCCTCTGCCTGGGTGCTGGGCCTAAATTTATGAAAATGGACTGTTGCATTGGTGGCTGACGTGAAGCCTGATTCTCTGCTATGATATGAAGACTGATTCTCTGCTGACATGAAGCCAGATTGTCTGTTACGGGACCTCTCTCCTCTGCCTAGGTGCTGGGCCTAAATATCTGACAATGGACTGTTGCATTGGTGGCTGACGTGAAGCCTGATTCTCTGCTATGATATGAAGACTGATTCTCTGCTGACATGAAGCCAGATTGTCTGTTACGGGACCTCTCTCCTCTGCCTAGGTGCTGGGCCTAAATATCTGACAATGGACTGTTGCATTGGTGGCTGACGTGAAGCCTGATTCTCTGCTATGATATGAAGACTGATTCTTTGCTGACATGAAGCCAGATTGTCTGTTACGGGACCTCTCTCCTCTGCCTGGGTGCTGGGCCTAAATTTATGAAAATGGACTGTTACAGTGGTGGGTGACGTGAAGCCTGATTCTCTGCTATGACATGAAGACTGATTCTCTGCTGACATGAAGCCAGATTGTCTGTTACGGGACCTCTCTCCTCTGCCTGGGTGCTGGGCCTAAATTTATGAAAATGGACTGTTGCATTGGTGGCTGACGTGAAGCCTGATTCTCTGCTGACATGAAGCCAGATTGTCTGTTACGGGACCTCTCTCCTCTGCCTGGGTGCTGGGCCTAAATTTATGAAAATGGACTGTTACAGTGGTGGGTGACGTGAAGCCTGATTCTCTGCTATGACATGAAGACTGATTCTCTGCTGACATGAAGCCAGATTGTCTGTTACGGGACCTCTCTCCTCTGCCTGGGTGCTGGGCCTAAATTTATGAAAATGGACTGTTGCATTGGTGGCTGACGTGAAGCCTGATTCTCTGCTATGATATGAAGACTGATTCTCTGCTGACATGAAGCCAGATTGTCTGTTACGGGACCTCTCTCCTCTGCCTGGGTGCTGGGCCTAAATTTATGAAAATGGACTGTTGCAGTGGTGGGTGACGTGAAGCCTGATTCTCTGCTATGACATGAAGATTGATTCTCTGCTGACATGAAGCCAGATTCTCTGTTACGGGACCTCTCTCCTCTGCCTGGGTGCTGGGCCTAAATATCTGACAATGGACTGTTGCATTGGTGGCTGACGTGAAGCCTGATTCTCTGCTATGACATGAAGACTGATTCTCTGCTGACATGAAGCCAGATTCTCTGTTACGGGACCTCTCTCCTCTGCCTGGGTGCCGGGGCCTAAATATCTGAGAATGGACTGTTCCAGTGGTGGGTGACATGAAGCCAGATTCTCTGCTATGGGACCTCTCTCCAATTGATTTTGGTTAATTTTTATTTATTTAATTTTTATTTTAATTCATTTCCCTATCCACATTTGTTTGCAGGGGATTTACCTACATGTTGCTGCCTTTTGCAGCCCTCTAGCCCTTTCTGGGCTGTTTTACAGCCTTTTTAGTGCCGAAAAGTTCGGGTCCCCATTGACTTCAATGGGGTTCGGGTTCGGGACGAAGTTCGGATCGGGTTCGGATCCCGAACCCGAACATTTTCGGGACGTTCGGCCGAACTTCTCGAACCCGAACATCCAGGTGTCCGCTCAACTGTAACTATAACCTCTAATACTATTACACTGTAGAAATACAGTACATCTAGACACCTCTTGAATTCCTTTATTGTACTCACCATCACCACCTCCTCAGGCAGAGAGTTCCATAGTCTCACTGCTTTTACCGTAAAGAATCCTCTTCTATGTTTGTGCACAAACCTTCTTTCCTCCAGACACAGAGGATGTCCCCTCGTCACAGTCACAGTCCTGGGGATAAATAGATAATGGGAGAGATCTCTGTACTGACCCTTGATATATTTATACATACTTATTAGATCTCCCCTCAGTCATATTTTTTTTATAAACTAAATAACCCTAATTTTGATAATCTTTCAGGGTACTGTAGTCCCCCCATTCCTTATTTTACTTGCCCTCCTCTGTACCCTCTCCAGCTCTGCTATGTCTGCCTTGTTCACAGGAGCTCAGAACTGTACACAGTACTCCATCGGTGGTCTGACTAGCGATTTGTAAAGTGGCAGGTTTGTTCTCATCACATGCATCTATGTACCTTTTGATACAACCCATTATCTTATTGACCTTGGCAGCAGCTGCCTGACACTGGTTTCTACAACTTAGTTTGCTGTACATCTTGTCGACACCATTGTGGTGCATGCACAGTACATAAAGTGAGGCTGATGCCCAATTATATACTGCAGTGCACTGGCATTATTCAGGTCCGCGCCTGCACGAGATTTGGAGTGAGCAGAAAGTAGACGTTGCAGGCATGGGGGGACGGCAACAGTGATGTCACAGGCCAAGGGGACAGAGCTTCAAGCACAAAGGGGAGGTACTAGCAGCAACAGAGAAAGCGGGCATAGGCTCATTGAAGAGGCTATAATATATGCCCCAAAATAGAGCTATTTAATGATATCACTCGTCCTACAAAAATTAAGCCCTCATACAGTATATTTATGTAAATTCAAAAATAAAAATGTGACTGATGACTGTCCCTGCAAATTCGAGCTGTCTTGGGTCAACATAGCAGCCCCATTTGGGGCAATCCCTGGGGTGGGCCTATTTGTCTCAAATTTACAAACTGCAGAGTTCATAAATATGCATTAAAATCAGATCAGTAGGGGTCCGACACCTGTTTGCAGTAGCCACCGCATAACAGTTAAAGGGGTTGGCCACTTTCTGGTTATTGTTGACCAATATGGTATTTGTTTTAAGGCTGCACCATTTTCTATATTTCATAAGGTATTTTTCCTTGTTTACAAAGTCTTTTGTGCTGTCCACACAGAGGTCCTGTCCATAAGATGGCCACTGATGGAGGGTCATGTGACCAGGAAAATCACCTCCATGTGTTGTCTCCTCCATTCAAACACACTGCATCTGCTATCTGCACTTGTTCTGTTGGGAGTTTAGTGCAGGTGTAGTGTGTTTGAATGGAGGAGACAACACATGGAGGTGATTTTCCTGGTCACATAACCCTCCATCAGTGGCCATCTTATGGACAGGGCCTCTGTATGAACAGCACAAAAGACTTTGTAAACAAGGGAGAATACCTTATGAAATATAGAAAATGGTGCACACCTAAAACAAAGACCATATTAGTAAGTGCCATATAATCATCTCACAAACACATTGGTGAACTGTAACAGTAAGGTGGACAACCCCTTTAATGGAACCGGAATCAGAAGGCTCCATCCACTATGTAGCATCTCTGCTGCTGTAAAGCTCAGCTCTGTTCAAGTGAATGTTATGTTTCTGATGCCAGCCCCTTGGTGGGTGTGCCAGGTGTCCTTTGGATTGATCACCAATATCTAAATGATGGAAAACCACTTTAAAAAGGTAAAAAGAGTTTTACCCATTAACAAGATTTATCACCAAACCACAGGAAAGCTGATAAATAGTAGATCTCTGCGAGACTTTCTGGTTGAGCCACCCAGTTACTGATATGGAGAACCCTAATCCCCTTTCCTCCTCAGTAACACGTGCAGTAGGCAGGATTTGTACTGACCATTCTGACTCCACTGTCTATATACTCCTATAGATATGCTGTATACAGGGCAGCACCATGCATGTTTGACCGCAGCTCACTCCAACGCCTTCTCACAGCAGATATGCTGCTGAGGAATAATGGGAAGCTTCTGTCCCACATAGTAGTGATTCGTGGGGTTCCCTACAGTGGTCTCTCAGCAATCTAATTTTATGTTAGTAGGAGTCTTTTGCGTGTAGGAAAACCCTTTAAGTTTTCTTTGCATTACATCAGAAATATCCTTGAAATAATTACCAATCTACATATTTTCACAACTTCCCTGTTCTTTTAATTTTCCCTTTTTGTCAGGGAAGTGCATATTACTAAACACAGTTCATCAGGTGAGCCAGCCGGTCTGGGTGAGAAATACAGGCATGTGGGCTTGTTATATTCCAAGGCAAAACAATCATTTCTGGTTTACAGTAAGCATCATGTATCATTTTATGTCGGAAGCAGCGTGCGGTGATTCTACTATTCACTATACTACTGGTAGTAACAGTGTAACATGTAGAAGTTCTAACACAATAAGAGGTACATATATCAGGGCCAACACTCTTTTATCTGAATCTAAAAGTCACTAAATCCCTGAAAATATATTAGAAAATTACATAAGCTTTCATTATACAAAGAATACAAAGAAAATTTATTAAAAGCATAAATCCCTTTATTGTTAATCAAAAATCTCAGACAAGCCTAATATGCCTTAAAATATTTTTTAAAAAACATGTTAAACTAAACCATTTCTCCAGTGCAGTTCTCTGCGGCGCTGCTTCAGTTCTGCTGCTATTTCTTTACAAATAGCAGTGGTGACGTCCTGAGATAGGGTATGTTACTTCTGCAGCCTGTTCTCAGTGGTAGACCGTATCCTGGTATGTCACTGCGTACGTCACTGCTGCTGTTTGTGAACAAACAGTGGCAGAAGAACCAGAGACAACGCTGCAGAGAGAGGAGCTGGATAAAGAGGTGAAAATAATGTTTTTTAAAATGATCTTAAGCTATTTTAGGGCTTTTGCAAGATTTTTTATTATTCCGGACAATCTATTTAACCCTTTCCTGAATCAACGATTTTCATATATTTTTTTTTTTACTTCTTGCCTCACTTTATTGAGATTTTTCAGGTTAATAAAACAAATACACTAAACAGAGTGTATAGACTGTAAAGACAATACAAATAAATATAAAACCAGGAGAATGAATAAGAACATGATCCATGAAAGAACAGAAATTTGTGAGACGCACAGGACTGAGGAAAAATATGGAGGAGGTGCTTCCAGTAAAGAGGATCCGCCCTTCCTCTGATAATGGATAAATACAAATAAAAAATACTGGGCACTCTCACTTATGCAGAATCATACACTTTATTTACGTACATATAAATTATAATTAATTATTCTATAAACGCATAATCACAATAAAAATAAAATGGATAAAATAAATTCCCTAAAATCACTAAAACACAAAAAAATGGATCCGACCCGCCGTAGTGGGACTAGAGCTGGGGGGTAATCAGTCCATATGCATAAAAAATCCCGAGCTCCCGACTGGTGGCTTACAGTAGTTTTATAACTACAGATGGAACTTTCACAATGTCTTATACAATTCGCAGTCCTAATCCTTTGGAGGAGAGTGACAATACTGCGGTTCAGAGAAATTCACTTGGGTGAGTATATTCGCGGCGTCCCGCTTGTACTCACTGTGCAGTGCGGTTCTTTCAGATCATCAGCTTGTAATCCAAGATCACTCTTGTCTGCTCCTGTCGTCGCTGGATAATGCTGTGGCTTTCTTGCCCGTGTCTTTAAGGTCCTCTGGCTGCCGCTCCGTAGTGACTAAGAGCCGGCAGACACTGGGACTTAAACTTGCTACTATGTAACCTCGTGTGCTGCGCTTGTAGCCGCCGGTGTATCAGGGATTTAATAAGGCACGGAATCCTCAGTTGGTCTGAATAGCAACACAGACTTTATAGTTCCAGTGTATCTTGCTTTAGGATTACTCTGGGGGTCTCTTCACCAAACGCGTTTCGGGGTACTTGCCCCTTCCTCAGTGATCCATGATCCATGAAAGAACACAGCGAGTGATGGTCCAGTATTTATTGTCTGACATGCAGTGAAATATTAGGGCAGTGGTTGTATCTATGTAGTGGCTGTTCAAGGGGAATGTAACAAAAAAGAGCGCAACGCTGGCCAGACAGAACGAATCATGTAGAGCTCAAAGGCGGAAAAGTCAGGTCACAACCTGCAGCCAGTCCAGAGTACCGTCTGTCAGATACCATTCGCTCAGAGTGCAACTGTGCAATCTCTGGAATCATTCAGATACCTAAAAATAATTCTTTGAAAAATATATGTGCATGATTCTCTTTTTTTCTTTATGGTTCCATGTGCTTAATCAACAATAAGCAATTCAATTGTTTAGCAACATCTTGATGGGACGACATTGCGGACTGCAACCAGCACTGCAAAATTCAGAGTGGCCCATGAAAAAGTAGCCTGCCTCCAACCATGGTGCGACAAGATGAATGAGCAAGTGGATTTTTTTTAATTTTTATTACCCACCAGTCACAAAAGATGTTGAAAGTGGTCCCCGTTGAGATCTATGCATCTTTGGGCACGTTGGATTATGCTTGTGGATGCTGCGGATGGTGTTTGTGATGTTTTCCTTGAGTTTATCCAGGGGATGTAGACACTTTCTGTTTTAAATTTCCCCACTGATAAAAATCGCGTGAGGACAAGTGTGGGGGACATAGTGGCCATAACCCCTTGCTCACAGTTCACTCCTCTGTAAACAGTTCTGTGAGGAGTGGCATGTTGCCCCATCTTGTTGGAAAAAGCAGGACATTTCTTCTTCTGCAGCATCACTGATGAAGAGTCAACATATTCTGACATGCCCAAAAATGCACAGATGTGAACGGGGACCTTTTTCAGCATCTTTTGTGACTTGTGAGTAATTAAAAAAAAATAAAAATCCACTTGCTTGTTCATTTTATTAGATGTTTCTCCCCAATAGAAACAATGGCAAATTATTTGACAAAGTTTCTAACAATTGGGATACCGCAGATATCTCCTTATCTTAGGTTGACCCCCTCTGTGTTCCCAAAAACAAAAGTTCGGACTTTGTTTTCTGTAAAGCTGGAAAAGAAATCAAAATGCTGCATGACGTAGCTCTTTTGACAATTTTTTGGGTGATCTTCCGTAAATAATAATTTGTCAGTGAATAAAGTGACTCACATAGTCACAAATTAGGATCCTGCAAAAAGTCTGTTACCTGTCTAAGAATCTAGCCAGGGGTTCTAGTGCCAGGTTAAAGAGGAGAGGAGACAGGGGGCATCCCTGCTGTGTCCCCTTGCCTGAAGCAAATTGAGTAGATAAGTTTCCCTGTGTGCTAATCTGTTCCTGTGGGTTTTTGTATAGTGTCTGACTATAAACCCGTAAGGGGCCAGTCTTGCCACCCTGTCAAACACCCCTCCAGCCACTTCTACTAACAATATTGCACGCTTTTCCTGCATCTAAAGTGACCAGAGTGGGTGCCGATGTCCTAACCTCCCTGTTTCCATAAAGCTAAGGCTACTTTCACACTTGGGTTCAGAGCGGATCCGTCTGAGACGGATCCGCTCATATAATGCCGACGGTGGATCCGTTCAGAACGGATCCGTCTGCATTATATTGTAAAAAGTGTCAAAGTGTCAATTTCTAAGTGTCAAAGTAGCCTCAGATGGATCCGTCCAGACTTTACATTGAAAGTCAATGGGGGACGGATCCGTTTGAAAATTGAGCCATAGTGTGTCATATTCTAACAGATCCGTCCCCATTGACTTACATTGTAAGTCTGGACGGATCCGCTTGCCTCCGCACGGCCAGACGGACACCCGAACGCTGCAAGCAGGGTTCAGGTGTCCGCTTGCTGAGCGGAGCAGAGGCTGAACGCTGCCAGACTGATGCATTCTGAGCGGATCCGCGTCCACTCAGAATGCATTAGGGCAGTACGGATCCGTTCGGGGCCGCTTGTGAGCCCCTTCAAACGGAACTCACAAGCGGAGCCCCGAACGCTAATGTGAAACTAGCCTAATAGTGCTTTCCTGATATTTGTTACCACCGATCTCGCCTTCGCAAACCCAACTTGTTACAGGCGGATGAAGGTGGGCAAAACACCTGCCAGTCTGTTTGTGATTAGCGTTAAGTCCTGGTTTATTGACGAGATCAGGCAGTATGATGCCAGATTCTCTAGGTCTATTTCCTCCTTCACAAGCAACTTAATATGCATCATGTTCACCTGTGTAGACAGATCCATCCCCACCGGTATTCCATTACACAGGCATGAAATTTCCCTGAGTGGCCACATCCTAGAGACTTTCCCACAGGCAGCTGAATCATAGTTTGTTGAACCTCCTGTGCGGTTATCACGGCATTGAAAGCCTTCAACTGCTCCTCCACCCCAAGTTTAGGCAATTTCACTGTCTCTCAGAAGGCTGTTCCTTCAATGAGTCATATGGATTCTGCTCAGTGTTAGGGACATACAGTGAGGAACAGAAGTATTTGAACACCCTGCGATTTTGCAAGTTCTCGCACTTAGAAATCATGGAGGGGTCTGAAATTCACATTGTAGGTGAATTCCCACTCTGAGAGACAGAATTTAAAAATTTTTTTTTAGGGAATCTCATTGTATAATTTTTAAAGAATTTGTCTCGCACTGCTGCACACTTGGCAATCAGCAAGAATACTGACTCTCAAAGACATGTTACTGTGCCTTAAAAAGGCTACCTCTACTTCACTCATTAATCTAACTTAGTAGCACCTGTCTGAGCTTTTTAAAGACAATGGTCCGAGCTCTTTAAAGACACCTGTCCACCCCACAGTTAGTCAGACTCCAACTACTACCATGGACAAGACCAAAGAGCTGTCAGAAGACACCAGAGACAAAATTGCCACTCCACAAGGCTGAAAAGGGCTACGGGGAAATTGACAAGCAGCTTGGTGAAAGTAGATCAACTGTTGGAGCAATTGTTAGAAAAAGACGACTGTCAGTCTCCCTCGGACTGGGGCTCCGTGCAAGATCTCACCTCGTGGATGATCCAGAGGAGGCATGGGAGAAAGTCATGTGGTCAGATAAGACCAAAGTTTACTTATTGGTCTAAACTTCACTCATCGTGTTTGGAGGAAAAAGAAGGATGAGTTGCATCCCAAGAACACCATCCCTACTGTGAAGCATGGGGGTGGTAACATCATGCTTTCTGTGAAGGGGACAGGACGACTGCACTGTATTAAGGAGAGGATGAATGGGGCCATTTATTGTGACATTTTGAGCAACAACCTCCTTCCGTCAGAGCATTGAAGATGGGCCGTGGCTGCGTCTTCCAACATGACAATGACCCGAAGCACACAGCCAGGATAACCAAGGAGTGGCTCCGTAAGAAGCATATCAAGGTTCTGGAGTGGCCTAGCCAGTCTCCAGACCTAAATCCAATAAAACATCTTTGGAGGGAGCTAAAACGCCGTGTTGCTCAGCGACAGCCCCAAAACATGACAGATCTAGAGGAGATCTGTGTGGAGGAGTGGGCCAAAATCCCTGTAGCAGTGTGTGCAAACCTGGTAAAGAACTACAGGAAACGTTTGACCTCTATAATTGCAAACAAAGGCTTCTGTACCAAATATTAACACTGATTTTCTCAGGTGCTCAAATACTTGTGTTCATCAGTGCAAGACAAATAAATTCTTAAAAAATCATACAATGTGATTTCCATTTTTTTATTTTTTATTTTTAGCTCTCCATGCCATTGACCAGCTCCTCCCTTGTAGTTCTGGTCTGATTCCTCACCTTTCTTATCATCAATGATAACCCACGAGGTGAGATCTTGCATGGAGTCCCAGTCCGAGGGAGACTGACAGTCTTCTTTAGCCTCTTCCATTTTCTAACAATTGCTCCAACAGTTGATCTATTTTCACCAAGCTGCTTGTCAATTGCCCTGTAGCCCTTTCCAGCCTTGTGGAGGTCCACAATTTTGTCTCTGGTGTCTTCTGACAGCTCTTTGGTCTTGCCCATGGTAGTAGTTGGCGTCTGACTGACTGTGGGGTGGACAGGTGTCTTTGAAGAGCTCAGACAGGTGCTACTAAGTTAGATTAATGAGTGGAGTAGAGGTGGACTTTTTAAAAGCACAGTTACAGGTCTTTTAGAGACAGAGTTCTTGCTGTTTCTTAGGTGTTCAAATACTTGTGTTCAGCAGTGCAAGACAAATACATTCTTAATCCATACAATGTGATTTCCTGAATTTTTCTTTATTTTATTCTGTCTCTCAGAGTGGGAATGCATCTACAATGTGAATTTCAGACACCTTCATGATCTCTAAATGGGAGAACTTGCAAAATCGCAGGGTGTTCAAATACCTCTGTCCCTCCCTGTATATGTGAACTCAGCCTGTTATTGCCATGTTACAGGAGTTTTTCTGAAAACTCTGCAGCCTGTGTCTATTTATTTTAGGATTTTTGACTACTTATATTTCCTGAAGATTACATTTTTTCCCTGCAATGATTGATGTTACAGGATTGTTAAAACATACAGGAAAAAAAGTATGTGTGCAGCTTCAGGTCACCACAGAGAGCAAATACTTCAAGGTACAGAATATTAATCGATACCAGACCCTGATATAGAATACTGGTGCTCGGATTCTACATGACCAACATCACAGTCTAGTCATACAACAATGAGATACAATGTATCTGAATGTTTTGCCTTGTTATGTCTACCAATGCCTTGTTCTGTCTTAATCTGTTTCATTTTTCCTACCATATATGTAGCAGCATTATTTCTTCCATATTTTTTTTTTTAGATCAGTTTGTATTATCTTTACAGAAACACCGAACTTGCTCTTGAAATATTAAATTTCTTATGCGGAAATTAAATACCACCTCATGCAGGGATATTACGCTGGCAGAAAGACAACATTTATGCTAGAAACCTGCTGAATCCTATTATAGTGAATAGGGATCCAGCTGTGTCCGGCTATGCTGGATACGGTAACTCTGGTAGCCTGCTCCTCTGCTGGAACAGACTACCAGATTTACCAAATGGAGATGTAAACAAAGCCCATATATACAGGTCCTTCTCAAAAAATTAGCATATTCTGATAAAGTTCATTATTTTCTGTAATGCACTGATAAACATTAGACTTTCATATATTTTAGATTCATTACACACCAACTGAAGTAGTTCAAGCCTTTTATTGTTTTAATATTGATGATTTTGGCATACAGCTCATGAAAACCCCAAATTCCTATCTCAAAAAATTAGCATATCATGAAAAGGTTCTCTAAACGAGCTATTAACCTAATCATCTGAATCAACTAATTAACTCTAAACACCTGCAAAAATTCCTGAGGCTTTTAAAAACTCCCAGCCTGGTTCATTACTCAAAACCGCAATCATGGGTAAGAATGCCGACCTGACTGCTGTCCAGAAGGCTATCATTGACACCCTCAAGCAAGAGGGTAAGACACAGAAAGAAATTTCTGAACGAATAGGCTGTTCCCAGAGTGCTGTATCAAGGCACCTCAGTGGGAAGTCTGTGGGAAGGAAAAGTGTGGCAGAAAACGCTGCACAACGAGAAGAGGTGACCGGACCCTGAGGAAGATTGTGGAGAAGGACCGATTCCAGACCTTGGGGGATCTGCGGAAGCAGTAGACTGAGTCTGGAGTAGAAACATCCAGAGCCACCGTGTACAGGCGTGTGCAGGAAATGGGCTACAGGTGCCGCATTCCCCAGGTCAAGCCACTTTTGAACCAGAAACAGCGGCAGAAGCGCCTGACCTGGGCTACAGAGAAGCAGCACTGGACTGTTGCTCAGTGGTCCAAAGTACTTTTTTCGGATGAAAGCAAATTTTGCATGTCATTCAGAAATCAAGGTGCCAGAGTCTGGAGGAAGACTGGGGAGAGGGAAATGCCAAAATGCCTGAAGTCCAGTGTCAAGTACCCACAGTCAGTGATGGTCTGGGGTGCCATGTCAGCTGCTGGTGTTGGTCCACTGTGTTTTATCAAGGGCAGGGTCAATGCAGCTAGCTATCAGGAGTTTTTGGAGCACTTCATGCTTCCATCTGCTGAAAAGCTTTATGGAGATGAAGATTTCATTTTTCAGCACGACCTGGCACCTGCCCACAGTGCCAAAACCACTGGTAAATGGTTTACTGACCATGGTATTACTGTGCTCAATTGGCCTGCCAACTCTCCTGATCTGAAACCCATAGAGAATCTGTGGGATATTGGGAAGAGAAAGTTGAGAGACGCAAGACCCAACACTCTGGATGAGCTTAAGGCCGCTATCGAAGCATCCTGGGCCTCCATAACACCTCAGCAGTGCCACAGGCTGATTGCCTCCATGCCACGCCGCATTGAAGCAGTCATTTCTGCAAAAGGATTCCCGACCAAGTATTGAGTGCATAACTGAACATAATTATTTGAAGGTTGACTTTTTTTGTATTAAAAACACTTTTATTTTATTGGTTGGATGAAATATGCTAATTTTTTGAGATAGGAAATTTGGGTTTTCATGATCTGTTTGCCAAAATCATCAATATTAAAACAATAAAAGGCTTGAACTACTTCAGTTGGTGTGTAATGAATCTAAAATATATGAAAGTCTAATATTTATCAGTACATTACAGAAAATAATGAACTTTATCACAATATGCTAATTTTTTTAGAAGGACCTGTATACCTAACAAAGACAAATTAACAGAACTATAAATACCTAAGAACGCAATATCGACGACAACCAATCACCCAGGGGCACATAGTAGGAAAAGCACAAAGTAATATGAAAGCCAAAGGACCGACCAGCACATGCATTCACTGAACAACGATCTCTAATATCTTAGGAGTTGAAGTCTCACGAGAGTTGCTACAGATGATTGAAAGAACACTAGAAAAGGGGAAGTCAGCATCAATTTACCAAACTAGAGATGGAGGCAGTCGAAATAGGCCAGATCGCATGGATTTTTTTCTGGGATCCCACAATATATTTATATATAAATAAATTAGTTGTTAATATTGGAGGGAGCTATTCACAGCACAAATCCATTGAGCACAGGATGGTATAATGTCAATTATCTAGTTCCTAGCGATTCATTTCCTAGCTTGAAAAAGTGCTTAATGTAGGAAAAGAGCATGTGGTGGAGAAATTCATAGTGATCCTACGAGACCAAGTAGGCAAGTCAGAGGGACCGGAACACCCATAAGATCATTTAAGAATTGAATAACTTGTGCCCAATATCCCTGAATTAGTTTATATTTAGGGCATAAATCTGGTCTGCCCGACAATATGTAGCCACTCTAGCTGTAGTCAGGTATGCTTGGTGGACAATGTATAGCTGGAAGACTCAGAGTATTTGGGGGAGGTTTTCCTTTGGACCAATCTGTAGAAATCTTACCTATTACCATTTCCATTTGGATTTACTTGGTGCATTAATGTTAACTTGACGATAAGTGGGGAGGAATTTATAGATCGTAGAGATACTCTTGGTTACCTTTTAGTATAAGCGATGGTATAAGGAAGTCAGACAGAACCAGGTTCTGTGTCCCAAATTGCACAGTGTAAGCATGACGCAATTGGAGGTATCGAAACAGCATACGGGTAGACAAGTGAAACTCTTCCTCTAAAGTTTGAAAAAGGGTTAAATGTTCCCATTAGCAACAGTGTGGCCAAGATATTGTTTACTCGATCTAAGTAACAACTCCAGGTCTGGAATAGAAAGGAATTCTGGAAGCTGACTGTTAAACCAGAGAGGGGTATGGACATGATATAAGGCAGGGGCGTTGCTAGGGTTTCAAAAGATCCGGGGCCCAAGCACCAATGCATATGGCCCAATTCTCTAAGTTGAACAACCGCACCCCCCCCCCCTTCCCCCTGCTAGCAATAGAACTGAAAACATTTTGCTGTATTTGCTATACAGCAGCACATACCTCTCACATCCAAGGCCTCCCAGGTGACGTCTCCTCTGATGTAGATCTTCTCTGTCATCATCTTCTCCATTCGGTCCAGACAACTTCTCTCAGCTGCATCTCGTCTCTGCAGAGTGTGACACACAGACATCTTGGCTTCCTTACTTTTCTGTACCCCCAAATACTATCCTGAAGAAAAATGAGTTCCATGCAGATAATCATTCCCCATAGTAACAGTACTCCTCATAGACCCACCAATAGTAATTCCCTTCTAGAATGCTCTCATTAGTAATACTTCTCCCTACTGGACCCAACAGTGATAAGGCTCCACAAGAGTGCCTTCATTAGTAGAGCCCTCCAGTATTAATAATGCCCTTACAGAGCCCCCAGTATTAATAAGGCCCTCTATTGCCCCCCCAGTGGTAATAAAGCTCTCTACAGACCCCTCAGTAGTAATAAGGCCCCCCATAGTGCTCTTAGTAGAAATAATGCAGATCCCTCCTATAGTGCCCTCAGTAGTAATACGACGCCTAATGTCCCCTGGATTTAAAATGCCCCCACATTGCCCTCAGTATTTATATCACCCCTTACTGTTATGATGCTCGCCCTGAAGTGCCCCCAGTATTTATAATGTGGCCTGCAGTGCCCCCTGTAGTTATATTCCTCTGTTTAGTGTCCTTAGAAATTATAAGTCCTCAGCACCTCTGCCATACAGTCCCATGTAAATAACACTATTTCCCTCCCTCCGCCATAGAGTCCCATATAAATACCATCACACCATTTCTCCAGCCCCCTCCAATATACAGTCCCATGTAAATAACATCCCTCTCTTTCTACAGCCCCCTCCAAAATACAGTCCTATGTAAATAACATCACAGCATCTCTCCTTCCCCTTTCAATACACAGTCCCATGTAAATAACATCACCCCCTCCCCAGCTACCTTCAATATACAGTCCCATGTAAATAACATCACCTCCTCAATATTCAGTCCATATAAATAACATCACTCCCTCCCCCAGACACCTTCAACATACAGTCTGATGTAAATAAAATCACCCCCTCCCCAGCCACCTCCAACATGCAGTCCCATGTAAATAACATTACCCCTTAACATTCAATTCATAGAAACATAGAAACATAGAATGTGTCGGCAGATAAGAACCATTTGTCCCATCTAGTCTGCCCAATATACTCAATACAAGCCCTTTTCCCTATCTTATATGAAGGATGGCCTTATGCCTATCCCATGCATGCTTAAACTCCACTGTATTTGCAGCTACCACTTCTGCAGGAAGGCTACTCCATGCATCCACTACTCTCTCAGTAAAGTAATACTTCCTGATATTACTTTTAACCCTTTGCCCCTCTAATTTAAAACTATGTCCTCTTGTAGCAGTTTTTCTTCTTTTAAATATTCTCTTCTCTTTTACCTTGTTGATTCCCTTTATGTATTTAAAAGTTTCTATCATATCTCCTCTGTCTCGTCTTTCTTCCAAGCTATACATGTTAAGGTCCTTTAATCTTTCCTGGTAAGTTTTATCCTGCAATCCATGTACTAGTTTAGTAGCTCTTCTCTGAACTCTCTCCAAAGTATCAGTATCCTTCTGGATATATGGTCTTCAGTACTGAGCACAATACTCCAAATGAGGTCTCACTAGTGCTCTGTAGAGCGGCATGAGTACCTCCCTCTTTCTACTGGTAATTCAATTCCTCTCCCTATACACCCAAGCATTCTGCTAGCATTTCCTGCTGCTCTATGACATTGTCTGGCTACCTCTAAGTCTTCTGAAATAATGACCCCTAATTCCCTTTCCTCAGATACTGAGGTTAGGACTGTATCACTGATTTTATATTCTGCTCTTGGGTTTTTACGCCCCAGGTGCATTATCTTGCACTTATCAACATTAAATGTTAGTTGAATCACTGTCGTTTGGAACGCTACATTTCTGTTAAAACTGTTACTTTATTAATCAGAAAAACAAAAGGGAAGGGGGACTAACCTATATTAAAAATTCTAGGACACCATCCATTCAGTATAGGGTCGATATGAGGACCTATGAGCCGCATACACGGTAAATGCAACTGCGGGTGGGGTCACTAGAAATGCCGCAGGCTAGTGCTATACTGCAAGTGAAAGCAGAGGGCCATGGGGCCGTGCTAATTGATTCCACAGAAGTAAGCACTATGGCGCGGTCAGAGTGCTCTGAATCACTGCCAGCTCATGGATCCCTCGACTAAAGTTATGGATAGACTAATCCAGTGATAAACATCTGCCTGCAGAAGCCGATCTCAATTGAATCCATCCGTTCATGTGAAACGGATGTCTAAGAATCGGCCCTGCAGACACGAATCACTGGATCTAAGCTAAGCTGGGTGAAACAGACAGATCTGGATTGCTGTTGCTCATCTACCTGCAGAGGGCTGAGAGCCGCAGACCTCAACTGCAGTGTGAGCGCAAAGCAGATACATATGAACATTAATTCATCCCCACACCACACTCGACGCGTTTCGCCATAAGGCTCGTCAGGAACGTGTATCTGTGGTTAACAGGATAAATATTCAAAGCTGCTAAGCCTCCATTACAGAGGCTGCAGCTGTAAGTACGAGGTGGCCAAGCTTTCCCCTACAGTTATATCAGATACCAAATTCTAAAAAAGTAAGATTTGAATTCCATGTAAATATCACTCCCTCCCACAGCTGCCTTCAATATGCAGCCCCATATAAATAACATTACCCCTCAACATACAGTACCATGTAAATAACATCACCCTACCCCAGCCACTTCCAAATTTAAGTCCCATGTAATTAACATCACTCCACCTCACTGTCCCATGTAAATAACTTCCCTCCCTTCAGCACTAACATACAGTCCTAGTTAAATAACTACAACTCCCAACATTGCTCTGCCTCTCACACTGAGTAATCTAGCCCTCACTTACCTCCCCTCATGTAGCAAACCTCACCACAGCTTCTTCCCAGGGCTTTTCTTCACTGCTGAGGTCCTCTCCTGCACTGGTCACGTGATAGTGACATCATCCCAGGTCCTTTTCAGCTACTGCATTTAGAACTGATCACATGACCTGTGAGGTCATCACAGGTCCTTCAGCTCTTGCAGGGCATTAGATTCAATTGTATTGCCGTCCTGAGGATGGCAATACAGTTATATCTAACAGGCAGGCAGGACATTCGGGGCCAGGGACAAAACATCAGGGGCCCAGGCCCTGAATGTATTGACCTAGCAACGCCCCTGATATAAGCACACAAGCCCACACTTGTCTACTTGTTGCAATATGAAATTTAAGGAAGTAGGGAGAGAGGATACTCTCTATTTGATAAAAATAGCATATCTGGGGTCTGCAATGGGCATGGGTAAGTCATCCACCACTAGAACACGAGTCCTCTGAAGCTCCAAATCTTCCCAAGCAGTGAGTTGAGAAAGTTAAGCAGAAATATTTATTGTAAGGTGTATTGAGTGCTTTGACCCCACAAGAAAAATATTTTTTTTCTTCCAGAAAAAGTCGCTTTAGGCCCAAATGTTTCACTTTCACAAGGGCTAACAGGAGAAAATGGACCCCGCATTTTGTTACCCATTTTCCCATTTTTTATATAAAAATAATATATATTGAACAACAACAAAGAGAGTATATGAAATTCCTTAAATGAAATATGTTTATTAAAAATTATTAAAAAAGTGTACATGACACTAATACAAACAGTATATATAATGAGAATTTCCAAAGTTTACCGCAACTATAACGCCCAATTTACAAAGTAACAAAACAAGCAGTCATATTCAAGCAAAAATGTCACCTTGCGGTGTTGGTGGTAATTCACACCATGCGGCAATTCTGCCTCAAAGAGTCCTTGCTCATGGCAGCACCAACTGGTTTTCACGCCAAACAGGTAGCAAGCCTTCTTCCAGACACAAGGCTCCCAGATCCCAACACAGAGCCATGACTTCTGAGTCCAGCTGCCTATTTAAGGACAGCCAGGTGCTGCCAAAACCCGGATCAGCACTTAAAATCTGGTCCGGTATTTTACCTCACCTGGCTGTAAATCAGCCCAGCAGCACATGCTGGGAGGAAAATACCTGTTTTCCCAGACCAAACCTCTCACTGTGTCACAGTATATATTAGTGTTGAGAGAATTGAAGCATCCAAAGTGGAATTCGAATAAAATTTCGATTGGCAACGAATCCGAACTTTCTTGCACTTTGTGATAATGAAGCGTTTTTTTCCTAAAATGGCGGCTACACGTGTTACAAAGTGAAAGTTAGAAGCCCAGGAATGCGATATGACCCATAATGCTATTCAAGCAGCCAAACAGCAGATGGCCATCCCCTGTGATGTCACAGCCCTTTAAAAGCCTCATCCTGCACGATCTCCGCCATTTCTCTGTGATCTGAGCATGGGGAGAGACGTGACAAGCGCTAGGGACAGTGTTCATGAAGCCTTTAATGTAGAGAGATTGTAGGGAGAGTTTTTACACACTGTACTGTGAGCATGGGGAGAGCATAGAGAGACTGCAGGGACAGTGGAGACTCTGTGTACCAAACCCTGGTGTCCTCTGCCTGACCTTGGGGGAGACAGGTGCTGATTTACTCAGCACCAATCACCCCCGTCTGAACCCCCTGCAACACCATAAATGGTTGCCGGCGCTGCTGAAGATGGGATGGGCCGGTCTTGATTGCAGCAATCGGAGCTGCAGGACGGTGGAAAAAGCTGTTTGTGCCTTTAGTTAAGATGGCAGAGTAGCCATTTTATCCCGGTCACCATGCGATTAGGTGCGCTGACCGGAGTTTGCTATGACGTACTAGTACGTTGAAGGTCATCAAGTCACTTGCAGCCATGACATACTAGTATGTCAAGGAGTTAAGAATTATACATATTATGTTATTATAAGTACAATACATGTATTTTGAAACTTTGAAATGTATAACCTGTATCTCACTGATGATTAATGCTTCTTATGTATCTGTTCAGATAACTTCATTGTTTGTTGTCATGTTCTTCTTCTATGAAAAAATAAACAATAAACTCAGATTAAATATTAATTATGTTACTAATAACTATTTTATATTGTAAGTACAGTATATAGACGTGATCAAGATAAAACAGAACATGTCTGGTGTGTCCTAGTAACATGTAATAAAAACTACTTCAGCCAATCCCTATGATGGGCAAGATTTCGTTTTTGGTTTATTGCATGATTGATGTTCTTCTCCTGATTGCCAGTCTACGAAACTGGAGCTTTGGAGTATTTCCTTCCTTGGTAGTGGTGACCTTCTTGGAGTAGTGGATTCTTTACACTAATCGCCTAGTCATTTTATTATTGTTGCAAGAATTAGGGTGAGGACTCACTTTTTTGCTATAATTTTGTTTATGGGATTAAGAAAATTATGTCTTTGAAATCCAGCAGAAAACAGAAAGAAAAATCTGAAGATGCAGAAAATGGAACAACACAAATATTGCCCCCCAAGGCGACAAAGGTCCTCTCTGGAATACATGAAAGTCTGGACTACTTACCTTCTCATAGTGAAGTCTATAAAACATGGCTAAAACTGAAGCCCTACAGGTAACATAACTACTTGCTACTGTAAACTGAAGCGACTATACCTACAGTATATTTGTAAGTTTCTTGTTATAATGCTGCAAGCTGATTTATGGAGAAGCAGCTCCTTCCTTTACTTCTAGTCAATACTTTCATTTTGACCATTTAATCAATATTTTACGTAGACACATTCATATTAATGAGGCATAAAAAAAATTTGGCAACAAATCATCCTGTGAAAACAGGGATCTGCTGCCAACAAGCAATTAATCTCTATGGGGATGAAGAATCTCGGTAGTGATCGTTTCTTCCCATACAGAGGAGATGATTGCTGTATGTAAATATATTTCACACGATTGGGAAACAAGGCATTTCTAATCATGATAGGTAGTATCAGAATATGCAAATGGGCGCTTAGACTATATAGAACTTTTATTAGGCACTATAATGATTATTTTTAATTAAGATTATCTAATACTGTTACTTCATAAAATAAATAATATGGAAATTTACGAGGCAAAAGTGGAAGGTGCCGCAAAGTGTTCCAGAACAACCCATGTACCTCAGCTCTGTCTCTGCTGGTCTTTGAAGACCTACAAACATCTCATATTCTTTAATATTTACAGGCCACATTTCCACGTATGCTGGTGATATATTAACTGATTCATTTTGGATTATACAACCACAGTGAGATCAATAGCCATACTTTTTATCCGTAGGTCAGACTGGGATCGTTGGCTGATGATGGCACTTATTGGAATTGTAGTGGGCATAGTGGGTTTCCTAATGCACCAAATTATAGATACTTGTTTTGAAATGAAGTGGGAACTTGCTGAACAGTATATCAGGGTAAGTGTCTTCTGATATTGGACTAATATTTACATGTGACTTTTAGAGCTCCTACACCTGTGCAAAGCTTTGCGGAATGGAATAGTGCAGTCTGCTTCTATTAAATACAACTGATAAAGGTATGTCAACGTAAACCAGACCAATGGAGGCCAAAAGGACCGATGGATATGTTTGATTTATGTCCTGGGAGCTTTTCCACAACCAATTGAGTTTGAGTGTTGCCTAAAAAGAGAGAAAACAACTGAGAAGATATCTTCATGAAATGTCTATGTATAATTTCATTTCAGCATGGTGATTTCTTCACAACTTGGCTTATTATCCTTGGTATTGGCTTTGGCATGGTTTTTTTTGCATCTGGACTTGTGTTGGTAAGTAAAGATTTTATAATTGAATGAAGAAAATTTTAATGTTGTCAGTGCCTGAATATACCCTATATACTGTATATCAGTCTGGTGTTTAAGCCCAAGATGAAATGACCTTTATTGTTGTATCAATTATGTTTTTATGTTACATGTTTTTATTTTATATTGTTATACTTGTTCATACTACTATCTATATTTAAACAAAATCCTGAAATATTGCAGTTTTCACACTGATAACTGAACCTCACAATATACTGATACTTCAAACTCTGCAGTCATCTCATTAAGAAAAGTAACACATCTATTATAAAGGCAGGGGCAGATCAAGCTATTGACAATAGGTGATGTTCACAGCTCACTTCTTCCCCCTCCCTTCATAACCTCCTCTGCAAGGGTATCTCATAGAAACTAATGAGTTATCTCCAGGCACCGCTTTTCTATGTCCATAGAGCTGCTCTTAAGTGAATTTCCTAACTGATGTTCACAGTGCAGCCGCTCAGGCAGCCCCTGAGACCATAATCTCACACTGAAAACAGAATAGAAAATGTACAATCATACAATAAAAAGAGATTTATAATAAGGATGGGAAAGCTGATATTTAGGAATATTTAAATTATAGCCATGATACATGAATTGGTCAAGGCTGAATGTATGTATAATATAATAATAATAAAAAGTTAGACATCTTCCTTGTATAATATACAGGCAGATTACTTGTGTGAACAATGTAGAAAATTGATCCAGAAATCTGTGTGATAGTTGAACATCCGTATGGTCCAGTACAGTCATATGCATAAGACCTAATAGAATCCATGAATGGGTTTTTACCTACAGTAGTGATATTTCTTTTAGGTAAAGCCCATTCATTCAAAGCAAAGCATTGCATTTATAAGCAAAACAGGGGCCATGTTACTGGACATGGATAACAGGGAAAAAACACACAATGAAAACAGATGTTCCTAAATTCCCGTGTATGCTCATTGTCAGGTTCCTTGTTTATATGGATCACAGTCCTTGAAATTGGAAAGCTTTGATAAAATACCTAGCGGAACTTCACTTTAAAATATCTCTATACATGGCAATGTGAAGAATATCAAATACATGTATAAATGAAATATTTTTGTGTTCATTCAAAGTAAATTATATCTGTCATTCATGTCCTTTCAGTTTTTATGTCCAGCTGGATCACCAAGTGGCCTCCCTGAAGTTATTGGCTATTTAAACGGAGCATCAATAAGACACATCTTTAACATAAGAACATTTTTTGGAAGTTTTTTCTCATGTGCCTTATCTGTGTCAGCAGGACTCTTTTGTGGACCAGAAGCACCGATGATCCATATAGGGTAAGAGTATTCATAGGTATAGTTCAGGCTCAATGAACGAATGCATTCAGTCACTTTGCTCTAACTAGTATACTTGTGCATGTCAACTATAATAATGTCTTAACCTCTTACTAACATATGCTGAGCATGCTTGTCAGAAGCAGTTGGCATGAAGATTGTGCGGCACTGCTAGAGGGCTTCTAATGGCATTGAACGGATCCTCACAGTTCAACCTTTTGTGTGCCACAACCATGGCATAAAAAGGGAGATACTCAGGTTTAACCACCAGAATGTTTATTCACTCAGATTCAGTAACCCTCTAATCTTCTACCCTTCCTTGGTTCGTAAGGGGCAGTTGTCCTCAGAAAATGACCTATTATTTAAATTAAGGTGGGAATTTAACAAGCTGAAATATGCCTATATTAGGCGTATTTCAGGCGAACAGCTAGTTGTGATGCAAGCTGCGACTTCTCCCCACTCATGCCAGGTCTAAAATTGTAGGAGTGGTGTGGTCGGGGGAGGGGATGGGCCGGCAGGCCTGTCTCATTTACCATTTTCTACACCTGTTTCAGGCATAGAAAAAGGTCTAAATGTAAGATCCGTTAATGTTATGGAGAGGCCGGCGCCTCGACATAACTCGGGCAGATCCTCCGCCTGCTTAGGGCTTTATTAAGACCAGTGTCTAAAACGCCGCTCTTAATAAATGTTCCCCTAAATTTTTATTTTTGTCATTTTTTTTTACCAATTTTTATTTTAATTTTTTTTATTTTTCATGTCTCATGTCACCATTTATATTTAAAAATAAATACTAAAATCCCTTAATTGTATACTGATCACTTGCTGCCCCATAATAAAAAAATAAAATAAACAGAAAATAAAATTCAAAATGTAGCGAAAATAAAAGCAGATTAGCAGATAAAATATGTATTACTATCTGGTTTCAGTTATTAAAACATATAGATGATACATTCCCTTGTCTTCAGTCATATATGGTTATTCACCAACCGTGCGATGTTTCAACTTCACAGAGTCTTTTTCAAGCATATGAATTATAACAGTGAAGAGCCCACTTATATACACCTAGTACCAAATAATAAAATTGGGGGACTGCCCTAATCAGGATCCTCCCACCCTCACATAAATAACACCTGTGTTTAACTAATAATATAAATCACTTTGTGCATATATATCAAATAATACATTTCACATACCACACTTGTTCCCAATACATTCTAATGTCTGAATGGAAACCTCCCGTTTCCCAATACTTTCTAACGTCTGAATGAAAAGGAGCGTCTTGGGTTGCCTGGAGACGCGAGGCTCCACATAGGCATGACTACTCCAAGCGCTTCACCTCCTGTCCGACGGTACATTCTAGTACCAGGTCGGGATTATACTAATGGGATTGTTATAATTTATAAGTATAGGGATGTATTGTTTTATTTGATGAAAGGGGAGTTGAGGCTGTTAAGAATATTTTATACAGCAATCATAAATGGACATTTGATTTAACGATTACCTATGAACTTTGGCAATGCATGCACAATGGGGATTCAGAGATGCTGAGAGACGCCTTCAATGTCTAGTACAAGTGGGCTCTTCACTGTTATAATTCATATTCTTGAAAAAGACTCTGTGGGAAGTCGAAACGTTGCACGATTGGTGGATAAACATACAGTCCTGATCAAAAGTTTGAGACTTGAAAAATGGCAAAAAATCATATTTTACATTGTTGGATCTTAACAAGGTTCCAAGTAGAGCTTCAACAGGCAACAAGAAGAAATGAGAGTGAGACAAAACATTTTTTGAGCATTTAATTAATAGACAATAACGATTAAACTGAAACAGGCTGTTTTTCAGCTGATCCAAATTTTAGGACCACATGCCTTTAAAAGGCCAAATCTGTGCAAAGATGTGGATTCATTGTCATTTTCTGTCAGGTAGTCACACGTTGTGATGGCAAAGGCCAAAAAACTCTCCCTTTTTGAACATGGTCGGGTTGTTAAACTGCATAAGCAGGGTCTCTCACAGCGCGCCATCGCTGCTGAGGTGGGACGCAGTAAGACAGTCATTTGGAATTTGTGAAATTATCCTGAGGGTTGTGGAACAAAATGATCCTCGACCCAAATTAAGGCCCTTACTGGTGCTGACTGCAGCCCCATAACCATCAGACGGCATCTGAGACTGAAGGGCTTCAAAAATAAAAAACATCTTCAAAGACCTCGTCTCCTTAAACGCCACAGAACTGCTCGTTTGGACTTTGCAAGAGAGCACCAAACATGGGACATTCAAAGGTGGAAGAAAGTTTTATTCTCTGATGAGAAAAAATGTAACATGATGGTCCTGATGGTTTCCAACGTTACTGGCATGACAAGCAGATCCCACCTGAGATTTTTTCTACGCGCCACAGTGGAGGGGGCGCCATAATGGTCTGGGGTGCTTTTTCCTTCAGTGGAACAATGGAGCTTCAGGAAGTGCAGGGGCGTCAAACGGCCGCTGGCTATGTCCAGATGTTGCAGAGAGCATTCCTCATGACTGAGGGCCCTCGTCTGTGTGGTAACGACTGGGTTTTTCAACAGGACAATGCTACAGTACACAATGCCCGCAGGACAAGGGACTTCTTCCAGGAGAATAACATCACTCTTTTGGCCCATCCTGCATGTTCCCTTGATCTAAATCCAATTGAGAATCTTTGGGGATGGATGGCAAGGGAAGTTTACAAAAATGGAACACAGTTCCAGACAGTAGATGGCCTTCGTGCAGCTGTCTTCACCACTTGGAGAAATGTTCCCACTCACCTCATGGAAATGCTTGCATCAAGCATGCCGAATGTTTTTTTTTTTTATGATAAACAATAACGGCGGAGCTACTCATTACTGAGTTCATGTTTGGAAGTTGAATTTCTGTTTTGGGGGGGTTTCGTTTTTTTTTTTGGGAGGTGTGGTCCTAAACTTTTGATCAGCTGAAAAACATCCTGTTTCAGTTTATTCATTGTTTTTTTTATTAAATTGAATGCTCAAAAAATATTTTGTCTCACTCCCATTTCTTCTTGTTGCATATTGAAGCTCTGCTTGGAACCTTGTTAAGATTCCAGCCATGCTAAATATGATTTTTTGCCATTTTTCAAGTGGTCTTAAACTTTTGATCAGGACTGTATATGACTTAAGACAGAGAGTGCTGCGGTAATTATTCTCTTCTATGGATTGCTGGGGGCCCGTCGGGCTTGGACCTAACACCGCAGGCACCGCCACCATTGGGACAGATTTCTGAATACAACCAGCGAGTAGTGTTGTTTTGTTCTCTAAATTCCCTTTAAGAAGCACTATATTGCATGTATGGCACATATGCATGATATTGGAATCACATTTGCCTACCAAAATTGTTAGGGGATATCACACAAATATCGCATAGTAGGTAAAGGAAATGTTGTGGTAAGATGATAAACACACTAATTATTGTAATGATGATTATAATCTGAGCAGCCAATTATTATTTCAGAGCGGTGGTTGGATGTGGTTTAAGCCAGTTTAAGTCTGATACTTTGCGGATAACTCTTCCGTTCTTTACAAGGTTTCGAAATTCAGCAGATAAGTAAGTACAGCCCAATTATTTGTTATGTGGTGGCAGAAACTGTAGATCCTATACCAGTGGTTAGGATCATATATATATGGACACAAATATGTTGTGACCTATATCATTGAATGCAATATTTAATATCATGTGCCTTTTCTGATGTTATAGATAATACATATGTAGCAGTTTTAAATTTGAGTGTGAAAACACCTCACATCGTGATATCACGTCAAAAAATCATTAAAAGCCATTGAAAATAAAAAAGTGTAAATGTTTCTTGCCATTGTTTACTTAACATTTAGAATCAAGATGAGGCATGCTACATCTGTAGGTTTTGTGGGTTTACAGATGAGTTGGTATGGTGACCTACATGATGTACTATATGTACAGTGGGGAAAATAAGTATTTGATACACTGGTGATTTTGCATCAGTGATTTTGCACCTACAAAGAATGGAGAGGTCTGCAATTTTTATCGTAGGTATACTTCAACTGTGAGACACAGAATCTAAATAAAAAATCCAGAAAATAATATTGTATTATTTAATTAGCATTTTATTGCATGAAATAAGTATTTGATACAATAGAAAAGCCGAACTCAATATTTGGATATATTATTTATATTATGCAGTTGCAGAAGTCAGACGTTTCGTGTAGTTCTTGACCAAGTTTCCACACACTGCAGCAGGAATTTTGGCCCACTCCTCCATACAGCTCTTCTCCAGATCTTTCAGATTTCTGGGCTGTCGCTGGGCTTCATTGAATTTCACCTCCCTCCAAAGATTTTCGATTGGGATTAGGTCTAGAGACTGTCTAGGCCACACCAGGACCTTGAAATGCTTCTTATGGAGCCACTCCTTAGTTGCGCTGGCTGTGTGTTTCAGGTCATTGTCATGCTGGAAGACCCAGCCATGATTCATCTTTAATGCTCTTACTGAGGGAAGGAGGTTGTTGACCAAAATCTAACGATACATGGCCCCATCCATCCTCCCTTCAATACAGTGCAGTCTTCCTGTCACCTTTGCAAAAAAGCACCCCCAAAGTATGATGTTTCCACTCCTATGCTTCACGGTTCGGATGGTGTTCTTGGGGTTGTACTCATCCTTCTTCTTCCTCCAAACACGGCGAGTGGAGTTGATACCAAAAAGTTCTATTTTGGTCTCATCTGACCACATGACCTTCTCCTATGCCTCCTCTGGATCATCCAGATGGTCATTGGTGAACTTCAAACGTGCCTGGACATGTGCTGATGTGAGCAGTGGTCCTAGCTTTTCTCATCATTGATCGGGTCCTCCCGTGTAGTTCTGGGCCAATTCCTGACCTTTCTCAGAATCATCCTTACCCCACAAATCTAGATCTTGCATGGAGCCCCAGACCGAGGTTGATTGACAGTCATCTTGTGCTTCTTCTATTTTCTAATAATTGAGCCAACAGTTGTTGCCTTCTCACCAAGCTGTTTGCCTATTGTCCTGTAGCCCATCCTAGCCTTGTGTAGGTCTACAATTTTGTCCCTGGTGTCCTTAGACAGTTCCTTGGTCTTGGCCATGGTGGAGAGGTTGGAGTGTGATTGATTGTGTGTGTGGACAAGTGTCTTTTATCCAGGTAATGAGTTCAAACATGTGCAATTAATACAGGTAATGAGTACAGAGTAGGAGGGCTTCTTAAAGAGAAACTAACAGGTCTCTGAGAGCCAGAATTCTTGCTGGTTGGTAGGTGATCAAATACTTATTGCATGCAATAAAATACAAATTACCGTATTTTTCACCCTATAAGACGCACCGGCCCATAAGACGCACCTAGGGTTTTGGGGAGGAAAATAAGAAAAAAATTTTTTTAACCAAAAGGTGTGCTGTGTGTTTGGTGTGTTTGGAACTAATGGTGGTCTGTGAATGGCACTATTACTGGGGATCTGTGGATGACTGACACTGTTATGAGGGGGATCTGTGGATGACGGACACTGTTATGTGGGGGATCTGTGGATGACGGACACTGTTATGGGGAGGATCTGTGGATGACGGACACTGTTATGGGGGATCTGTGGATGACGGACACTGTTATGGGGGGGGATCTGTGGATGACGGACACTGTTATGGGGGGGATCTGTGGATGACGGACACTGTTATGGGGGGATCTGTGGATGACAGACACTGTTATGGGGGGGATCTGTGGCTTGCACTGTTACAGGGGGATCTGTGGATGGCACTGTTACACGGGGGGATCTGTGGATGGCACTGTTACGGGGGGGGGGGGATCTGTGGATGGCACTGTTACAGGGGGGATCTGTGGATGGCACTGTTATGGGCTGGGGGGGATCTGTGGGTGGCACTGTTATATATGTGCCATCCACAGACCCCCCAGCCCATAACAGTGCCATCCACAGACCCCCCCAGCCCATAACAGTGCCATCCACAGACCCCCCCCAGCCCATAACAGTGCCATCCACAGACCCCCCTAGCCCATAACTGTGCCATCCACAGATCGCCGCCGCCAGTATACTAAAATAAGATGTCATATTAAAGTAATACTTATTAAACATGCCCCCTCAGTCCTATTACTACCTTACATCCTAATCGCTTGTGTAGAATTCAGGCAGGCAGGCCGGGCGGCCGGCGCTTCTTTCACTGACGTCACTTGCCTGCGCCGCCTGCTTCATTCATAAAGTAGGCGGCGCAGGCACGTGACAAGAGTTACGCTGCCGCCCGCCCGCCCGGCCTGAATTCTACAGCAGCGATTAGGATGTAAGGTAGTAATAGGACTGAGGGGGCATGTTTAATAAGTATTACTTGGATATGACATCTTATTTTAGTATACCGGAGCGGCGGGGCGGGGCTATACTACACTGACTGCACCGCCCCGCCGCTATTGCCAGCCCCCAGATCCTCCTCCCAGTCCCTCCCCGAGTCCCCGCTCGCTCGTACATCGCAGCTTGCGATGTAAAACTGCAAGCATTCGCCCCATAAGACGCAGGGGCATTTCTCCCCCATTTTGGGGGAAGAAAAAGTGCGTCTTATGGGGCGAAAAATACGGTAATTAGTTAAAAATCATATAATGTGATTTTCTGGATTTTTTTATAGATTCTATCCCTCACAGTTGAAGTATACCTACGATAAAAATTACAGACCTCTCCGTTCTTTGTAGGTGGAAAAACTTGCAAAATCGCCAGTATATCTAATACTTATTTTTCCCACTGTATGTATGTATGTGAATTGTGAATGACGATTAAGGACACCGATATCAATTATGCTTTTACTAAGAAAATTGTTTATTCCTCAGGCGTCAGTTTATTACAGCTGGTGCAGCTGCCGGCATCGCTTCTGTATTTCGGGCTCCAGTTGGGGGGCTTCTCTTTGCTCTAGAGGAGGTGGCATCTTTCTGGGACATTAAACTGGCCTGGCAAACATTCTTCTGCTGTCTAATGGCTGCCTTCACCACAGAGGTTTTCTCTTCTTCATTCGGTGGATTTGTATATAATGGTTATTTTGGATTTTTCAAAGCTGAGCAGAGAATCTTATTCTGGGTATGTATTGGCTATACAACCAAACAAACGGACATTTTAATAATGCATAATGTTGGCAATGTATCCTTCATTTTGATACAGTATATGTCACTTATTATTCTGTTTTCTGTATGTTAGAGGTTTTTTTTATTTTTTAGTGTATAATACAGTAGGATTACTGAAAGCAGTACATGTGCTTACACTTCATAACAATAATATCTGTAGTACTAGATTTCATACAGTTCAACTTTAACCCCTTAAGTACCCCTTAAGGCCCATTTTAGTTTTTTCCTCCCCACATTCTAATAGCCATAACTTTTTACATTTTCTGGTCATATAGCCATATGAGAGCTTATTTTTGTGGGATAAGTTGTATTTCTTAATTGATATTACAAAAAACAAAATGGCTGCACACCGTTATATATACAAACAATAGAGCTAAGAAATGGGGGTCATTCTAGATAAAAGTGGTACAATACCGACTATACATGAATAATGGAAGCTCTTAGCGCACATACGTGTCAGGCCCATCTACCAGGCGTCAAGGTGGCTTCCACAGATGGGTCCCTATCACTAAAGATACTGCCTCATCTTTGGACTTACTTAAGCCTCCAATATTCAGGGCTGTGTAGGAACCAGCTACAAACGTACTCTGCTCGGAAGTCCCAGGTAGATGGGCATCTTCAGTCTAAAAGAGGTGCATTCACTATGCACTAAAAATGACACAATAAAAACATCTTTAAAGTGGTAGGCATGTTTTATAAGTCAGATAGTACAAACATCCAAAAATCCTTTTTAATTCTAGGTTGTAATGCAACCAAACAGGAACAACATCAAGGTGGTGAATACATTTGCAAGGCACTGCATATTGCTGTCATAATAATTCCTGATACTTTTTATGTGCCGGCAGTAGACTTTAGTTAGAAAATACTGTTTAAATGAAAAAAGTTAATGTCACTTTTGTAAAATAGTTGCCTACAAAGCGAAGTTAAAGAAGCCTGCAGATCTAGAACATTGATATAACATTACACAGAGATATTGATGTTAGTTTAACATCCCTTTTTTTGTTTGACTGAAGGTGAAGGACCTATTGAATGTGAGCGTTTTGGCCTTTATCCCCACCATTATCATTGGCATTATTGGTGGTTTACTGGGTGCCTTGTTTGTGTTTCTGAATGTGAGGATCAATAAGTTGCGTCTGAGGCTATTTAATTCAATTTCGCACAAACTTCTGAGACAGCTGAGTAAGCTCCTTGAGGCTTTGATATTGTTGGTAAGTAGAATAAGATACTTCAAAAGAGATCTTGTGTGTCCTATCAATGTTGAAACTAAGGAAAATTTAAAGGGGCTGTCTGCCATTCTTAAATATCCCATTAATGAATTTTCAGTTATCTGATGGGTGTGATGCATTCAGGGCCCTCATCTATTATCCAGAATTGGGCATATTTACTAAGCCGGTAGATGGCGTAAACTTAGACTGGCTGGCTAGACCTGCTCCAGATTGGATGATAAATCTAGTGCAGGGATGGACACTTTTCTCTCTATACCAACTATTGGTTGGCTTACTTTGGGGGAGAATCTTACGCCAGAATTGTGGTGCGTTTTTGTCGAAAAGTGTTGCATCACAGCCCTTGCCCTTTTTCACTAGACACGGAGACTTTCATTAAACCTAGATGTGCCAAAGTGAGCCAATTTATGGAACAATTTATGTCACTATCAAGGTGCACTCATTCGTTAATATGGGTCAATGGGTGACATTTGATGTGGCCCAAAGTATGCCAATGCAGAATTAAGCAAAACTGACTTCAAATATTACCTTAATAATAAATTCCCCCCTATGTGTATGTGTAACAGCCCCCCAAACAAGAGAACAAGCTAAACAAGGAAGCAAAAAGAACAGGGGAAATGTATAATTGTAGCAATACAACCAAACAGTACTGTGATCATTGCTCAACTGCTGATAAAAGCCACTTGTATAAAGAAAACCTCTTGCCAAATGATGGTAATGTACATAATGCATTACAATTTACTTTTATCTATTATTCCAGGTAGTAACCATGACAGTTACTGTCTACCTGCCATTTTTCTTTCCATGTAATCCAGACTCAACCTTGCCCCATGTTACAAACTCATCTCATGAGTAAGTATATATCTTTATTTGCCTATTAATATTAAATTTTTATAGGAAACCAAAATTAATTGTGTTTTAGAGACACACCATCAGCAATGAACTTGCCTAATGAATGCCATGTATCGGCTTTTCATCTATAACTCCAAAGGAGCAGTGTCACGACCATGGTTATGGTCGTGACTCTTGTGGTCGCATGCGGTTGTCAGCGGTTTGTTCTGTGTTGTCAACCACAGGTGAGGGCTCTGGGTTTGTTGCCTGACGTGTGGTTGCCGTTGGCAACATATAGTTTGGTGGTGTAGCAGCTGGAGCTGGTTGCTGGGCTGCTTACTGGGTATGCATGCGGTTGCCTATGGCAACGTGTGTTTATATGTGTGCACTTTCCTTGTCTGGTGTGCACGGGGTTTATTGTGTGTGTATTCCCCTTTAAGTTGCCGTCTTACCCTACTCCTAGTCCAGGGCCACCCTGAGGGCTAGTAGGAATATTAGGTTCCGGAGTATGAGCCCTCCTACCATCAGGGTCGGCTCATATGGCTAGGAGACAGGGTCAGAATTAGGGATTGATAGGAGGCGACCTGTTCCCTGATTCCTGTCCTGGCCTTGCATCGACCATCCATCTTCTGGCATCGCACGGCTGAGGGTTTTTCACTAAATGGAGCATTAAGACACGTGGGTACAAGGCTGTCCTCTCATGATGACTATTGCACACATATTCTGATGCATACTCCATAGAGAAAGCCGTGTAAAATCATCTAGTATTCCACCTACCATTGTTTTCCGTTGGGATCCACACTGTAGTCCATACTGTGCAGATTCTTATTTGTGCAGATTTAAAATCCTTACTAGTGCGGAAAAAAAGTGACGTGACCTCTTTATGAGAAACCATAGGCAGGTAACCACATGCAAGTTAAGCCCATTCAATGGGGCTGATCCACATTTGTATCAGTGGCATAACAAACTGCAAATTTGTGACAAATCTGAGGGTCAGCCTTTTTTCCATGGATTTTGATTTTTGTTGTTGTTGAAAAATCTACCATGGAAGCCAAACCTGCCTTGTCAATGTTTCCATGGTTCGGTTAAACTGTTGGATTCTAAAACCAGGGTTTTCTACACTAACCATTGAGATGCATTTCAAGAGGTACTGCAGCGGTGCATGGTGTAAGAAGGCCCTAGGGTAGAGGATGAGAGCACTTCCCTGGGGCCATGCACAGTGTGGAGAGGCCATACATATTCCCCCAGGGCACACCATGGTGAAAGAGGTCTCCTGCCAGTTGGTAGGTGGGATGACCTTTATGTTGAAGATGTGATAAGGTGCAAGGTCAGGTATCTGGTACAGCAAAACAATGATTAGGCCAACTTGGTAAAAAAAAGTAACACGTTCTTTACTGAAAACTTTTCAGTTGGCATAATGCGCGCACTTGCAGAAGTAGGCACAGTTCTTATTAAAATCCTGGCTGAAATAATAGAGTTGATGCAATGCACCACATCCAGCTGCTCTTTCTTCTCTGTGTTTCAGCCTGGGGTGTAATATTACCTCAAATGGTGCTTCTACCATGCCTACGTGTAGATGTTTAACAGACTTGTAATCTGTCTCTGTCTTAGGCTTTTATACCTAGTCAACACACTGTGAAGTCCAAAAGCCAGAATACATGCGTTACCTCTTCACAGGCAATAGTCCTCATTCTTCCCATGTGGAGACAGTATGGATGGGCTTTAGGAATTTCCCTGTCAGGCCCCACTCTTGTCTGTGGCTCCACTTTAGACTGCTTTAATAGCAGTTTGCTCCCATTATGACAACCTAGGAACGCTCACATTAGGAATTTACCAAGTCTCTGGTGACTACTGCTAAGCTATAGGTTGACTTTTAGTATTCCAGCTAGAAGTTACATGACATTTCAAAAATATAATACTAAATCCTGTTCACACATTAAAGAACATAACATATATCAGACCAGAGAAAGAGAACCATCTCGCTAGTGTCCTATTTTGGAAAGGGTTCAAATGAAGGACACTAGTGAGATAGATCTCTTTATCTGGAAAAATATACTTTTTTGCATGTCATTTTCCCACGGAGCATTGCCACTAGGTCTCCATACACAGCCGCTCTCCTTAAGGAGAGACAGTCCCTCTAAGCTATGACCAAACTATGATAGATATACTTGTAATTGTTGCCTTTAAACTAAATCCATTTGAATCTGTTGCTATATATGACTGCACTTATTCTAATTATTTCCTTGTGCAATACCAAAGCTAGCCACTAGTGGGTATTGTTTGACAGCTTTTGATATTGTGATACATCTTGTTAACATCTCTAGTGTATGTTCTGAATGAACATAGACTGGTCTGAGCTTATAATAAAGTGGTGGTCATACATAATATGGTCTTGAAGGACCTATGTATTTTTTCAACTTATGCAACTACAGTATGTTACTGAATCTTGCAATAAGCCAAAACTTTGCCTAAGGAAAACCTCATTACTGGTCACTTTGGGAAGAGATTTACTGTGTATATTTCCATTTTTTGCCTTATAATAAATTGATCTAGCAATAGTCAGACTTGCTGCACATAAAATTAACATGCCAAAGTTAAGCAAATCACTTACTAATGTATTGTGATTGTCCATATTGCCTCCTTTGCTGGCTTGATTAATTTTTCCTATCACATTATACACTGCTCATATCCAGGAGTTATGACCACCCTGCAATCCAGCAGCGGTGGTCATGCTTGCACACTATAGGAAAAAGTGCTGGTCTTTCTGGGGTCGGGACCGTGGGAGTGCGCATAGTCATGCATGTGCAGCTGCTCCTGTCCCGGACACCTTGTATCTGCACTGCATCGTTGGCCGTAACTCCTGGAAATGAGCAGTGTATAGTGTGATGGAAAAATGAATCCAGCCAGCAAAGGCAATTGTCACGGTCTCTAACGTGACAGGTGTCGGAAGATCTAAGAGACTGGCATGTGATTTGATCTGACAGCCTCTTTGGTATCACTTGTTTTCAGTGTTGTTGCCGGCATGACCACACCTCTTGTCTCAGGTGTAGCTTAGTGATCATTACTACTCCTCTATTTAGTCTGGCTTCACCCATCATGCTATGTGGTTGATAGCTTCAGTTTGGTATTGGAAGTGCTGGTGTGTGGTCCTCTTCTGATTTCCGGCTCGTCTATTTACTTCAGAAGTTAAGTGTTACTTCCCTTTCATATTTTGTTGTTCCCCTTTGTCTTTTGTTACTAGGCTCAAGGAGATGCTGGTTCTTTCATATTGGAAGGAACAGGCTGTCTCAAGTCCAGACACTACTCCAGGGCTATTCGGGGTCTCCAGGGTCTTAGGTTCCAGTGTATGAACAATTCTACCCTCAAGGTCCGTTCATACGGATAGGAGTCAGGGCTAGGATTAGGGTTTCCATAGGTGGTGACTGTTTCCCTTTCCCTAGCTTTGAGGCCTAGTTCCTTTTTCCTTCCCTCCTGTTGTCGGTGTGGTGTTTCCTCCCACATCACTACGTGACAGCAATATGGACAATCACAATACAAACCGGATTCCAAAAAAGTTGGGACACTATACAAATCGTGAATAAAAACTGAATGCAATGATGTGGAGGTGCCAACTTCTAATATTTTATTCAGAATAGAACATAAATCACGGAACAAAAGTTAAAACTGAGAAAATGTACCATTTTAAGGGAAAACAAATCCCCAAAAAGTTGGGACAAGGCCATTTTCACCACTGTGTGTCATCTCCCCTTCTTCTTACAACACTCAACAGATGTCTGGGGACCGAGGAGACCAGTTTCTCAAGTTTAGAAATAGGAATGCTCTCCCATTCTTGTCTAATACAGGCCTCTAACTGTTCAACCGTCTTGGGCCTTCTTTGTTGCACCTTCCTCTTTATGATGCGCCAAATGTTTTCTATAGGTGAAAGATCTGGACTGCAGACTGGCCATTTCAGTACCCGGATCCTTCTCCTACGCAGCCATGATGTTGTAATTGATGCAGAATGTGGTCTGGCATTATCTTGTTGAAAAATGCAGGGTCTTCCCTGAAAGAGATGACGTCTGGATGGAAGCATATATTGTTCTAGAACCTGAATATATTTTTCTGCATTGATGGTGCCTTTCCAGACATGCAAGCTGCCCATGCTACATGCACTCATGCAACCCCATACCATCAGAGATGCAGGCTTCTGAACTGAGCGTTGATAACAACTTGGGTTGTCCTTGTCCTCTTTGGTCCGGATGACATGGCGCCCCAGATTTCCAAAAAGAACTTTGAATCGTGACTCGTCTGACCACAGAACAGTCTTCCATTTTGCCACACTCCATTTTAAATGATCCCTGGCCCAGTGAAAACGCCTGAGCTTGTGGATCTTGCTTAGAAATGGCTTCTTCTTTGCACTGTAGAGTTTCAGCTGGCAACGGCGGATGGCACGGTGGATTGTGTTCACTGACAATGGTTTCTGGAAGTATTCCTGAGCCCATTCTGTGATTTCCTTTACAGTAGCATTCCTGTTTGTGGTGCAGTGTCGTTTAAGGGCCCGGAGATCACGGGCATCCAGTATGGTTTTACGGCCTTGACCCTTACGCACAGAGATTGTTCCAGATTCTCTGAATCTTTGGATGATGTTATGCACAGTTGATGATGATAGATGCAAAGTCTTTGCAATTTTTCGTTGGGTAACACCTTTCTGATATTGCTCCACTATCTTTCTGCTCAACATTGTGGGAATTGGTGATCCTCTACCCATCTTGGCTTCTGAGAGACACTGCCACTCTGAGAAGCTCTTTTTATACCCAATCATGTTGCCAATTGACCTAATTAGTGTTAATTGGTCTTCCAGCTCTTCGTTATGCTCAAATTTACTTTTTCCAGCCTCTTATTGCTACTTGTCCCAACTTTTTTGGGATTTGTTGAAACCGTGAAAATTTGAATCAACGTATTTTTCCTTTAAAATTATACATTTACTCGGATTAAACGTTTGATCTGTCATCTACGTTCTATTGCAAATAAAATATTGACATTTGCCATCTCCACATCATTGCATTCAGTTTTTATTCACAATTTGTTTAGTGTCCCAACTTTTTGGGAATCCGGTTTGTACATTAAGTAAGTAAGTGCCTTGTAAATGTACATGATAAATGCCATTTGCTGAAGTGAGACAACCCCTTTAAAAAGTGAAAATTAAAAAAGAGAAATCAAAAGACTTATAGCATATTTAGGTATATATATGTCAGTACAGGTCTTCTAAAGTCTATTAAAATCATCTAAGTAGCCCCCCTGTTCACCTTATAAATACCGAAATATAACGTTTTATAACCTGCCTGTCCGGTCACCAATCTGCCCAAGGGGCGGCGTTTCATGTCAAAATGCGCCCAGCCAGCCGCTCCCAACTGCCGTTCTGAAGCCCCGCCCAGCTCATCAATATTCACTTAGCTGGGCGGCGGCTACAACTCTCCCGACTCAAGTGCCCGGCGCATGCGCATAAAGCAGAGGCTGCAGCGCTCTGTACGCAGGCGCGATGTGACCCCGGCCGGGCGCATGCGCTGAAGATTGGACGGAGGACGTGCCCAGAGGATTGAATGGGCCATGCGCAGGATCGTGAGTTGGGAGAGTTGTAGCCGCCGCCCAGCCAAGTGAATATTGATGAGCTGGGCGGGGCTTCAGAACGGCAGTTGGGAGCGGCTGGCTGGGCGCATTTTGACATGAAACGCCGCCCCTTGGGCAGATTGGTGACCGGTCAAGCAGGTTATAAAACGTTATATTTCGGTATTTATAAGGTGGACAGGGGGGCTACTTAGATGATTTTAATAGACTTTAGAAGACCTGTACTGACATATATATCTAAATATGCTAATTGGGCCTGTCAGTGTCCCTTTAAAGGGTCATTTAAAGGGGGTTGCATAGAGTAACTTGAAAATCACTTCCAAATTATTGCAGTCAAGTGATCTGCTGGAGTGATGTACTGGAAATTCACTGCAATGTATTAGTTGAATAACTTCGGTACTTGAATTTTAAATTGGAAAACCACTTTAAAACTTGGAACCGAACCTCAGTTCCAAGGTACCAAAAATAAATTATTAAAATGAGTTCCCTGTTTTGTGTTGGTGGTTTCGATATATATATATATATATATATAAAAAAAAAAAAAAAAAAAAAATCGGACTGCACTCCAAGCGTATCTACTCAAAAGATGTTTTTAATCACCCATATGATGGCAAAAGCGACGTTTCGGCTCAAGCATGAGCCTTTTTCAAGCATTGGTGAACAGTGAATCACAGGTACATAAAGGTGTGTCAATACATACAATTCATCAAACAACATGATTGGTACTTTACAAATAATCCATGTTTACAGTATACAAATATGTGCAAAAACCGCATGATAGTCATAATTAATAAAGTGTCTTGTGCATTACATAAAATAAACTCTGTAATATGGCAAATTACATATGAAAACTCCATAAGATATAAGATTTGTTACACCTGCAACACATCAATATATCATTGGTGCATCAACTGCAATAATGCACATGTGCAAATAGAAACAACTAATGAATTACTACCAATGATATATTGATGTGTTGCAGGTGTAACCAATCTTATATCTTATGGAGTTTTCATATGTAATTTGCCATATTACAGAGTTTATTTTATGTAATGCACAAGACACTTTATTAATTATGACTATCATGCGGTTTTTGCACATATTTGTATACTGTAAACATGGATTATTTGTAAAGTACCAATCATGTTGTTTGATGAATTGTATGTATTGACACACCTTTATATACCTGTGATTCACTGTTCACCAATGCTTGAAAAAGGCGCATGCTTGAGCCGAAACGTCGCTTTTGCCATCATATGAGTGATTAAAAACATATTTTGAGACGATACGCTTGGAGTGCAGTCCGATTTTTTTATTTTTATAAGTGGGTAAGCACCTGTTACCATACTTGGATTTTGCACCCGTTTTCCTTTTGTACCATTTGAGGGTGGTGCTGCCAGTGGTTTCTTTTTCCTATATATATATATATATATATATATATATATTATGTATAGTTTTAGATGAACGAGCTGATAATGGTGACAGTTGTCGTTAGCAAGGACATTTGAATTTTTGGGGGATTTTATAATATTTTTAACTTGTTTTCTAACATATTTTTGACACATAATATGTCCCAAAAGAGTTAATAAAAAAAAAACTCAGGGGGAGTTTTTTGCATGTTTCCCTTCTTATTTCTATCCTTTGTTTGTACTTTATTATACATTTTTTCTATAATTTATTTTTAATCATTTTTTTGCTTATTTTTAAAATATATATTTGCTGCATAATATGTCCCCCAAGAAGTCATTGAAAGACCTCTGGGGGACACTTTTTGTTTGTATTTTGCGCTATTTCTACTGTAACTGGGGCATTTAAAGGAGCCTCACTTACAGGGAAAAACAGCCCCCTGTGTGGGCTTTGTGAAAGGCAGAGCTGATCAGGGTCTGCTAAGACCCTGCAGCTCTGCACCGTCCCTGAGACACCCTGCCATCACGAGATTGCCAGGTACAGTTGCTAACTCTGTTTCTGCATAGCACTCATTTGCTAGAGATGAGAAAACTACTTGAAATTCATTTTGTTATGGATTTGTGAATTTTTTTTTTAAATTCCATTAGCCTCTGAATTGCTTCTACACAAATCAAATATGCTCCAATTGGCCTGAAAATTGGTATATGAAACTGTGAGGTCACATATATTTTTATATCTTTTCTTTATTTTTTATTTTATTTTTAGAAATTTTTACTCTCTCCCCTTCCCATATGTATGAGACCAATAGCAAATAATGACACTGACATATATAGCTTTAGGTAAACGCATTGTTGATGGGGTTAGCAAACTGTGTTTCAAAACACACTACGTCGTAGCATTTGCTATGCTTTTTCATATTAGAAACCATCCAAAAAGTGTTGCTTATTAGAGTGAGATGGTGTTCAAACACACACAGTGTTATCAGAACAAGACTGTGGCTTGTTGGGAACAAGCATCCAAAAATGATCCCTTAAAGGGAACCTATCACTATAAAATTACAGTGTAATCTGCCCACAGCATGTTATAGAGCAGGAGTAGCTGAGCAAATTCATATATAGTTTTAAAGAAATAGATTCAGTATAAGTTGCATTTCAGTCATTTAAATTCATGCTCATTCTAGGCTTTGAAGTCAAGGATTCGGAGTCATAGAGGGAAGGCTATCAATCACTGATAGGACTGGCTCCTTGATTTCAAAGCCCATAATTGGCAGGAATTTCAATGAATAAAACACAAGTTTTTCTGAATCTTTCCCCATAAAACTATATATCAATCTGCTCAGCTCCTCCTGCTCTATAACATGCAGCCTACAACTCAGACACCATATTCCACGTGACACGTGACAGGTTCCCTTTAACTGTGGCAGATGCCTGCCCATGTTTATAAACAAAACTATTTTACAGGAATCAAATATTCTCCAACGGGCCTGAAAATTGGTATATGACACTCTGAGGTCTCGTAGGACTCAGATTTTTTTAATACCTTTTTGTTATCTCTTTTTAATTTAATTTAATTTTTTTCCTTCTCTTTCCACCCTTTTAAGATATTTAACAAAGCTGTGGTTTTGTGTGCTGGCCTTGTGGAGAAAACACAGCACACGGGAGATACTCAGTGAGAGCTAATGGCCGCCGAGCTTGGCCTAGATTTGGCACATTTTGTGCCTGCTCCCACAGTATCAGAGGCATCACCAAGTCCAGACCTGACCACAATAGAAGCAAATTTGGCCCTGGCAGTTCATTTGGAGGTTTTGGATGTATGTCACCTCAGCTTTTTATTGTTGCCGTGGCCACCACCCTTCTCCTCTGATGTCTCGCCCTCCTTCTCAGCATACCGATCAGACTGCCAGGTCCTGTCCAACACTCAATCATGATCCTAGACCTCACCACATTTTTCAGACTGCATGTTATCCTGCTGCATGGGCTCCTTGGCCCTCTTACCAACTCCCTGTGCTGTATTTGCCTGAGTGCCACTGTTGCTACCAATGCCCCTACTGCAATCACCTTGGCTACTAGTGCCACTAATACCAACACAGCTATCCATAGGATCCCCTGCTCGGCCTGACCCTTCTTCTCATGGCAGTCCAAATGTTGATGCTTCTCACAAAAGTCTTCAACAGGAAGATTCTCTTGAGGATCTTCCATAGTAGAGTTTTGCTGCCCCTTCTTAGGAAAAAAGACTGTGCCCCACTAGGAGGGGGCAGTGAAGACAGAAGTGTGCAACTGAAAGGCTTCTCTGGGGTTGCAAGGAGGAGGAGCAGGAGGAGTTCAGATGTCAGAATCAGAGGTAACATCCACATCATCTTGCTGTGACTGAGAGGAGGAGTGAATCTTGTCTTTTGCCTCAATAATAATGTGATGCTGATTTAAAACCAGGGAAAACTGTGGCCTATTATGACTATTACTGACCAGATGGGATGGTGCTGCTACTGTTGTTTGCACTAATGCACACATTCTGACTCTTGGACGATGAGACATGGGTCTTTCGTTTGCCTCTCTTCCATTTGCCAGATATTTTCTTATGAGGCCTATAAATGAGAAGTTACATGTTTGGTATCCAGATTATTAAACGACACTAGAACAAAGGCAAGTGTTTTTTTTCTGTAATTTAAAGGCGTTTTCCGAGATCTTACTACTGATGTGTAAGCCGTGTGCCGTGCTGGGCTCCCAGAATACAGCGAAGTCACGAACGAGGAAAGCAACTCCAACACCAGCTTTTGCTAAAACAGTATTTTACTTAAACGTGGCAATGAGCACAACCACAAATGCTGGGAACAGACAATAAATTTAAATACACCCAGCCCGAAGGCTGAGACCCTTGTGCTGCACAGTGCGGCACCCTCCGATGGATGCCAGAGAAAAGAGCGGTAATATACCTACTGGCGGGCACAACTAAGCAGCCACACCTTACCTGTGATTAGCCTAAAAAATCAAGAACAACTGTTTGGGTGTGTGGTACGGGCTAGCCTATGGTGCAGCACAACAGCTTGCAAACTTACAATGCTCTACAGTATTCCCCCTCCCATAACTGGTCTTGTAGCATGTGCCTGAGGATTCCTTCTGAGCAAAATGCCAGCCTGGCTTGAGTTTGTAGGAAAGTTTATCAGCTCTCCAGTGTGAAATGTCACTTTCAATTGTGGAGTCCTTGCAATGAACAGCCAGCAACACTCGTGCCCTGACACAAACAGAAACCCTATCTAACTCTAAGCCTGGTCTCAGTCTCTAGAGTTCTAGGCGCCAACACTGGGTCTGTTCTGCATCTGCTAGTGGATGTGGACCGACAAAAGCTTCTCCAACAAGCATGCAGTGCCACAGAGTGTTTCTTTGCTTCTCAGATCTCATCATCATTCCTGGAAGCAATCCTCGTTCCTCTGGACAGGATCAGGGCCTTGGACACAATCAGCTTCACTAGGCTGTAGTTCTGATTACCGAAGGGTGCTCCCACACCTGGATGTCAATGTATTCTCCTCACATACAGCCCCTGAATCCTCTTCCAAGCTCTCCCCAAGATGGCTGCTCTATCTTTTCCTCTCCAGGCTTTTGTAACTCCACCTCTCATTAATATGGAAAAATTGCAGTCTGTTAGGTCTTTTTAGGAAAAAGGGACATCTTGTGGCCAAACAGCATAACGTCAATACAGATATTTAACTTAATTTACACAGTGTTCAGACAATGAGAGCTGTTTCTCCATCTCACAGATGACCTGTCCTCTGGATAGGTTATCAGTATCTGATTGATGGGCCTCTGACAACTGGGACCCCCAGCAATCAGCTATTTGAGAAGGCACTAGCACTCGCAGTAGTGCTATGGCCTTCTCTCAGTATAGTCTAGGCAATGTGATGTCACATTCATCGTCAGGTGGCCTAGGCACAGCTGAGCCTCATTGAAGTGAATGGGGCTGAGATGAGATACCAAGCACAGGTGCTATCAAACAGCTGATCAGTGGGGGTCCCAGGGGTCACCACCCCCCACCAATCAGATAATGATGACCTATCCAGAGGAAAATGCTTTTAAAGACAGAGGCACAATGAAATGTCTCTCCCCTTCTACAACCACACTGCACACAGGTATTGCCAATTTACAATGGCAGTAATGCAGTTTTTGCATTAAAATGCATTCGCTTTAACACTGAAAGGTATCTTGCAGTAATATGCAACACGTTTACCAGGTTATAGTGTTCTAGTTTCCTGCAAAGATGTGCTGTTCTTCATTTGGTTGCCCATGTACTGACCTGCCTGCTTTCCATATTTGACCCTTCGCTGCCTGATCTGACCTCTGTCTTATCTCCGCTCTGACCCTGAGCTGCGTGTCCTGACCTAAGACTGTTTATCGGATTGCACATACTCTGCCTACTTTGAAGTCGGCCTGTCCCTGACTATGGTTTTGTCTGATCCCTTTGTGCTCTGCATCGGTGTCTCTTGATCTCCATGGGTCAACAGTCACTTGAACAGAGACTATTCCAAGGGGTAGCGGCCTGGTGGTTCCCCTGCAGCAAAGTCCAGGTCCCTGTATAGGAGTTAAAGGGTGAATACCAGAGGGAGCACTTAGATAATGCCCTTAGGAGTAGCCCCTAGTTAGAGCTGTGTCACTGTGACAAAGCAAATCCACATCTGCCTCCCTAACGCAAGATCTAAATTAGGATCATCACAACTAGAACATAGTGCAGGTGGGGATACCTGTTGCAGATTTTATATTCAGATCCAGCAGCTTCAAGTTTTTCGTCTGCAACTACAAACTAATTTCCCAATATATTGTATGCAATGAGAATTAACAGGTTCAATACTGCAAGCAGAAGTTCAATGTCCTGTATTTTATATTTTCACAGCACACATGAATTGTGGGATGTCGCTGAATATAATTGTCCAGTTGGGTCCATGGTTCTTGAATCAGATGGGTTTCTAAATTCAAATCGTACAATTAATCAAGGTAATAATGCATTTGTACAGAAAACTATATGTTGAGTGGAAATATTTCTCTACTACTGTATTTGTGGTCATTTACATTCTAAGAAAACTTCCCTCCTCATTTAATAGGTTCTGCAGTCGAAATTAGATCCCACCATTGATTCTCACACTAGTTTAGCAAGTGGAGACCTACAATCTCTGTACTGAAGTATAGGATGAATGATCTTTATGATAGCACAAATGCATTAAAAGGCCTTATTACCAGAGGCAGAAAGTTCATCTAGTACCAGTATATTAGTGAACTATGGTAATTCTCTGGTCGTTAATGAAAGCATATAATTGATTGCCAGTATTGCTGATATTCTCATTCAAACATATTGCGACTATGAATTGCAAAGGGTAAAATCTGTGATGAATAGCCATAGTCTATATTGACTTGCTGCAGGTTGTAAATCCCAACTACACGTCAATTACGATGCATATTTTTTCCGAGCCTGTGGGTAAGATTTCTTAAAATCTCATCCACTTTGCTGGTACTGTAAGACACTGTGCATTTGCTGCATGCAAATCAGCAGTGACATGTCTGAAGTATTTGCACCATGTGTAAACATACCCATACAGGAAAAAATGATTGGGCCTGTTGATATGCAACAAGCTTGGCCCTCTTTCCCTGAAATTTGCCATCAGGAAATAGTAAGCGGCCACATATACATTAGATTGTCAAATGATCCCATCAAAATTGTCAGGTTCCAATTTTATGTAATCTGTATGGTCAGTTTGGAAGTTGGAATACATTACAAGTAACCAAAGGTAATGACCACACATTCTGTGTACAGCCCTGTAGAATATGCTGATGCTATATACAGTACATAATTGACGATATAATATGAAGGGTATGCCGTATATTGCAGTAGATAATGTTTACTTTTACCATGATGTGTTGCAGTCTTCCTGGTTATCTGTTGACAATATACACATTTTCTTTCTAGTCATTTAATGTATGTCCGTTTTTTAAAAGCATGAAAATAATTTCCATTTCTATTTTTCTTATATATTTTTTTCTTTCTCTTTTTAAATAGCTGCTGCTCTTCTAGTTCAGAATGGGAAAAAAGGCATCATGCTTCTGTTCCAGCGCGGAACTCATGAAAAGTTTGGATTTCCTGCACTGTTTATCACTCTTATATTCTACTTTACTATTTCCTGCTGGACGGCTGGAACTGCAGCTGCAACTGGGCTTGTTGTACCCATGCTGTAAGCAAAGGATTAATCCTATAATTTTATCTATGCTATTGACCTTTAAAGTGATACTCTGGGCAAAATCTGAAACTATACTTATAGCCTAGGGTGATGGCACCCATCTCAGCCCTAAAGTTTACTTGGTTTCCACTGTTTGGGGATTCACCAGTGTTTTCTGGAACAATGCTCGGACAACAGCATTGGACAGAAGTTCCTTGGGCCCAGAAGAGGTCATGATCCTAAGGGATCACCCTCATAAAGGGCTCCTGTGCAAGAAAAGTATATGTATCAGCTACAGTAGTTTGTTGAGATTGAGGCGCTTATCATTAAACTCCTTTCTAGCAAATTGTTTAATGATGTACCAACTTCTCTTGTTGATTTTAATCCACTAGGAACAGCCATGACAATAGTTAAACAGTCCTTTACATGCAATGAAGTAGACACCTTGATAAAACTGTAGTGGATCCCTTTTCCTACCAGGAAGCTGCACATATTTAATTAGTGTTGAGCGAATCCAAGTTCACAAAGTGAGATAGAGGAAAAATTTGATTTGCCACAAAGCCGAATTTCCTTGTGGTTTGCGGTAACTAGTGCTGGGCGAACATGCTCGTCCGAACACCATTTTGACTACGCAACCAATAAATGCGTGGGGAAGTACTGGCACTCACTGTAATGCTGTAGCCATGTTGGTTACTAGCATTAAAGTGATTGGCTGGCCGGAACTAGTCATCGGGTGCTATATAGTTTGGTTCAATCTTAGTCAGGGAGAGCAGCAGCAGAAGGGACAGATAGTGTAGGGACAGGAATTTTTTTTTTTTTTCAGGCAGGGTTTACTGTTGAAGGGTGTTAGAGAGACCCAAAAGTCCTTTTAAGGACTAATTTTTTTATATGGCTGCAATATGTATTATTAGCGCAACCTGCGCGTGCAATTGCTTGGCCACTGCTGGCAGTGACACAACCTCTGCTACATCTGTTGTGTTACATTTGTGCATCCTAAATATCTGTGACATTCAGCGCAATTGTTTGGCCGCTGCTGACAGCGACAACCTGCTCTACATCTCCTGTATAACGTTTGCGCATCCTAAATATCTGTGATATTCAGTGTCATTTATTTGCGCATACACTTACAAAACCTGCGCTACTGTACGTGTGACATACTTGCAAGCATATATACCATTTAATATACTCAAGGCGAGCAGTAAGGGATGGGGTAGTGGCCGTGCTGCTGATGGTGCACGCAGAGTCCGCGGCCCTGGGCGCGGGGAAACTGTGCCTGCTGCCAGAGCACAAGAAACACGCTCATCCACGATACCTAGCTTCATGCCCCAGTGTGAAGGACTTTGATGCAATTGCCTATATGCTTCAGTTTAATTCTCTCCCTGCTATTTTAAGGTCTATATTGTTTGGTTCCAAATGTCAAGAATGAATGTATTCGTGTACCGAACAGGGAGGCTGAAATTATGTTTGTATGTGGGATGGAAAGTACTTTTCTGAAAGTGTTAAAAGTTGTAAATGTTCTGGCCAGCAGACAATTGAGCTGTGTGTATTCTGAAAGTGTTAAAAGTTGTAAATGTTCTGGCCAGCAGACAATTGAGCCGTGTGTATTGTTAAAACTCAATTATCTAGCCGGGCCCAGAGGAGGAGTTTTATGCTGCATAAATTGTGAGTTCTGTGCGCCAGTAAAGTTAGTCTCGTGTTTCCAGCATTAAGTTGACTCATGTGTGGATTACTCGGCGATTCCAGGGATATTCCTACTCGTGGAATATTGGGTGACTTTCTTTCATGGGAAGAAGGGAATGCTTGACGGGGATATTTTCTACTACCGTCACACCCAGTTTGCAGGGCGGCACAGGACACCACTCTCGAAGTCACACCATTGCGACCAGGTAGTCGGTTGGATTGCAGCAGATAATGCTTCCAGTCGGTTAAGCACCACCATGTCTTCCACAAAGTCCAGTCTCAGTAGCCAAGAGTCTGGTCAACAGAATCCTCACCCTGATCCTCCTTCCTCCCACCATGGAGAGTCTTGGCAAACAAGTGATCCCACACTCGGATATTCCGAGGAGCTCTTTTCAGTGCCATTCCTTGATTTGGGACTCTCACCAAGCCCGCTCGAAGAGAGACATGAGGAGATCTTGTGCACTGATTCCCAAACTCTTGAGCATCCACAGTCAGAAGAAGATGACGGTGGGGAACGGCAATTAGTGTTTCACAAGGTGGATGATGATGATGAGACACAGTTGCCAATAAGTGAGGTTTTTGTTAGGTCAACAAGTCAGGAGGATGACCAGAGTGAGGAAGTGGAAGAGGAGGTGGTGGACGATGAAATCACTGACCCAACCTGGGAAGGTGGCAAGCCGAGCGAGGACAGCAGTACAGAGGGGGAGGGATCCGCAGCACCACAACAGGCTGGAAGAGGCAGTGGGCTGGCAAAAGGGAGAAGGCGGGCCACACCAAACAGGCCCGCAACTATTCCCTGGAGCACCCCCTTGAAGCAATCTCTATTGCCAAGGGGTAGGTGTTCCGCAGTCTGGCACTTTTTTGAGGGAAATGTGGACAATAAAATAATTGTCATTTACAACCTGTGCCCTACCAAAATGAGCAGGGGCGTGAACACTAGCAACCTCACCACCACCAGCATGATCTGCCACATGGCATCAAAGCGCCCTAATAGGTGGGCCGAACGCCTGGGTCCACAATCAGTGTCTGCGGGTTATATCACTGCCTCCTCTTCCCCATATTACGTGCTGGCCAATCCCCTGTTCAAGACGCAGGACCAAATGAGTTTTTCAGAGACAGCACACCAATGTAGTTTGCAATTCAATCTTTATTTTACCAGTGGTATATTCTCAAGTTATTTCATGACATTTATTGCTGTTTGCAACGTTTCGGGCCCATTCGGTGCCCTTTGTCAAGCTATAAATGCAAGAAACAAACACAAGACGATATTAAAAACAAAAGGAAGACAATTCATATCTTCATAATTCAGAATTAATATACACACATATATACGTATACACAAACGTACACACACGTATACATATATATATACACATACATCTCAATTCACTTGAACCATATTGTGTCATTACTCTTTTATAGATGGGAATTTCATTCATGATATAATCGTTCATAATTCATATCCTTCAAAGGACTATAGTTCATATTTCAGTACTGGGTTACTAGCATAATAAAACAAGCTGTATGTGAATTGCCCGCATACATCAATTCATAAAGAAGAGTTGCGGGGGAAGGGGTAAATTCCCTGCACGTATGTGCATCAGAATCAAAAACAAGCATGATTCAAGCGAAATTCATAAGAACAGTTCATAATTTATAACAAAATTCATGAGAAATCACAGTTCATAATTCATAACAGATAAGACATGATTGAACAACAGCACGTGATACATGATTCGACGGCAACCTGGTTGAGGCATAATTTAGATAGTACATGATTCGGGTAGGATATATCAAGTTAGGGTAGAATATATACAATATATACAAAGAGAGGCTCCATGGGAGGCAATAATAGTGGCTGATTAGATTAATAATTGAACACATGATGACAGTATCAGATAGCAGGTTGTGTCCTTACACATTATTCCTATGAGCATTTCAATAGGGGAGAGAGGGGCGGGCATACATGATCCAATAAGGTACAATGCAATGTGGGACAGCAGAGACATGTGGCACAAGCGAAAGCATTAGAAACCTCCCTATTCAATAATATAGAACCAGAAGAAAGCACCAATATCAGAACCAATCTGACCCAGAAGATTAACTTCTTCAAAAGAAACTTGGAGGACAGAAAACGCACAAAATTCTTGAGAGATAGTCAAGATTACGAGTCCGGTTACGTCTACAGAACCCCCCAAAGAAACTCAACAACGTACCAACGGGGACGATCTAGAGCCTCCGGATCCTCCAACGCCAGTGACACGGATTTTTTGGAGGATACCCGACCACGCAGAGGAAGACGCCGAGGAGGTCTGGGAGGAAACACCGGAAGAGACACCCCCAATCCCAACTCATACAGACGGGATCCAATACAGACCAGATCCAGCAACAGGAGCAGATAGATGAGTACAGAGGACCTTTGACTGAGGACCCACCCAATTTGGTGGTAAACCTATCCAATACCACATTGGATCCAATCACTAATCTAGTCTTGAATAAAGGACTTGGATTCGCTAGTACCAACCATACCAATCCTTTCACTTTGGACCAAGAAATGGCGAAATTCTACCGTTTACTTCGGCTGAAAGCGCACATCAAATTGGACAACCCAACATGGGCGACCACAGATCCTACATCAACTCCGACCATCTTTCACTCAAGAACTCAGCAATGCAAACCAAAGAGCACCTTTGAACCACCACATGTTCACGACGCAGTGGAGACCTATATCTCTTTCGTCAAAACCGACCTATTGAAACTGGAGAAAAAGGGAGCATCCATAAAGGGATCACCAGAAGATCTACAGATTTTCCATGGGGACCTGAACGCAGCGGTGGGATCCATTGCCCTCTCCCTTGAGACCAGCCAAACTGGAATCCCGTTCCTAGACGTCCTCCTTCAGGATCATCACTCACCACAAATCCCCTTGGGGCCCATATAGAACGTCTACTTTAGACCTCCTTAGTCCTTACTTATACATCACTCACTCTGGGTATAGTATGCCTGTAGTTATAGGTTGAAATAAAAATGTACATGTTCGATACACAGAGACCTGTGGCACCACAGAAAATCGTGTACCTTAATGATTGTTTTAGGATCACCACATACACCTAATTGAAGTCATAATCCATGAGTGGATCCAGTCCCTTTTTATCCTAAATCATAATAAGGAACCCTATGGCAGCGCTGCAAATATGCTATGTCCTCTCCCATTCTAGTGCCAGTAACCAAAATGGCGCAGCGCACACAGGGCAACATTGCGCATGCGCCAGGCACCTCCGCACCTGAAGCCTCTTCACTCCTCCTCCCTGGGGCCGACCTCACTACCTTGGACCCGCCCCTCATGTGCCGGCAATTGCCGGATATCCGCCGGGACCTCTGAATAAAACACACCACGGCGTGCACTGCAGCTACCGCACGCCGTGGAAACATGAGGACCGGTCAATCAGGTATGTAACTCTGCCTTAGAGTACGCCAGCCCCACTCTTACTTACCCTGCGCTGCAGATAGATGACACACATAACTGGTGTTCTTACGGCTTTCGCTTGTGCCACATGTCTCTGCTGTCCCACATTGCATTGTACCTTATTGGATCATGTATGCCCGCCCCTCTCTCCCCTATTGAAATGCTCATAGGAATAATGTGTAAGGACACAACCTGCTATCTGATACTGTCATCATGTGTTCAATTATTAATCTAATCAGCCACTATTATTGCCTCCCATGGAGCCTCTCTTTGTATATATTGTATATATTCTACCCTAACTTGATATATCCTACCCGAATCATGTACTATCTAAATTATGCCTCAACCAGGTTGCCGTCGAATCATGTATCACGTGCTGTTGTTCAATCATGTCTTATCTGTTATGAATTATGAACTGTGATTTCTCATGAATTTTGTTATAAATTATGAACTGTTCTTATGAATTTCGCTTGAATCATGCTTGTTTTTGATTCTGATGCACATACGTGCAGGGAATTTACCCCTTCCCCCGCAACTCTTCTTTATGAATTGATGTATGCGGGCAATTCACATACAGCTTGTTTTATTATGCTAGTAACCCAGTACTGAAATATGAACTATAGTCCTTTGAAGGATATGAATTATGAACGATTATATCATGAATGAAATTCCCATCTATAAAAGAGTAATGACACAATATGGTTCAAGTGAATTGAGATGTATGTGTATATATATATGTATACGTGTGTGTACGTTTGTGTATACGTATATATGTGTGTATATTAATTCTGAATTATGAAGATATGAATTGTCTTCCTTTTGTTTTTAATATCGTCTTGTGTTTGTTTCTTGCATTTATAGCTTGACAAAGGGCACCGAATGGGCCCGAAACGTTGCAAACAGCAATAAATGTCATGAAATAACTTGAGAATATACCACTGGTAAAATAAAGATTGAATTGCAAACTACATTGGTGTGCTGTCTCTGAAAAACTCATTTAAAGCCATAATCTCACTCCGCGGGTGGAAGGAGGCACCAGGAGACGAGCACCCACAAAAGCCACTCAAGACGTGTGCTGAGGTGTCAGTATAACTAAGAAGATTTTGATCCACTCAAGAGACCTCGAGTCACCGTCCCAGGCTGATTATACATCACTTTGTCTTGATGTCTCTTTCCCATATTCAACGAGATACCAGTGGTACCTTCTCTTACACAGATGAAGATGCCTTGAGGATCACCGCAAGTGTGACGGCATCGAATGAATTCCTGAACAGCTCAGGGCCTAACGCTTCAGTCTCAACTCTTGAGAAATCACTTAAAAAAGTGACCGCATTGGAACTCCACGCTGTCACTTTGGCAGAATATTACAGAACCAGACGCATCCCGAGAGGATTAAGGTGCAACCTACGTCCAACATTATTCGCAGAGGATCCAGAATTCTGTCACAACTTCGAAAAAATCCTAAATAAGGCGTCCTTCGATATCATCTTACTGATTTTGGAACGAGCCGACCGAGAAATCAAAAAGACGAAAGAAGAAATCACTGCATTAGAAACCTCCCTATTCAATAATATAGAACCAGAAGAAAGCACCAATATCAGAACCAATCTGACCCAGAAGATTAACTTCTTCAAAAGAAACTTGGAGGACAGAAAACGCACAAAATTCTTGAGAGATAGTCAAGATTACGAGTCCGGTTACGTCTACAGAACCCCCCAAAGAAACTCAACAACGTACCAACGGGGACGATCTAGAGCCTCCGGATCCTCCAACGCCAGTGACACGGATTTTTTGGAGGATACCCGACCACGCAGAGGAAGACGCCGAGGAGGTCTGGGAGGAAACACCGGAAGAGACACCCCCAATCCCAACTCATACAGACGGGATCCAATACAGACCAGATCCAGCAACAGGAGCAGATAGATGAGTACAGAGGACCTTTGACTGAGGACCCACCCAATTTGGTGGTAAACCTATCCAATACCACATTGGATCCAATCACTAATCTAGTCTTGAATAAAGGACTTGGATTCGCTAGTACCAACCATACCAATCCTTTCACTTTGGACCAAGAAATGGCGAAATTCTACCGTTTACTTCGGCTGAAAGCGCACATCAAATTGGACAACCCAACATGGGCGACCACAGATCCTACATCAACTCCGACCATCTTTCACTCAAGAACTCAGCAATGCAAACCAAAGAGCACCTTTGAACCACCACATGTTCACGACGCAGTGGAGACCTATATCTCTTTCGTCAAAACCGACCTATTGAAACTGGAGAAAAAGGGAGCATCCATAAAGGGATCACCAGAAGATCTACAGATTTTCCATGGGGACCTGAACGCAGCGGTGGGATCCATTGCCCTCTCCCTTGAGACCAGCCAAACTGGAATCCCGTTCCTAGACGTCCTCCTTCAGGATCATCACTCACCACAAATCCCCTTGGGGCCCATATAGAACGTCTACTTTAGACCTCCTTAGTCCTTACTTATACATCACTCACTCTGGGTATAGTATGCCTGTAGTTATAGGTTGAAATAAAAATGTACATGTTCGATACACAGAGACCTGTGGCACCACAGAAAATCGTGTACCTTAATGATTGTTTTAGGATCACCACATACACCTAATTGAAGTCATAATCCATGAGTGGATCCAGTCCCTTTTTATCCTAAATCATAATAAGGAACCCTATGGCAGCGCTGCAAATATGCTATGTCCTCTCCCATTCTAGTGCCAGTAACCAAAATGGCGCAGCGCACACAGGGCAACATTGCGCATGCGCCAGGCACCTCCGCACCTGAAGCCTCTTCACTCCTCCTCCCTGGGGCCGACCTCACTACCTTGGACCCGCCCCTCATGTGCCGGCAATTGCCGGATATCCGCCGGGACCTCTGAATAAAACACACCACGGCGTGCACTGCAGCTACCGCACGCCGTGGAAACATGAGGACCGGTCAATCAGGTATGTAACTCTGCCTTAGAGTACGCCAGCCCCACTCTTACTTACCCTGCGCTGCAGATAGATGACACACATAACTGGTGTTCTCACGGCTTTCGCTTGTGCCACATGTCTCTGCTGTCCCACATTGCATTGTACCTTATTGGATCATGTATGCCCGCCCCTCTCTCCCCTATTGAAATGCTCATAGGAATAATGTGTAAGGACACAACCTGCTATCTGATACTGTCATCATGTGTTCAATTATTAATCTAATCAGCCACTATTATTGCCTCCCATGGAGCCTCTCTTTGTATATATTGTATATATTCTACCCTAACTTGATATATCCTACCCGAATCATGTACTATCTAAATTATGCCTCAACCAGGTTGCCGTCGAATCATGTATCACGTGCTGTTGTTCAATCATGTCTTATCTGTTATGAATTATGAACTGTGATTTCTCATGAATTTTGTTATAAATTATGAACTGTTCTTATGAATTTCGCTTGAATCATGCTTGTTTTTGATTCTGATGCACATACGTGCAGGGAATTTACCCCTTCCCCCGCAACTCTTCTTTATGAATTGATGTATGCGGGCAATTCACATACAGCTTGTTTTATTATGCTAGTAACCCAGTACTGAAATATGAACTATAGTCCTTTGAAGGATATGAATTATGAACGATTATATCATGAATGAAATTCCCATCTATAAAAGAGTAATGACACAATATGGTTCAAGTGAATTGAGATGTATGTGTATATATATATGTATACGTGTGTGTACGTTTGTGTATACGTATATATGTGTGTATATTAATTCTGAATTATGAAGATATGAATTGTCTTCCTTTTGTTTTTAATATCGTCTTGTGTTTGTTTCTTGCATTTATAGCTTGACAAAGGGCACCGAATGGGCCCGAAACGTTGCAAACAGCAATAAATGTCATGAAATAACTTGAGAATATACCACTGGTAAAATAAAGATTGAATTGCAAACTACATTGGTGTGCTGTCTCTGAAAAACTCATTTAAAGCCATAATCTCACTCCGCGGGTGGAAGGAGGCACCAGGAGACGAGCACCCACAAAAGCCACTCAAGACGTGTGCTGAGGTGTCAGTATAACTAACAAGACGCAGGACCAGATGCCTCCCGCCCTGCACCTGGAACTTCGCAAGCACCATCAGCTAGCACATCCACTTCTGTGTCCCAGCGCAGCGTACAGATGTCCATACCCCAGGCCTTTGAACGAAAGCGCAAATACCCAGCCACCCACCCACAGGCCATAGCACTAAATGAGCACCAAATTGCTGGCCCTGGAAATGTTGCCATTTAGGCTTGTGGACACTGAGGCTTTCCGCAGACTGATGGCGGCGGCTGTCCCTCGTTACTCAGTCCCCAGCCGCCACTATTTTTCCTGGTGTGCAGTTCTCGCCTTACACCAGCATGTGTCCTGTAACATCACCCATGCCCTGACCAACGCAGTTATTGGAAAGGTCCACTTAATGACTGACACATGGACAGGTGCTTTTGGCCATGGATGCTACATTTCCTTGACGGCACACTGGGTGAACGTTGTGGAGGCCATGACCGAGTCGTACCCTTCATTGGCACAGGTGCTACTGACACCAAGGATTGTGGGCCATACTTCCATCAGGATTTTCGCCACCACATACATCAGTGGCTGCAACCCGCCCTTCTCCTCCTCCACTTTTACCTCTGAATTCTCATCTTGCAGCACCAGTCAGCCATCAGTCAGTAGCTGGAAGCAGTGTAGCACTGCAGTGGGGAAGCGGCAACAGGCCAGGCTTAAACTAATTTGCTTAGGTGACAAACAGCACACCACCGCAGAGCTGTGGCAGGGTATAAGGAACCAGACTGAGCTGTGGCTCTCGCCACTCAACCTACAACCAGGCATAGTTGTGTCTGATAATGGCCAGAACTTGGTGGCGGCTTTGGAGCTCGGCAAGCTCACACACATACCATGCCTAGCCCACATGTTCAACTTAGTGGTTCAGCGGTTTCTCAAAACCTACCCCAATTTGCCTGAGCTACTGGGGGAGGTGCGCTGCATGTGTGCCCATTTCTGAAAGTCATCTACAGCTGCCGCCGGTCTGGCAACGCTGCAGCAGTGCTTGCAATTGCCAGCTCACTGGCTGTTGTGCGACGTGAGCACATGCTGGAACTCCACGTTCCACATGTTGGCCAGGCTTTGTGAGAAGCAGAGGGCAGTAGTGGAATACCAGCTGCAACATGGTAGTCGCCTTTCCAGTCAGCTTCCGCTCTTCACAAGTGATGAGTGGGCATGGATGTCTGACCTCTGTGAGGTTTTACGCAACTTTGAGGAATCAACACAAATGGTGAGCGGCAATGCCGCTATTATTAGCAGTAACCATCCTGCTTTTGTGTCTACTGAAATGCTCGCTGCTGACAATGAAGGCGGACGCTTTGCACGTGGAAGAGGTGGAAATGGGGGGAAGACAGTACACAGGGTGATAGCCAGACCACCCTCAGTTCGTCTTCTCAGTGCAAATTGGATGATGATGGGGTGGAGGAGGAGCAGCAGGAGACGGTTGCCTCCGCTACAGAAGGTAGTACCCATAGCAGATTTATTCCATCTGTTCAGAGTGGATGGGCCGAAGAGGAGAAAGAGGATGAGGAGATTGAGAGTCATCCTCCTGATGAGGACAGCAAAGTCTTGTCTGTTGGAACTCTGGCACACATGGCTGACTTGGTTATGCTGCCTTTCCCGTGACCTTTGCGTTATATGCATTTTGGCCAACACCAGTTACTGGATTTTCACCCTTCTCGACCCCTGCTACAAAGAGAACTTCTCATTTCTCATTCCTGTGGTGGAGAGGACTAGCAAAATGGTGCAATACCAGAAAGTCCTTGTGGAAAAATAGCTCCAAAGATTTCCAGCTGACAACCCTGGCGGCAGAGTACGTAGTTCCTTGGGCAACCAAGGAAGGGAGAAGAGGGGAACACACAGCAGTTCCAACAGAGGCAGGGCAACGCTCTCCAAGGCCTGGGACAGTTTCATAACACACCGCCAGCACCCTCACCATGATGCGTGGCATAGTGTCACAGGGAGGGAAACGTTTTGGAAGATGGTGAAGGAGTACGTAGCAGACCAGTGATCCCTCTGTGCCGTACAACTATTGGGTGTCCAAGCTGGACACGTGGCATGAACTTGGAGGTGCTGGCCTGCCCTGCCGCCAGTGTTTTGTCAAAGCAGGTATTTAGTGCTGCTGGGGGCATAATAACTGATGAGCGCATCCGCCTGTCAACTGAAAATGCTGACAGGTTGATTCTTACCAAAATGAACAAGGCCTGGATTGCCCCCGACTTCTCTACTCCACCAGAGGAAAGCGGCTGAACATAAAGGCATTTTAAATGTGGCTTTCGTGGTGTATTGCATACACTGTATTCCCATGCACCCCTTCCACCACAAAAAAGGGTATATGGTTCAATCTTCCTTTTCTCATCTTCCTCCTCCATCATTTCAACATGCTTATTAGGCTGCCCTCGCCCCTAATGTTTTAGAGGGTCAGCTCAGCAGCAGACCCTCTCACATAATGTTTTAGATGGTCAGATCAGCGGCAGGCCCTCGCCCCTAATGTTTTAGAGGGTCAGCTCAGCAGCAGACCCTCACGCCTAATGTTTTCGATGGTCAGAACAGCAGCAGGCCCTTGCCTCTAACGTTTTAGAGGGTCACCAGCAGGCCCTTGCTCCTAATGTTTTTGAGGGTCACCAGCAAGCCATCAATCATAATTTTTCAAGGGTGTGTATGATGCCCTCCTTTATGTGTAATAAAGGGTGTATTGTAGTGCCGGTTCCTTGTAATTTTTGGCAGCCGTTTCACTTAGTGCATAGGCTTTATGAGTGTAGGAGTCCCACTACCTGAACAATTGTACCACAATGTGAATGAGGCTCTCCTTTATGTGATATACAGGTTGTATCGGAGTGCCTCTTCTTCAGAGCAGGGGGGGTGCCTGGTTTAATGCTCGGGTTCCCCCATTGACTTCCATTGTGCTCTGGTGCTCTGTAGAGCACCCAAGCATCCCAAAGTGTTCTACTCAAGCACCAGAGCACTTTGGTGCTCGATCAACACTAGAAACATAGAAACATAGAATGTGTCGGCAGATAAGAACCATTTGGCCCATCTAGTCTGCCCAATATACTGAATACTATGAATAGCCCTTGGCCCTATCTTATATGAAGGATGGCTTTATGCCTATCCCATGCATGCTTAAACTCCTTCACTGTATTTGCAGCTACCACTTCTGCAGGAAGGCTATTCCATGCATCCACTACTCTCTCAGTAAAGTAATACTTCCTGATATTACTTTTAAACCTTTGCCCCTCTAATTTAAAACTATGTCCTCTTGTAGCAGTTTTTCTTCTTTTAAATATTCTCTCCTCTTTTACCTTGTTGATTCCCTTTATGTATTTAAAAGTTTCTATCATATCCCCTCTGTCTCGTCTTTCTTCCAAGCTATACATGTTAAGGTCCTTTAATCTTTCCTGGTAAGTTTTATCCTGCAATCCATGTACTAGTTTAGTAGCTCTTCTCTGAACTCTCTCCAAAGTATTAATATCCTTCTGGAGATATGGTCTCTAGTACTGCGCACAATACTCCAAATGAGGTCTCACTAGTGCTCTGTAGAGCGGCATGAGCACCTCCCTCTTTCTACTGGTAATGCCTCTCCCTATATACCCAAGCATTCTGCTAGCATTTCCTGCTGCTCTATGACATTGTCTGCCTACCTTTAAGTCTTCTGAAATAATGACCTCTAAATCCCTTTCCTCAGATAATGAGGTTAGGACTGTATCACTGATTTTATATTCTGCTCTTGGGTTTTTATGCCCCAGGTTCATTATCTTGCACTTGCACGTATCAACATTAAATTTTAGTTGCCCAATTTTTGACCATTCCTCTAGTTTTCCTAAATTCTTTTCCATTTGGTGTATCCCTCCAAGAACATTAACCCTGTTACAAATCTTTGTGTCATCAGCAAAAAGACACACCTTACTATCGAGGCCTTCTGCAATTTCGCTGATAAAGATATTAAACAATATGGGTCCCAGAACAGATCCCTGAGGTACCCCACTGGTAACAAGACCATGGTCTGAATATACTCCATTGACTACAACCCTCTGTTGTCTGTCCCTCAGCCACTGCCTAATCCATTCAACAATATGGGAGTCCAAACCCAAAGACTGCAATTTATTGATAAGCCTTCTATGTGGGACAGTATCAAAAGCCTTACTAAAGTCTAGATAAGCGATGTCTACTGCACCTCCGCCATCTATTATTTTAGTCACCCAATCAAAAAAATCAATAAGATTAGTTGGACATGATCTCCCTGAAGTAAACCCATGCTGTTTTTCATCTTTCAATCCATGGGATTTTAGATGTTCCACAATCCTCTCCTTGAGTATGGTTTCCATTATTTTCCCCACTATTGATGTCAGGCTTACCGGTCTATAGTTGCCCGATTTCTCCCTACTACCTTTCTTGTAAATTGGCACAACGTTTGCTAATTTCCAATCTTCTGGGACGACTCCTGTTACCAGTGATTGGTTAAATAAATCTGCTAATTGGATTACACTAGCGGTAACTAATCGATTTAGGAGGTAAAAATAATAATAATTTGAAAAAAATCATATTTACCTCATCCATTTGAGTGCACAGAGGGCGCGGCGGCCGTCTTGCTTGAAGCTCCTGCGCATAATCTTAGCACCATGATGACGTCATCATGAGCCGCGCAAGATTTTGTGCTGCGTCTTCAAGAAAGATGGCTGCGGTGGCCTCTTCGTGCTTAAATGGATAAGGTAAGTATGATAAAAAAAAAAAAATTGGGGTTGATCAACCCCTGAATGACCTTAATATTCTTCTCAGATGCCGTGATCAGCGACGAAGGCGGCATCTGAGGGGTTCAATGATGGGTGGCAGCTCAATTGCTGTTCCCTGTCATTGTACCCACTATTTACAAATTAATCCGCTTCGTAACAAAGTAATTTGCCACAAAGCAAATTTTTTTTAAAAATTCGGCGCAGCAGACGAATCAAATTCTTGAGAACTTCGCTCATCTTTATCCTTAATGACTGTTTATTTAACATCATCTAGGGGTATACAATCTGATATCACTGAACAAAAACATCTTAATATGTAACTTTTAGTATTAGTATTTAGTATTAGTTGCATTAAGAATCGCTCTGGTAGACAGGATTAAGGGCTCTTTCACACTTGCGTTCTTGTCTTCCGGCATAGAGTTCCGTCGTCCTAATGCATTCTGAATGGAGTGAAATCCGTTCAGGATGCATCAGGATGTCTTCAGTTCCGGAACGGAACGTTTTTTGCTCCGGCCAAAAATCCTGAAGACTTGCCGCAAGGCCGGATCCGGAATTAATGCCCATTGAAAGGCATTGATCCAGATCCGGCCTTTCTCAATTGTTACCATGGCTGCCGGGACGCTAAAGTCCTGGCAGCCATGGTAAAGTGTAGCGGGGAGCAGCATACTTACCGTCCGTGCGGCTCCCGGGGCGCTCCAGAGTGACGTCAGGGCGCCCCAAGCGCATGGATCACGTGATCGCATGGCACGTCATCCATGCGCATGGGGCGCTCTGACGTCATTCAGGAGCGCCCCGGGAGCCGCGCAGACTGTAAGTATACCGCTCCCCGCTCCTACTATGGCAACCAGGACTTTAATAGCGTCCTGGGTGCCATAGTAACACTGAAAGCATTTTGAAGACGGATCCGTCTTCAAATGCTTTCAGTACACTTGCGTTTTTCCGGATCCGGCGTGTACCTCCGGCAAGTGGAGTACACGCCGGATCCGGACAACGCAAGTGTGAAAGAGGACTTAGCAGATGCAGTATAGAGGCAGCAACAAGTTCTTCGGGTCAAACAGTTCAGTGTTTTATTCACACTTTAGGCAAAGACAGAAAGTCATAATCAAACAAAAAGTCACCTTGCGGTGTTGGTGGTCATTCACACCATGTGGCAATTCTGCCTCAAAGACTTGATGGTCATTAAACATAGCAGCACCAACCTGTTTTCACGCCAAACAGGTAGCAAGCCTTCATCCAGACACAAGGCTCCCAGATCCCAACACAGAGAACTGGCTTCTGAGCCCAGCTGCTTATTTAAGGACAGCCCGGTGCTGCTAAAACCCAGATTGGCACTTAAAATCCGGTCCAGTATTTGACCTCACTTGGCTGTAAATCAGCCCAGCAGCACATGCTGGGAGGAAAATACCAAGACAAAACCTCTCACTGTGTCACATATATTAAATTACATTTTTACATTTAAATTAACAAATGATATAAAAGACAACCTCACAGATAATACTGTGTTAAGGAAACAAGGGTCACCTCAGACACTCACAGGGTGCAACGTAGATGGGACCTCAAATTTCTTAGGTCCTTACTTACAGTCAGATGAATTCATAGAGTTGGTGAAGGTCACTGCAGAATTCACAGTTAAGAACCACCCTAAGATCTCCCTCTAGTACCCCTGCCTACAGGCGGAGCACCCACCCAGACAGGGGCGACCCCACCTCTAGGTGGCTAAACCCTGTAAGTATCCTATTGTGGCCATTACTCTCAAAGAATCGTGTGTCCCGATGCGTGTTCTTCCTCGCCACCAGGCTGGTTCTGGTACAAAAAAATAAATACATTTTAGGTCCACCCCTGATCTTATTCCAAAATCGACACCAAGTGAAATTCTCTTCTGCCTGATCTTAGGTACCCTGTTTTATTAAGGATCCTTTGTTGTACCTGAGCTTGGGCCCAAAGAGGATCCTCAGATCCTCTCGTGGGCCATTCTAACCCTGTTCAGCAGTATTACTGTACGCTCAGATGTGGGCACTATTGGTCATGAACTGCCCTGGAAACTGTATTGGAAGTAACTCATTGGATGCACAGTTGTTAAAGTAAACCACTTCCTATACTGGTTCATAGGTGGATCATAACCATCGCCGTCCAAAATCCAGGGCAGACTGAGAACTTAAAGTGACCCTGGAAAAAAAAACTAAAAGTGGCCACATGTTGTAGGCGGATCCAAATTGACAGACGGCAAAATACCACCCCAGCAGAGCCAATTGCTTCAGTGCAACACAATAAACTGCCTAAGCAGCATCAAAAGCCACAGTGTAGCACAAAATACCTTGTCAGAAGCTGCTCCTCTGTGGTGCCAGCTCAGCTGCCACATTCTGTCCTTCTTCTCAGTTGCCTCAGGATGGTAAAACAGTTGAATTCAGGAATCAGAAATGCCCCCAGCATTAATTAAAGGGGTTGTCCAAGTCATATTTATTGATAACCTATCCTCAGGATAGGTCATCAATATCAGATCGGCGGGGGTCCGACACCCGGCACACCCTCCGATCAGCTGTTTGAAGAGAAGGCGTGTGCGGTGTCAGCGCTGCCTCCTCTTCACTGTTTACCTTCTAGCCGTTGCATCTGCAGTGGTGAGCAGGTGTAATTACACCCAAGCCTTCCTATTGAAATGAATGGGACAGCTTGGGTGTAATTACACCTGCTCACCACTGCAGATGCAACGGCTAGAAGGTAAACAGTGAAGAGGAGGCAGCGCTGACACCGCGCATGCCTTCTCTTCAAACAGCTGATCGGCGGGGGGGCTGGGTGTCGGACCCCCTCCGATCTGATATTGATGACCTATCCTGAGGATAGGTCATCAATAAATATAACTTGGACAACCCCTTTAACTCTGGGAATGACAGATCATTCAAAAACAAACACAATGCAACAGCACTCTGCAAACACAAATAACAATTTAATTACAACAGTGCCATACTTACTATAGAAAATGTACTACACTAAGTACTACTTCCTCTGGTGCCATACTGGCCTCCATTAAATTCAGGGGATGCAGGTTCCACATCCATGCAGAGCCTACACTATACTATACCTCTTTTGGTGTCACAATGACCTCCATTAAATTCAGGGAATGCACGCTCCACAAGCTTGCTTATTCCTCTCTGTATTCCACCTCTCCTGGTGCCAAATGGCCTCCAATAAATGCAGGGAGAGCAGGCTTCAACTTTATGCTTGCAGTATTTAAAATCAGTCTATGTGACAGACAGGTTAGTTAGAAGTGCACGACCAATGGAGTCAGCCACACCTCCAATGTAGACTGCAAAGGAAAAAATTGGGTCAGTCAGCACATCCCAGTGCGCAGGTGCAAGTCGCCATGGCTGAAAGCGCAAAACAAACACAATGCAACAGCACTCTGCAAACACAAATAATAAAGTAAATGCAATAGTGCCATACTCACTATAAAAATGTACTAATGCTAATGCTCCGTTATAAATGTGAGATTCTTGGCAAATGCATTTTGTACAAAATTATTTGTTCCTGTCCTCCAACGACAAGAGACAGATCATCACTTACTTGGCTGATGGCCGTCAGGAGGGCTCTGGCGGCCCCTTAGTTATTGGCCCACCGATAAATTTCCCTGTAGAGTCTATGGTCATCTACTCCTGCCGAGACCTGAGTGCACAAGCAGCGGCATACAGAGAGAGAGAGAGAATAAAACTGTTGTATCTACTGTTGGATAATACCTTTTGTTGTATATATTTAAAGCATAAATTGCTACTTGGTATATGAATTATGGTCTCCGCTCTGAACATATATATATATATATATATATATATATATATACAGTATAGACCAAAAGTTTGGACACACCTTCTCATTCAAAGAGTTTTCTTTATTTTCATGACTATGAAAATTGTAGATTCACACTGAAGGCATCAAAACTATGAATTAACACATGTGGAATTATATACATAACAAAAAAGTGTGAAACAACTGAAAATATGTCATATTCTAGGTTCTTCAAAGTAGCCACCTTTTGCTTTAATTACTGCTTTGCACACTCTTGGCATTCTCTTGATGAGCTTCAAGAGGTAGTCACCTGAAATGATTTTCACTTCACAGGTGTGCCCTGTCAGGTTTAATAAGTGGGATTTCTTGCCTTATAAATGGGGTTGAGACCATCAGTTGCGTTGTGGAGAAGTCAGGTGGATACACAGCTGATAGTCCTACTGAATAGACTGTTAGAATGTGTATTATGGCAAGAAAAAAGCAGCTAAGTAAAGAAAAACGAGTGGCCATCATTACTTTAAGAAATGAAGATCAGTTAGTCCAAAAAATTGGGAAAACTTTGAAAGTGTCCCCAAGTGCAGTCACAAAAACCATCAAGCGCTACAAAGAAACTGGCTCACATGCGGACCGCCCCAGGAAAGGAAGACCAAGAGTCACCTCTGCTGCGGAGGATAAGTTCATCCGAGTCACCATCCTCAGAAATAGCAGGTTAACAGCAGTTCAGATTAGAGACCAGGTCAATGCCACACAGAGTTCTAGCAGCAGACACATCTCTAGAACAACTGTTAAGAGGAGACTGTGTGAATCAGGCCTTCATGGTAGAATATCTGCTAGGAAACCACTGCTAAGGACAGACAACAAGCAGAAGAGACTTGTTTGGGCTAAAGAACACAAGGAATGGACATTAGACCAGTGGAAATCTGTGCTTTGGTCTGATGAGTCTAAATTTGAGATCTTTGGTTCCAACCACCGTGTTTTTGTGCGACGCAGAAAAGGTCAACGGATGGACTCTACATGCCTGGTTCCACCCGTGAAGCATGGAGGAGGAGGTGTGATGGTGTGGGGGTGCTTTGCTGGTGACACTGTTGGGGATTTATTCAAAATTGAAGGCATACTGAACCAGCATGGCTACCAGAGCATCTTGCAGCGGCATGCTATTCCATCCGGTTTGCGTTTAGTTGGACCATCATTTATTTTTCAACAGGACAATGACCCCAAACACACCTCCAGGCTGTGTAAGGGCTATTTGACCATGAAGGAGAGTGATGGGGTGCTGCGCCAGATGACCTGGCCTCCACAGTCACCGGACCTGAACCCAATCGAGATGGTTTAGGGTGAGCTGGACCGCAGAGTGAAGGCAAGAGGGCCAACAAGTGCTAAGCATCTCTGGGAACTCCTTCAAGACTGTTGGAAGACCATTTCAGGTGACTACATCTTGAAGCTCATCAAGAGAATGCCAAGAGTGTGCAAAGCAGTAATCAAAGCAAAAGGTGGCTACTTTGAAGAACCTAGAATATGACATATTTTCAGTTGTTTCACACATTTTTGTTATGTATACAGGGAGTGCAGAATTATTAGGCAAGTTGTATTTTTGAGGATTAATTTTATTATTGAACAACAACCATGTTCTCAATGAACCCAAAAAACTCATTAATATCAAAGCTGAATATTTTTGGAAGTAGTTTTTAGTTTGTTTTTAGTTTTAGCTATTTTAGGGGGATATCTGTGTGTGCAGGTGACTATTACTGTACATAATTATTAGGCAACTTAACAAAAAATACCCATTTCAATTATTTATTTTTACCAGTGAAACCAATATAACATCTCAACATTCACAAATATACATTTCTGACATTCAAAAACAAAACAAAAACAAATCAGTGACCAATATAGCCACCTTTCTTTGCAAGGACACTCAAAAGCCTGCCATCTATGGATTCTGTCAGTGTTTTGATCTGTTCACCATCAACATTGCGTGCAGCAGCAACCACAGCCTCCCAGACACTGTTCAGAGAGGTGTACTGTCTTCCCTCCTTGTAAATCTCACATTTGATGATGGACCACAGGTTCTCAATGGGGTTCAGAACAGGTGAACAAGGAGGCCATGTCATTAGATTTTCTTCTTTTATACCCTTTCTTGCCAGCCACGTTGTGGAGTACTTGGACGCGTGTGATGGAGCATTGTCCTGCATGAAAATCATGTTTTTCTTACCTTGCAGACTTCTTCCTGTACCACTGCTTGAAGAAGGTGTCTTCCAGAAACTGGCAGTAGGACTGGGAGTTGAGCTTGACTCCATCCTCAACCCAAAAAGGCCCCACAAGCTCATCTTTGATGATACCAGCCCAAACCAGTACTCCACCTCCACCTTGCTGGCATCTGAGTCAGACTGGAGCTCTCTGCCCTTTACCAATCCAGCCATCTGGCCCATCAAGACTCACTCTCATTTCATCAGTCCATAAAACCTTAGAAAAATCAGTCTTGAGATATTTCTTGGCCCAGTCTTGACGTTTCAGCTTGTGTGTCTTGTTCAGTGGTGGTCGTCTTTCAGCCTTTCTTACCTTGGCCATGTCTCTGAGTATTGCACACCTTGTGCTTTTGGGCACTCCAGTGATGTTGCAGCTCTGAAATATGGCCAAACTGGTGGCAAGTGGCATCTTGGCAGCTGCACGCTTGACTTTTCTCAGTTCATGGGCAGTTATTTTGCGCCTTGGTTTTTCCACACGCTTCTTGCGACCCTGTTGGCTATTTTGAATGAAACGCTTGATTGTTCGATGATCACGCTTCAGAAGCTTTGCAATTTTAAGAGTGCTGCATCCCTCTGCAAGATATCTCACTATTTTTGACTTTTCTGAGCCTGTCAAGTCCTTCTTTTGACCCATTTTGCCAAAGGAAAGGAAGTTGCCTAATAATTATGCACACCTGATATAGAGTGTTGATGTCATTAGACCACACCCCTTCTCATTACAGAGATGCACATCACCTAATATGCTTAATTGGTAGTAGGCTTTCGAGCCTATACAGCTTGGAGTAAGACAACATGCATAAAGAGGATGATGTGGTCAAAATACTCATTTGCCTAATAATTCTGCACGTAGTGTATAATTCCACATGTGTTAATTCATAGTTTTGATGCCTTCAGTGTCAATCTACAATTTTCATAGTCATGAAAATAAAGAAAACTCTTTGAATGAGGTGTGTCCAAACATTTGGTCTGTACTGTATATATATATAGTCTATCACTATGTAACTGAGGGCAATGTCAAATCGGTTTTCCTCCCTTGATAACAATGCTGCTCTTTATTTGTAGATTACCAATTCCTGTGCAAAGAGATTCTGTTTTTTAGCAATATGCAAATGAGGATATAGTGCAACAGTGGTGTTGCTAATGCACTCAAGCCCTGCTCCTCTATCTTGCCAGCCATTACTTCGGACATCTGATTGATGGAGCCAAGCAGTGGTGACATAATCTCGCCTGGCCATGTCAATCCGAGGTAAGGGCTAACAAGAGAGAGGAGCAGGCTTTGAGTGCACCGAGAGCAATGGTGATGCCTTTGTAGTACTAAAGCCTCACTCAATTCAGATTACTAAAAATATGGAATTTCTTTGCAGGGGAACTGCCGAGCTACAAATGAAAGGCAGAGTTGCATCAGGTGATAAAAACCAATTTGACACTACCCATTGTTATATAGTGATGTCACTGGTGACAGGTTTTCTCTATTATATATAATTGATGAACAGGGTGTCTCACGGGTCCTCTTTTGCAGGTACACTGGAGCATTGTTCGGCAGGATTGTTGGGTTAATTATGGTGTACTTGTTTGGCATTCAAACTGATGGGTATGGGCAATGGATCGACCCTGGATTGTTTGCAGTACTTGGTTCAGCTGCTTATTTCGGTGGTGTTTCCAGACTGACCATATCTCTTAGTGTTATTATGGTAAGTACAAGTAAACTCCTCTGCCATGTATCTGAAACAATTATTGTGATTTAAGTTAACTTAAAATATGTCATAAAGTGAAGCCATGATTTGAATCCACTTTAAATAATGTGCAGCAGCAGTATTGGAATCAGGGATGTTGCTAAGGTCTCAAAAGATCCGGGGCCCAATTCTCTAAGTTGAACAACCGCACCCCCACCCCCCCTCCCCCCGCAAACACTAGCACTGAAGACATTTTGCTGTACTTGCTATACAGCAGACCATACCTCTCACACCCAGTGCCTCCCAGGTGACGTCTCCTATGATGTAAATCTTCTTTGTCATCATCTTCTCCATTTGGTCCGGACACTTTTCTCAGCCGCCTCGTCTCTGCAGAGTGTGACACACAGACATCTTAGCTTCCTTGCTTTTCTGAACCCCCAAATACTATACTGAAGAAAAATGAGTGCCCCTCATAGTAACAGTACTCCTCATAGTCCCACCAATAGTAATTTCCTTCTAGAATGCTCTCATTAGTAATACTGCCCCCTACAGTGCCCCCAACAGTGATAGTGCTCCCCAAGAGTGCCTCCATTAGTAGAAGAGCCCTCCAGTATTAATAATGCCCTAACAGAGCCCCCAGTAGAAATAGGGCCCCCTATTATTCCCCCAGTGGTAATAAAGCTCTCTACAGACCCCTCAGAAGTAATAAGCCCCCCATAGTGCTCTTAGTAGAAATAATGCAGATCCCTCCTATAGAGCCCCCAGTAGTTATAAGAACGCCTAATGTCCCCTGGATTTAAAATACAGTGCCCCCAGTATTTATATTACCCCTACTGTTATAATTCTCACCCTGAAGCGCCCCCGCCTGAAGTGCCCCTGTAGTTATATTGCCCCCTACTGTTATAATGCTTGCCCTGAGGACGGCAATGCAGTTATATCTAACAGGCAGGCAGGACATTCAGGGCCAGGGACAAAACATCAGGGGCCCCTGATTGGAATTAGTTTTCACAGTCCTGTAGGCACAGTATGCCTACCACCACTCAAACCATGCCCCCAAATGAACACTCGGTGGTAACCTGGAAAACATCTAATTGGAAATCACTGTGAAGAGTCAATAATTGCCTGACACACATGGCTGAGTGTATTCTATCATTGCATACAGCACAGAACTACATTATACTGGATGGAGACTGCTGCATCCACACCTACTACATAAACTACAATCGAGCCATGATCTTGTGGACAGATCTCTTCTTCTATTATTTTTTTTATGGGACCCATGAACACTAACTTTTTATCCGGGCCGTTTACAGACAAAGTGTGACCCGGTGCAAAATTAAAAGTGGGGACCCAAATAATGGACTATGGTACCAACAACACAACCACATTCAGTCAATTCAGGAGTCAGTGTTGAAAGCATTAATGGCTGCCAGGGGCTTTCAGGAGCACAAGCCCTAAGGCACATGTCCCACCCCCCACACAAAAAAAAGATTTAGATCCATATATAGTTATCAAATAATACCGCTATTGAAGGACCATATATTATCTCCATACTGTTACTAAACAAAACACACTATACAAGTCTCAATATTGGCAATGATAAGACTATACAAGGCAAATAATAATAAAACACTAGTGCCAGATAGATAGTGCCCCCATAAATAATTGTTCCAGGTAACTTAAAGGGAAGAATAGCGGTGCCCCTTTGGGGAAGGGTGCCCTTTCTTGGTGCCAAATAACCATAAACAGGCAACTGGCTGTAGCTGTGCAAACCGAATATTTACAGCGAGGGAGCTCAGTGTAGCAGCCCAGGCCTGGAAGAGAAGGAGCGGGGAGCCAGCATCGGGAAGCAGGTAAGTATGCTTCCCTTCATGGGTCTGGCCAAACTTGCACAACCCCTTTAAAGGGGTTGTCCAGGTTCAGAGCTTAACACGGACATATCCTCATCTTCTCCCATTCAGTCCCTCTGACATGAGCATCGGAGCATATCATGATCCGGTGCTCTACTTTGCCCTGCTATTCTGACTCCGATTGTTGTAATAGCGATTTATGCCTAGTGAGACCTCTATACCTGACCTGTATAAGCAGATATAATCACTGCGGACAATCCTTATAAGATAGCTTGAACTCACCAACACACAAATTTATCCGTGTAAGTTGTGTGGCATCTCCCCTTCTTACAACACTCAACAGACGTCTCAAGTTTAGAAATAGGAATGCTCTCCCATTCTTGTCTAATACAGGCCTCTAACTGTTCAATCGTCTTGGGCCTTCTTTGTTGCACCTTCCTCTTTATGATGCGCCAAATGTTCTCTATAGGTGAAAGATCTGGACTGCAGACTGGCCATTTCAGTACCCGGATCCTTCTCCTACGCAGCCATGATGTTGTGATTGATGCAGAATGTGGTCTGGCATTATCTTGTTGAAAAATGCAGGGTCTTCCCTGAAAGAGATGACGTCTGGATGGGAGCATATGTTGTTCTAGAACCTGAATATATTTTTCTGCATTGATGGTGCCTTTCCAGACATGCAAGCTGCCCATGCCACACGCACTCATGCAACCCCATACCAACAGAGATGCAGGCTTCTGAACTGAGCATTGATAACAACTTGGGTTGTCCTTGTCCTCTTTGGTCCGGATGACATGGCGTCCCAGATTTACAAAAAGAACTTCGAATTGTGACATGTCTGACCACAGAACAGTCTTCCATTTTGCCACACTCCATTTTAAATGATCCCTGGCCCAGTGAAAACGCCTGAGCTTGTGGATCTTGCTTAGAAATGGCTTCTTCTTTGCACTGTAGAGTTTCAGCTGGCAACGGCGGATGGCACGGTGGATTGTGTTCACGGACAATGGTTTCTGGAAGTATTCCTGAGCCCATTCTGTGATTTCCTTTACAGTAGCATTCCTGTTTGTGGTGCAGTGTCGTTTAAGGGCCCGGAGATCACAGGCATCCAGTATGGTTTTACGGCCTTGACCCTTACGCACAGAGATTGTTCCAGATTCTCTGAATCTTCGGATGATGTTATGCACAGTTGATGATGATAGATGCAAAGTCTTTGCAATTTTTCGCTGGGTAACACCTTTCTGATATTGCTCCACTATCTTTCTGCGCAACATTGTGGGAATTGGTGATCCTCTATCCATCTTGGCTTCTGAGAGACACTGCCACTCTGAGAAGCTCTTTTTATACCCAATCATGTTGCCAATTGACCTAATTAGTGTTAATTGGTCTTCCAGCTCTTCGTTATGCTCAAATTTACTTTTTCCAGCCTCTTATTGCTACTTGTCCCAACTTTTTGGGGATTTGTTGACACCGTGAAAATTTGAATCAACGTATTTTTCCTTTAAAATGATACATTTACTTGGATTAAACGTTTGATCTGTCATCTACGTTCTATTGCAAATAAAATATTGACATTTGCCATCTCCACATCATTGCATTCAGTTTTTATTCACAATTTGTTTAGTGTCCCAACTTTTTGGGAATCCGGTTTGTAGAATATATGAATGGTTCAATGAATTAAACTATATAGATTTTTACCACGTAGCAGCACACCTGCGCTGAATTGCACAGTGCAAGAGCTTTTACTGGAGATCCGGTGATGTTTTAGGCTCTCCATTGGTAAGCTAGGTGAAGGCTTGTGTTTAGCAGTGAGACCAGTGACGTCATCGGCACTAATGGGTAGGCTTTAACGCTGCCCTAGCCTGAAAAATGGCTAGGGCAGTGCTAACGCGCACCCATCAGTGCCGTTGACGTCACCACTAACACTGCTAGAAGCTGAGTGGGGAAGGAATACAGGCATTACAGATAGAATACTGGCATTCTGACCCCCCTTCAAACTTGCACAAGCTCCTTTAAACACAGAGGATGGGGTTAAATAACCAGCGTCATAGTAACTTCATCGTGACATTGCAGGTTATTATCGGCACCTTTACAAGGGACAGAGATAGCATTCTTCTTAATAACATTATATTTGGAAATTACTATCTGTATATGCAATATACAGTATATAATGCTGCTGCAAAGCCCCAGTCAACACATTTTTACTTATTTTTGGTATGTTAATAGAATTAATGTATATATTAATACAGAGATCAGGGTAGATGTTTCTAGATATTTGCTGTTAACCACCGTCCACAGAACCAGGACATTGCTCAACCGCAGCCTAGTTGAAGCTAAAATCACAGCTCCATTACAGGATGCATTATCAAGTTAAGTTCCTAATATTCGGATTGTTACTTGCCTTTTGCCATCGGTTCTACTGCTTGGTTCCAACGCCGTGATAAATGACAGCCCCAGAGAAAACATGTGTTCGTTTCTGTCTGAAATTTAGAAGGTTTTGTTATGGGACAGAGGATTTAAATGTGGCAAACATCTCTTAAAAGGACGTCTGGTGCATACATATTATCCATATTTGCTAACCAGGTCCAAAAATCTAGTTATTCTTGGCTTTTAATTTATAATCTTCCATTTGGAAAGAACCAGTGTAAACAATCTGAAAGACACTGTGTGAAAGGAAATAGTCAGCTATTTATTATACGTGATAGATGCATTTTGTATGTGGTGTTGAAGGACATTTTTCCAAATCATTCATAACTATATGAAGACAGAATTATTCATATTATTTTATTATGGCACAGGACAGGATGAGTAAGTGCAACATTAACACAATACATATTTCTTGCTATAAGGAGCTTCACTGTGTGGGGCCGGGACTAAAAGGATTGCTCCCCATGATCTATTCTTTCTCACATAGACTGCTCTCCATAAACTGTTACACCCATCGTATATGTGTTTTTATTTGGTTTTTGCTGCAATTTATATAGAATTGCATTAGGAATAATGCGGGTCTGCACAAATTTCAGCAAATTCACTGAAGTTTTGCTTTTCAATACAGGTGGGCAGGTGGCCCACTGTGTGACCAGCCCCCATAGGGCAGATTGCCAGTCCAGGCCTGGTTATAGCAGTTCATAGTTTGTGCATGGTTATAGGATTTAACTCACTTTGATCTCTGCTCAGCTTATAAAGAAAGTTGAACACTGTTGGGTGTGGAGATCACAGAGGCAATCCATGCCATTGCTGCGAACTGGCCTCATTCTCTTGTCTAGAAGTGGTGAAAAAAGTGTTAAAAGGGTTAAGATTGTTTTTTATTTCTCGGTGGCCCGAGCACTGATAATGCAAGCTCTGTTGTATCAGTGCAGTTCCAAGGTTACGAGGGCTAAAGGACTTGGCTGTGATGACATAATCTCTGGTCCTTCACCAGAGCCAGCCCCAGGTTCATGTGGGCCCTTGGCCCATAAAGTCTCAGTAGGCCCCCTTGTGGCATTTTGCACAACGCACCCAAAATTATATATATATATAAGGAACAAAACGGGACAAGCTGTAGTTTTTACCATTTTTGATACATACACCTTTTTGATCGCTTTTTTATTCAATAATAAAGCTCACCATAATCTTCCCAGTAGTAATAATTTTCCTTATATTGTGACAGTAGCAAAATGCCCCCTAATATGTGTCAGTACATAAAAATGCCCAATTATAACGTGTGGCAATGCAAAAATGCCCCCCTAATACTGTAAACGAGTACAAAAATGCCCCTATTCTATGTGACAGTACAAAAAAAGACTCCCTCTTAGTGCCCCCAGTTGAGCTAATTTCCCCATAGTGCCCCCCCATAATGTGCCAGTATAAAATGCCCCTATATAGTCCCCCCAGTAGATGCCCCCATAGTGCTCCTATTTCTCCCTTCCTCATAGTGCCCCCATAATGTGTGGTATTATTTGGTGCTGATGGGAGACATTTTGTGCTGCAAGGTGGTATTCATGGGCGTAGGGATCACCATAGCAGCCATAGCAATGGCTATGGGGCCCTACGCCATTGGGGGCCCGGGCCGCCGGCTGAGGATTATATATATTTTTTAATTCATGTGGCGTAGCTACAAGGGTTGCAGGCCCCTCCAGGACAGATAGAGAAAGCGCTATCTGCAACAGCCTGCAGGCTGTGGGCGATAGGGCGCAGCCGGAGGCAGAGAGGCATACCTGCAATGAGGAGATGGAGTGGTCCCGCTCCCAGTCTGGGCGGCAGTCAAACTGGCCGGAAGTGGAGGATGCAGAGCACACAGCGAAGCTGCGTGCTGCTGGGCCTGGCAGCGCTGCTGGAGTGTGGGCGCGCGGACGTTCGAGTGGCTGCGAGGTGAGGGCTGGCTGACTCTGGGACTGGTAAAACTTACTCTGGAGTCCTGGACCATTATATCTGGAGAGGAGGGGAGAGCAGCACCTTGGAGGTCTGGACCAGTACATTTAAGGAGAAGTGGGGAGCAGGACCCTGGAGGTCTGGACCAGTACATTTAAGGAGAAGGGTGGAGCAGGACCCTGGAGGTCTGGTCTGGACCATTATATAGGGGAGAACAGGACACTGGAGGTCTGGACCATTATATTTAAGAAGGGGGGAGCAGGATCCTGGAGGTCTGGACCATTATATAGGGGGGAACAGGACACTGGAGGTCTGGACCATTATATATTGGGAGTAAGGGGAAGCAGGATCCTGGAGGTCTGGACCATTATATATGGGGAGTAGGGGGAAGCAGGATCCTGGAGGTCTGGACCATAATATATGGGGAGTAGGGAGAAGCATGAACCTGGAGGTCTGGACCATTATATAGGCAGGAGGGGGGAGCAGGACACTTGATGTCTGGACCATTATATCTGGGGACTGGCGGTGGGAGATTTAGGGTGGGGGTGGGAGGTCTAGGAGGGGTGTGGGGATGTTGGGGTGGGAGGTCCTGGAAGGGTGTTTGGGTGGGAGCTCTGGAAGGGGTGGGGGTCTGAGAGGTATGTTGGGGTGGGAGATCCGGGAGGGGGGGCCCATAAAAAAATGTTGCTATGGGGCCCAGTCATTTCTAGCTACGCCCCTGGTGGTATTTATTGAGTGCTGATGGGAGGCATTTTGTGCTGCAAGGTGGTATTTATTGAGTGCTGATGGGAGACATTTTACCGGTATTTAATGCTGCTGGGGAGGTGTCTTGTCCTGCACACTGGTGTTTAGCTTTGTTGGGTGGTATTCTGTTCTGCCCATTGGTATTTATTTGGTGCTGTTGGCGAGGTATGTTGTGCTGAATGGTGTTATCAGATGCTGCTGAAGGGTACTTTGAGCTTTATCATGGTATGCTACTGGGGATAGCATATAGAGGTATATAAATTTGAGTGGGATATTTGGTAACATGGGATAAAAAACACCTTGATTTTAATGTATAAAAGCAGGATAAGACGTTTGATGTCACCTATCACTCCCTCCTGCACTGAAAATAATGATGGTTTTCAGTCGAGATGCCGAGTGACGTGGACGTGGTTTCACACTAGCACTAAACTTTTCTGTCTGGGTCCCATTATAGTCAATGGGCTTCGGCGGGAAAGGTAGTATCCAGCTATGCCAGATACAATGGACTCCGGAAGGAACAGTTTAGTGCTAGCGTGAAACTGGTCTTAATTCTGAATGTTGACACTGAGCACCAGATGTGGGTAGTGAATGTGGCACTACTATTCCCAGCACAAACATATGGTTACTGGCTTGTTGTGAATAGTCTAGCTTTTGACTATTTAATATTTGGTAATGTATTTGATACCTGTGATGTGCCTGTATGTGCAGTGGAGCAGCAGGTACAATAAGGCCGCTACTCTTGTGGGGTCTATGGACCCCCATTACTATATATGATGCAGATATATTGTATAAATGTTACCACTATTACAGTTACCTTGTGTAAGAAAGCATCAATTCATTTCATCTTATCGGTATATTCACCAAGAAACTGCTACTGTTTCAAATTCCGTTTTTCCATTCGATGAAGTTAATGTATGCATCTATCTTACGATTGGTTCAGTCATTAAAAAAAAAGCGACTTGGGGATGCACTTTGGAGGATGAAAGCAAATGGCTCTGTGAAAATACCTGTAATCTGCGAAAGGGCAATAAACAAGTTCCCCAAGTGCCCAATAGAGATGGAAAGCTATTAAATTCTCATATTAAAGGAACAAAGCGTGAATTGGATTTTCTCATAAACATAACTGCATTCATAGATCTTCTCCTAATTAAATGTACTTATGAAGCATATAAACAATTCTAATAAGACAGCAATGACAAATCCAGAGGAAGGTAATGGTATACTTAAAGAGATCCCAAAGCTGTCTTAGTCACTAAAGGAGTCTGCAAAGACTGCAGTGGAAGCAAACATGCTGGCTAAATAAAAAAGGCTAAGGCCTCTTTCACACGAAAGTGTGATGGCCGTGCCCGTGCTGCGGACCGCAAATTGCGGTCCGCAATGCACGGGCACCAACCGTGATCCAGTCGCACTTGAATGGGGTCCGCGATCCCTCAGTTCTGCAAAAAGATGGAACAAGTTCTTTCTTTTTGCGGAACTGAAGCATGGTACGGAACCCCACAAAAGCACTCCATGGTTCCGTTCCGTTTCGCAACGCATCTCTGGATTTGCGGACCCATTCAAGTGAAGTAAGGGCATTAGTGGTGAGTAACTCACTTGCCCAAACCTTGTAATTTCCTTCAACTTGATAAATCTTTTCAGAACTTTTTAATGCTCTTTTTTATGACAGTTTGTAATCTTTTGATAGAAGTAAACTGCAGCCGGTAGACAAAATGTTCTTCATTGTGCATGTATGTTCTGGGTATACACCAGAGGATGCAGGTATATTAAAGAAGTGTGCATGCAGACATTTGCAAATATAATTTATTAAGCAGATACATACCAGATACGTAAACTATTCATAAATCCCTGGTCTTTCTGGGCTCAGGAGTCCAGTGGGTGGTCTTATCAGTACCTGACATGTAAGAGGGTCAGAAATGTATAGGTGTGACCTTTTGAGCTTTACAAGGTGTCTCACTTGAGGATGGTACAGTGGCTCAGGTGGACTATGAAAGGTTTAATTTGAACAGTGGTTTACTCAGATTGAGGCAACAAGCTTGTGGTTAGTCTCTCATTGTTACGGTTGGTGTTGCAGAAAACTAGAAGACTAAAAAGATCTAAAAACTAAAAGATCCGACTGACTTGATCCCAAACTAAGGAACATAAGGGTGAGCCCTATAAAAGCCCTAGAGCTCTCCCTGACTGCTCAGCCCATGCAAAGATCTTTATGATAGATAATCACATGCCCTCGTACCTAGACTGTGTGACACCTGAAAACCCTATAATAGTGAGGAGACGCGACCACCGGCTCCCTAAACCTAATACGGAGGTAGTCAGGGTCACCTAGGATCAGGCCAACAGGAAAACACAAATAAAAGAACAGACTTATCTGAAGAGTCAGCAGTTGCAGCATCTAGCAGTGAGCACAATCCAGGAAGTTGTATAAACCGCAAAGTAATGCAGTATGGGAGGGGATATAAAGGGATGCAATCAGAGCAACTAGATGACAGCTGAGAGAGGGAAACAAGATGACAGAACGAAACCAAAACAAAAGAACCTCAAGCAAGAGGTACTGAAGAACGTCTGTCAGAGCTTCTCAGATCTCTGGTGGTGACACTCATAGAGGGTGTCAACTTGATGGTCAAACTCAGAGGCAAAGAGCTTATCAGTTACACACAGATGTAAGGCATGGAGCTTGGTGGTTATCAATTGCAATAGAACAGTCTCTTTATGCAGTTGGCAAAGCAATTCCACAAACGGTTGCCAACAGTAACAGGGCTGTAGTTATGACTCCTGAATTAGTCTAAGTAAGTAATAACCCTGCAATCTCCTTGGTTAAGGCAGTTGCCCCTAGCACCAGGAGAGTCTCTCTCCACAGCTCACAGTGCGCAACTGGTAGCCTCCACTAGCAACAGGTCAGTCTCTGTGATACACAATAACAAAGACGCCGTACATCACAATCATCAGTGCCCTCACAGTGGGGCCATTGCTGGACTGTGCAGACTGTTACAGTCCCAGGTCACCTACTAAATCCAGGGCTGCAGGTGGTGCCCACCCACATTACAGCCTCTAGGCCTGAAGGGGTTTGTAACCACTTGTGGTGTCCAGGGCCTTATCTCCACCTGGAGAGAACGCTCACACCAGGGGGCTCCATCAGCAACAGCATTCCCGAGCAGGTCCATGGCATAAAGAATGGTCTGAAAATGCTGGATCTCAGGGTCACTAGGGTCACAGGGTTCATAGCAGGAACAACTCCAACAAGGAATCATCCTCACTACGCTTGAGGTGAGGACAAGTGCGCTTAGCGGGGTAATCTCTCGCTGATGGATCATGAGACACTCTCAGCTCCTTCTTATATCATCAGGTCTGTCTCACTGCTGCCTCACTGTATATGCATGCAGGCACTTGGCTCACTCTGTCCCTATAGCTCAGTCCCTGCTATCAGACACTGTCTTTAGTAGGCTGCCCACAGTGTCTCCACAAGAATCTCTCAAGCATCTCATGTCCCTGGATCTTTCCAGCTCTTGGGGTACTCTGCTATTTCCACTAGCGGCTCCTCAAGCAGCTCCAACTGATCCCCATTTTCCCACAGCTCAGACTGGCCTACACTCCCAGAAAGGGAGCTGTGCAGACCACATGGGCATATGCCCAAATTCGTGTCCTATGTGGCTTTAGCAACATCACCACAGCAGTATTCTGTTCTCTGCTGCAAGCCCTTCTATATGATCAAAAATGGACACCTAGTGTCAAGAGTGAGTTCTCCAGCAGGCACTGAATTTTACATGTAAGTGGATAACTTTTTTTTTGAATTCTGAGTTAATACAGCAGGGTCCCCTGTTCAGGCTCCTCATATCGTGACCATAGCATCTACAGAGGAGCTGTCCTGTCTGACACAACAGAGACAAGCCATTGATTTGAATAGGCAGTGTGTAATGCTTAGGCTAGGTTCACATATATCAGTTGCGTCTGGCCAGTTGTTTTATGCTATAACTGGACACATACTGATATATGCACATGACCGTTGTGTGTTTTGTGGTCCGCAAATTGCGGATCCGCAAAACACGGATGGCGTCCGTGTGCGTTCCGCCATTTGCGGAACAGCACGGACAGCCATTGATATAACTGCCTATTCTTGTCCGCAAAACGGACAAGAATAGGACAGGTTATATTTTTTTCGCCGACCACGGAATGGAACACCGGATGCGGACAGCATGCGGAGTGCTGTCTGCATCTTTTGCCGCCCCATTGAAGTGAATGGGTTCGCATCCAAGCCGCAAAAACTGCGGCTCAGATGCGGACCAAAACAACGGTCGTGTGCATGAGGCCATATGTGCACAGATATTGCGTCTATCCATTGAGCATGCAACATTTTTTTGTCCAGCACTATTTGACATCCAACATCACAATTGATGCACCGGATGTGTGAGAGCAATCTCATTGAACAGTGTTCCCCAACTCGTCTGCAGGGCCCACCTGCTGGTCATGATGTAAGAATATCCCACAGAATGAATACCTGTGGTAAGTCCTGATGCGCTGACACTAATTATATCACCTGCTCAATACTAAGGAAATCCTGAAATCATGACCGGCCGGGGGGCCCTGAGGACTGGGGTTGAGGAACACTGTCATAGAAAACTATTGCATCAGTTCTGGCTTCAGTTCCACTCAGGCATTTTCTTCCTCATGCTGGAGGGGAACTGGGCTGGAGAGCTGCATCTGCCCATGGCACGGATTAAAATATCCGGTGGTCCGGGGAGGGGGGTTTGCAGACAATAGCAGGCCGCGATGGGAACAAGCATCCCTAGCGTCACCAGCTATACTAGGGAGGCTCGTTCCCATTGCGGCCTGCTATTGGCTGCCCCCTGCCCCCGACGTTGGATGTTTTTTTATCCGTACGACGGATCATAAGCGACTGATGCCAGTCCTAACTTTACTTGTATTCTGTCAGCACATCACAACAGCCGGTATACAATTACAGATTGCACGAACCCTAAACGACTTCTACTGATGGCATTGGGAGTATTAGCTGCTGGTCTCCAGGGGCTTCAATGGAGAAATCTATGGCACACCAAGGAATTCTTTTCAAGTGATGCTTTAATACATAATGTGCCGTTTCACATTGTTTTGTACTTAGTTTCCATCCAGAATATACATCAATATAAGAGGCCATGAAAATAGTCCCAATGTTTTGGTCGGATAACGACTTTTATCAAGGGATCTGTGGCCTAGGTAGAAAAATCTTGCCCCGGATGCGGGCTCAAGGGGCAGACTGGGAACTCAAAGTGGCCCTAGCAAAAAACTAAAAGTGATGCTATATCGTAGGTGGGTCCAAACTTACAGAAGTAGGCAGGGACAGCAATACTGTAGTGCAGAACAACATACCACACCAACAGAACCAAATACCACAGAGCAGCACAAAATACTGTTGCCCCTGCTGCAGTATTTTACTGTATCACCATCCTAAGAATGGCAGTACAGTTGAATTTAAAGGGAACCTGTCACTGGGATTTTGTGTATAGAGCTGAGGACATTGGTTTCTAGATCGCCGCTAGCACATCCGCAATACCCAGTCCCCATAGCTCTGTGTGCTTTTATTGTGTAAAAAACCTGATTTGATATATATGAAAATTAACCTGAGCTGAGTCCTGAACGTGACTCATCTCAAGTTAATTTGCATATGTATCAAATAGTTTTTTTTTTACACAATAAAAGCATACAGAGCTATGGGGACTGGGTATTGCGGATGTGCTAGTGGCCATCTGGCAGCCCATGTCCTCAGCTCTATACACAAAATCCCAGTGACCGTTTCCCTTTAAGAAGGGCACCTGCATCCACTGGCCAGGTGCACAAGTACCTGATGCTCCTACATAAAGTAATGCTGACAGCTAGTGTTGAGCAAATCAAAGTTAAAGGGGTATTCCGGTTACCATAAATATAACTTATGTTTTAGACTAATTCATCATCAATAATTACCTAATATAATGTAAATTCCACATATTTTCAGTAGTTATAAAAGTAGTTTCTCCCTCTGCTACTCATTGTGTTTTACTCAGAAATTACCATGACATCGACCTGTAGTTCTGAGCCTTTGTTAGGTCGAGCATGCTCAGTGTGTTGCTATCCATTCTCTAGCTAAATGTCTTGTGAAACAAAGGGCGTGTTAGTGTGCTGGCGATTACTGAGTAGAGGGGGCGTGACTGGGCGGTATATCAGGCAGCCAATCAATAAACATCAACACTCACAGCAGGAAAGCTAGGGATTGTGGGGATTGTAGTTTTGTGAGGGAGGATCTCAGGCGCCAAGATACTCTGTGTGTTGCAGGCTCATACAGGAACTAGACAAATGGATTGCAAGGGAAAATAGGTATGGGTTCTGGTTGGGTCACAGCGTGCAGCCTTAATGCAGTTTTTCAAAAATTAAGTCACTTTGCCGGAATACCCCTTTAACGAAATGGACTTCGGTCAGAATTTCGGGGAAAATGTCATTTGCCGCGAAGCCGATATTCCTCTTGTTTTGTGATAACGAATTGATTTTCCCTGAAAAATCATACTTACCTCATCCATATGAGAGTGAAGAGGCGGCATTATTTTGTGCTGGATATGTAAGTAAGATGGCGGCAGCCTCTGCACTCAAATTCTATGAGCAACCACTAAAATGCTTTAATAATGATCTCACATGCTGCGATCAGCGATGAACGCGGAATCTGAGGGGTTCAATGGATGGATGGTGGCGCAATCGCCATCCGTTGTCATTGCACCCACTACTTAGAAAAAATGCACTTTGCAATGAATTAATTTGTCACAAAGCGAATTTTTTGTAAGATTTGACAAAGCTTCCAAATCAAATGTTTAAGAACTTTGCTCATCACTACTGACAGCCTCAGATCTTCATGTAACTGACTGGCGGCCATGTGGTAGCCTTGAGTGGCCCCCTGGGTATTGGCCCACCAGGAAATTTCCCTGTATAGTCTATTGCCAGTTTACCCTTGCTGGGCTCTACCTTAATATCTAAATTGTATAATACATTCTATGGCAGGGTTCACACTAGAGTTCTTTGTGTTTGCAAAATTGCAACATATCCATTCTGACCCCCTATAAAGGAAGCGATGAGCAGCAATTGACAGATCTTATATGTTTCTATAGGATACTCAATATGGAATCATATGCCATCATTTAGGATTTTCTTTTTCAATTTCCTAGAAACACGTACTAATACAATTGTACGTGTACAGAGGTATGAGCTGATGAAAAAACTATAATAACTGTGAAAAAAACATGAAACATGCCTAATATATATTCCAAAGAATGTGTCCGGTGGATGGCTTAACTTTAAAGTAACGGAAATAATTCTGTGCGTGCTAATAGCTGTGGCCTGGGGATCTATACTAAGCCCTTGCAGAAGTCCTGTACCTTCCTCTTGTACCACTTGGTTGTGCTCAAGTACACAGCATAGCGGCATTTCAGGCATCGGAACAAGGCAGCTTTAATGGGAGAAGAACAAAGAGAACAAACTGCAGCCATCCTACAGTAAAGAGAACTTCAATCATTGAAGGTTCAGTGATTGAACTGATACAAAATGTGTTTTCTTTTCCTTGACATGTAGTGAAATGTAATGGGATATATGACCCACTGAGATTCTTTTTCTAACACATACTGCAGTGAGAGCCTCATGAATAGGTGCCTTAATTTACTGCATACCCAGCACCGTGTTATTGACAGCAAAAGAGGATGTGAGGAATGGCTGAACAGAATAGCACAGCGGTGCCGCACGCACTTTATGAAACTCTTTAAACAATGCAAACAATAATGGGAGACCTAATACCGCTAAACCGTGTAGTCAGGGCGCTTTGCTTGAATACTGTACAGAGTTTCATGTCGGAGAGGAAGTATGGGGCCTATTAATAATCCTTGAAGTTGTAGTCCCCTAGCAAATGTCAGGCATAGAGATCGACAGCTTTATATTACTTTTGGAATGTTTTGTCACATTTTGTATGTACGTTGTGTAAGAGAACATGTTGAGAAAAACACTGCAGACAGAAGTAAATTTGGCTTACATTACTACAGCAGAGATCTGCTTACTACATTGATTCATAATTTTTTTTACCGTTATTTGATCTGCCGTATGTGTCCACCCATCCTAAATTGGAAGGCATGTCCTATGAGGGTGGCCTTGTGATTTCATAGTGAGATGCCAAATTGGCAATATGAATGCAGTAGGCAGTAGCAGGCACTTTGCAGGTTAGGAGATTTAAGAACTCTACATCATATTTCTAGGCCCTGGTTCTCACAATGATATCTATGCCCAGCTGTAGACGTTCTGTAAGGCCTCATGGACATCCATGTCCATTCCACATTATTTTGCTGATTGCACAAGGACGAGCGTTTGTATGTCCATTCTGCAAAGTGTAAACGGTATTGTGGACAAGAATAGTAATTTCTAGTGATGGGAGTGAGAAAAATGTGGAATGCACACGGAAGGTATCTGTATTTTGAGGATCTGTGGCTTGGGGGCCACAGTTCGGACACGGTCGCGTGCATGAGGCCTAACTCATTGAAAGGCTTTTGCCTCCATAGAACATTGAAGACCTAAAAGTATTTAAACGTTTTTCCCACCAAAGACTAATATGATAAAGCAGATTGATATGCCATAACAGTCTAATCGGTTGGAATGTGACTGCTGGGCAGTGGCGTGCCTAGGGTGTTTGGCACCCGAGGCGGGTCCTTTCTCTGGCAACCCCCCCAATACTTTAAAAAAAATGGTACCCCCTCACAGTAGTATTGCCCTCATTGTACAACCTTCACAGTAGTTTTGTACAGATGTGTGCCCCTTCACAGTAGTTATGCCCACAATGTGCCCCGTCACAGTAATTATGCCCTCTATTATGCCCCTTTCAGAGTTGTAATACCCTCTTTATGACCCCTTCACAATAATAATCCCCATTGTGCCCCCTTCACAGTAATAATCCTCATTGTGCCCCTTTCATAGTACTAATACCCATTGTATCCCCTTCATAGTAGTAATGTTCTCTGGCTCTGTGCCCCCTCCATAGTAGTAATGCCCTCTGTGTCCTGCTCAATACTTTTAAAAAAATGGTACCCCCTCACAGTAGTATTACCCTCATTGTACAACCTTCACAGTAGTTTTGTACAGATGTGTGCCCCCTCACAGTAGTTATGCCCACATTGTGCCCTCTCACAGTAGTTATGCCCACAATGTGCCCCGTCACAGTAATTATGCCCTCTATTATGCCCCTTTTAGAGTTGTAATACCCTCTTTATGACCCCTTCACAGTAATAATGACCACTGTGCCCCCCTCACAGTAATAATGCCCACTGTGCCCCCTTCACAGTAATAATGCCATCTGTTCCCCCTTCATTGTAGTAATGTTCTCTGGCTCCGTGCCCCCTCCATAGTAGTAATGCCCTCTGTGCCCTGCTCCATAATAATAAAGTCCTCGGTGCCCCCTCCATAGTAATAAAGCCCTCTGTATTAAAAAAAAACCTAAAAACACAGTAACTACTCACCTTGTCCCATTCCTGAAGCTCACATACCTCTCTTCCCTGCAGGCACAGATCACTCTGCAGCACTGTGTGAGCGGGGCTTATGCAGATTTCTGGGCTGCTGGCTCCGCCCACACATGCAGGCAGCGCGATCTGTTCCTGCAGGCTGAATAGTGGAGCGGGGAGGAGTCTTCCTGCTTCACCATTCTGTGCGCTGCCGGCCTGAAGGAGGGGAGGAGTGCGGGAGCTGAGCGGTGAGTGACCAGACCGCAGCTCCCGGCGCTCCAGCAATGAGCGCTTCCATCTGTTGCCACTGCTGCTGGGTGATATTCAGTTATTTTCTTATCTATTTAACCATTTATTGACCCAATATAGGTTTCCCCTGTAGTTTTTACTGGGCTTTATTCTAGAGTACTGTGTTTCTACGTTGGCCTAGAATAAGCCATGCACGCATACTTCCCAACTTTTTGGACATTCAAAGAGGGACAATGCGTTATCTGGGGCCGCGCGTTCCCTATCCAGAAGAATGAAAAACCTCTTCAAGCTCGACCCATCTAATTTTAGGAACATAGGCAATTTATCAGGTCCCACTATCACCAAGGTTCCTGTGGGATGTCAGAAAATACGCTAATAGTGAAGTACTGTATGTCAGCAACAATCGTATTCACATAGTTGTACTCACAAGCGTAACTTGGTATAGAGGCACATCACACAACCTCCAAGGCTTTGCTTCTTATGTCTTTTTCTTAATTTCTTCTTTTCGCCACCACTAAATAAAACTTGAATCGCTGCAATAGTACCGCTTGAGAAATCAGTATAAAAAGGTTTTAATATACTCACAAACACAAGATGGTAAAAATAAGAGCAATCTCCGCAATTCTGCCCTGACGAAGCTTGGAGTGAAACCCGGGTCGGGCAGGATTGTGGCGATTGCTCTTATTGTTTTTTTACTGTCTTGTGTTTGTGAATATATTAAACCTTTTTATACTTATTTCTCAAGCGGTGCTTTACTATAAGGAGCGATTAAATGTTTTATTTAGCGGTGGTGAAAATAAGAAAATAAGAAAAAGATAAGCAAAGCCTTGGAGGTTGTGTGATGTGCCTATATACCAAGTTACGCTTGTGAGTACAACTATGTGAATGTTGCTGACATACAGTACTTCACTATTAGTGTATTTTCTGACATCCCACGGGAACCTTGGATTGGTGACAGTGGGACCTGATAAATTGCCTATGTTCCTAAAATTGGATGGGTCGAGCTTGAAGAGGTTTTTATTCTTTTTGATAGGGAACGCGTGGCCCCAGATAACGCATTGACTGAACTGTGATTTGTGCCCACTTCACTTTTAGGAATCACTGCGGTAAATCCTATACAACGGACTGGAACTAAATTGCTTTTTATCTATTCAAAGAGGGACACTTATGGTTCATTGCGTGAAAGATCCATTTTTCCTGCATATCTATAGACTTCAATAGTTTTCTCTTGCGAAACAGCCTGAAAATAATCTGAATATCGAAATTTCTAAAATCCTAACTGCATTAAATAATTAAATCATATAAAAGAAACTGGCTCTAATATGCAGAGAGGAACCAGATAAACACTTTCTAGTTCAATATTGTGGACATCATAATGCAAATCTATTCCTCAGATCAAAAAGAGGGACATTTAAGGATCAAAGAGGGACAGAGGGACTTGGGTCAAAAAGAGGGACTGTCCCTCAAAATGAAGGACACTCGGAAGGTCTGATGCATAGGTCCCCCGTGCATTGGAGAGCAGGATTCTGGCTGTTGCATGACAATCGGGCTCCTGCTCTAACAGCCTGGAATAGCAGAAGTGCTGATCTGGGCCATTTAACCCATTAGATGCTATAGTCAATAGCGAAAGTGAACAGCCCGCTGAAGTTTTCCAGATCCGGCATTGCTGGATAGTGCCTCCTACCCATCAGACCCCATTGTATATGATGAGATTGGGCAGAGATCTGACCGCTCCCCGGCAGATATGCCGGCATTTCACTAGACTCTGCTGCCACCAATGATCAGGGGGGGGGGGAGAGGGGAGGCCGCACTGGCCACCAATGAATTTAATACAGGGGAGGGAGGGAGGGGGCCGCACTGGCCACCAATTAATTTAATACAGGGGAGGGAGGGGAGGCCGCACTGGCCACCAATGAATTTAAAACTAGGGAGGGAGGGGGGTCTGCCTGAGGGGTTAATTGTGCGGATCACAGCCCCCTGTAAGCAGGGGCATAGCTATAGGGGGTGCAGAGGTAGCAGTCGCTACCGGGCCCAGGAGCCCGAGGGGCCCCAAAGACCCTTGTACCATATGAGAAGACACCTGTTTTATAGAAGGTGCATGCTGCTCCAGTTACACCTCTGGCTGGAGGGAAGGTGTTAGATCAAGAATTTGGCACAGAGGGGGGTGCAGTTTAAATTTTTGCCTCGGGCAGCAGGGAGGCAATGTGCTTCCCTGCCCCTGGCCACAAAGCAATGAGGGATAGGGGCCCAAGCTAAACTCTTGCACCAGGGCCCATGAGCCCTTAGCTACGCCCCTGCCTGTAAGAGATCAGGTGCTGCCAGGCAGCAGGGGGCAGTTATGTCCACAGTTCTTAGTATATTCTAAGTTGAAGCGTCCCCATCACCATGGGAACGCCTCTGTGTTAGAATATACTGTCGGATCTGAGTTTTCACTATGTGAAAACTCAGATCTGAAAAGCTGTTATGCAGATGGATCTGTGGATCCGTCTGTGCAAAAGTAGACTACGGACATAGATCACGGACGCGGATGAGAATCTTGTGTGCCTCCGTGTTTTTTCACTGACCCATTGACTTGAATGGGTCCGCGAACCATTGTCCGTCAAAAAAATAGGACAGGTCACATTTTTTTGACGGACAGGAAACCCGGATCACGGACGCGGATGCAATGGTGCATTTTCCGAGTTTTCAGCGGACCCATTGAAAGTCAATGGGTCCACAGAAAATCACGGAAAATGGAACAACGGACACAGATGCACACAACGGTCGTGTGCATGAGGCCTAGGGAGTTTCCTCCCTTTCTCTAGGATAGAACTGACAATCATCAGCAGATGGGTGAGAGTGCAGGAGATTATGAATAATCATAACTCTTCTCAGGTAGATTTGACTGTTCTGCAATGGTTATGATGTTGGTTCTCAGCAACCACTTACTTTTAGCTCATGAGTGACACTCCGCTGAAATCAGCATTTCTGTCACTAATTTATTCTGCCCTCAGTGAGGTTAGAATAAAGTTGATGACAGGTTCCCTTTAATGGCACCTCTGATGTACTATCCTGCTCATGACTCCCCCTTGAACTTCTGGCTAACAGCTTGAAGCTGGCACTTGTGGCTATATGTGGTCCCTGTAATGCAGGCTTTGAGTTGGTCTGGCCTGGTTGTTATATAGATAAAGGGTGTTTGAACTGTAGTCCCTCACCTGAAGCAGGGTCTGTAACTCTGTGGCTTGCTGATCACTCTGACTATGAGCGTTGTAGCTGTTGGTGTTCTTACAGTGTCTCTAAAATAGTGGTCTCACAGGATAATTGGATCTCTTGCTGGTCCCTAAGACTCTTGGAGTAGGAGCTCTTAGCTATGACTAGAACTCCTCCTCCTGGCAGAAAGCAGGACCAGTCCACCCCTACCAAGAGCAGAGGAACATGGTGGTTAACCCTGTCCCCACCAACCATGCCATCCATACCCCATATACTGGTGTGCATACATAACAATAATAAAGCATAACATAATGTAACATAACATTTGCATATAGCCCTAAGATTGAGGTACTGCAAATGCTCAACCTTTTAAACAGGCCCTGAGATGTAACTTAAAGTGGTTCTGTTATCAGGATCAACCCAACCTAAACCAGATATACTGGCTGGCAAGGCTCATCATGCTGATTAAAACAACACCTTTCTTTTGTCTGTATGCTAAACAGCTGCAGAGAAATCTGCATTTTATTCATATGCAAATGAGAAGTTTTAGCACCAGGAGGCGGATCTGAAGACTCCACCCTCCACTTGATAATAGGGTTAATAGGGTTAGATATGAGCATGCTGAGGGCAGAGATGTGTCCTAGGATCTACATATCATATACTCTATGTACTATAGCTTTACTACATTAACATCTGCTCAGAAAGCTAATATACATATTTCTGCTTTATTCGCAAGCACAATTTATGATTATAAAGACACCAGTAATAAGTAGTTCATAAGCATAGCATAGAAATAGCATAAGCATAGAAAAAATTGTTTCTCTATGTAGTAATGCTGTAGCTTTATAGTAAGTGCACATGTAGAGATCGCAGGTTTGAATTTAGAAACTTCCAGGTTTTTTTCTTCTGATATTTTTTTTCTTCCACATTTAACCCATAATAGAAGTCTATATCCTTTATCATATTGAGAATAATGTTTTTAGGGTTAAAATATAAAAATTATTGCTGGTTTCTTTATAATCATATATTGCGCCTATGAATAAACCAGTAATAGTTTTCAGATTTCTAAGAAAAAAAAAAAAAAAAAAAACACAATTGTCAATATAGTAAGGCCTTGTATTGTTATTATATGATTATATATTGCAGTATAGCCTTTTATTATGGGTTAAATAAGAGAGAGAAAAAAATAACAGAAAAACAAGTTTATGCAAGTCTCTCCCAGGATTCAAACCTGGGATCTCTATATACAAAACAATGTACTTGCTACCAAGCTATAGCATACATAGAGATACATGTTTTTTTCTATGTTTATAAGCTAATACTCATTACTTGTGTCTTTAAAATCATGTATTATGCTTGTGAATAAAGCAGTGATATGTATATTAGCTTTCTGAGCAGATCTAAATGTGGTAAAGCTTTAGTACATAGAGTATATGATATGTAGATGCTACGACACATCTCTGCCCTCAGCATGCCTAGCCCTGTCAATCAAGGGGAGGGAGGAGTGTGAAGAGCACAGGGGCTGTTACAAAGCAGTGCTCAAAGGATTTAGCCCCACCTCCTGGTGCTCTGACTTCTCATTTGCATATGAATAAGTGCAGATTTCTCTGCACCTATTTAATATACAGACAAAAGAAAGGTTTGGTTTTAATCAGCATGATGAGCCTTCCAAGCCAATATGTCTGATTTACTAGGGTTGATCCTGGTCACAGAAGCGCTTTAACCCCTTAACGCAAAATGCCGTGCATGTACGGCGGAGGATGCTGTGCCAGAACGCATTCTGCAGTATGTGCATGGCGGGCTGATCGGGTGGGTGCAAGAGCTGCGCCCACCCAATCACTGCTGGGGTCCGGCAGTCCCTGGTAGCCGGGCCCCTGCTTCATCTGCTGACATCGCTGTTTACAGTGATGCCGGCGGATTAACCCCTTCTATGCCACGGATTAACCCCTTCTATGTGGCGGGTGAAGAAGTGAATCGTGTCCCAGTTGTGTGACAAAATGCATCGGGTCCCAGTTGTGTGACAAAGCAGCCCGATGCCGTGCAGAGGCTGCCCAATGCCTTGCACAGCATGGGGACATACCTTCTACGGGTGCCCAGGAGATCCAGCCTCAGGCTAGGTCTCCTAGGCAACCTTGTTAGTGTATTACTCAGTGTAATCTACTAACAGGCAATGCATTACAATACAGATGTATTGTAATGCATTGCACAGGGGATCAGACCCCAAAAGTTGAAGTCCCAGAGTGGGACAGAAATACAAAAAAAAAGTAAAAAAAAGTGTTTTGAATAAATTAAGTTTCAAGCTAAAAAAGAAAAAAACGCCCCTTTCCCCTGATTTTACAATAAAAAAATTTAAAAATATAAGAAACCGGTGTCAAAAAATCTATTTTTGTGTCACCTTACATCACAAAAAGTGTAATACCAAGCGATCAAAAAGTCATATGCACCCTAAAATGGTATCAATCAAACTGTCATCTCATAAGACAGTTGCCCAAAAAATAAAAAAAACTATGGCTTTCAGAATACGGAGACACTAAAAAACAATTTTTTTCAAAAATGCTTTATTATGTAAAACTGAAACTAACAGCAACAAAAAAGTAGTCATATTTGGTATTGTCGCATCCATAACAACCTGCTCTGTAAAAAAATAGCTCATGATCTAACCTTTCAGATGAATGTTGTAAATAGCAAAAAATAAAAATAGTGCCAAACAAAGAGTGTAATATAGAGCAACAAAAAATCATCTGTACCCTAAAATAGTACCAACAAAACTGCCACCTTATCCCATAGTTTCCAAAACAGGGTCACTTTTTGGAGTTTCTACTCTAGGGGTGAATCAGGGGGTCTTCAAATATGACATGGCAAGTTAAAATTATCCCAGTGAAATCTGTCCTCCAAAAACCATATGGCGTTCCTTTCCTTCTGCGCCATGCGGTGTGCCTGTACAGCAGTTTATGACCACATATGGGGTGTTTCTGTAAACTACAGCATCAGGGCAAAAAATATAGATTTATTTTTGGCTGTTAGCGTAAAAAAATTATTACAATGGAAAATCTGCCCAAAAAGTGAAATTCTGAAATTTAATCTCCATTTTCCATTAATTCTTGTGGAACACCTAAAGGGTTAACAACAATTGTAAAATCTATTTTTTAATACCTTAAGTGGTGTAGTTTCTAAAATAGGGTCATTTTTGGGTGGTTTCTATTATGTAAGCCACACAAAGTGACTTTAGACCTGAACTGGTCCTTAAAAAGTGGTTTTGGAAATTTTCTAAAAAAATTCAAGATTTGCTAAACTTCTAAGCCTTCTAACGTCCCCAAAAAATAAAATGGCATTCGTAAAATGATCCAAACATAAAGTAGACATATGGGAAATGTTAAGTAATAACTAATTTATGAGGCATCGCTATCTGTTTTAATAGCAGAGAAATAGAAATTTGGAAAGTTGCAAATTTTTCCAATTTTTTTGTAAATTTAGATTTTTTTAAATAAATAAAAATGAAATATTTTGATTAAAATTTACCACTGTCATGAAGTACAATATGTGGCCACAAAACAATCTCAGAATGGCTTGGATAAGTAAAAGCGTTTTAAAGTTATCACCACATAAAGTGACACATGTCAGATTTGCAAAAATCAGTCTGGTCCTTGAGGTGAAAAATTGCCCAGTCCGTAAGGGTTAAGATATCTGTCTACAGATGAGGTACTACCTTAGTTATAATCCTAAATCATGTCTCAAGATCTGTTTAAAAGGTTGAGCATTAATTTATTGGATAGCTATAGTACCTTGCATTTGGAAGCATCAGAGGCTCAGCTTTCTTTTCTTTTTGGGTATTTATTGGAGTACTTCTAACCTAACAGGGGGTCTACTTGCCTCAGTGGAGCATTCCCAGTGAAACACACACCACACACTAAACCCTAATTTATTTTTCGCTATGCTATTTATTGCTGAAACATTGCCTCTCCATGTACTCATTACATTCTACATGGTTCAAGAGAAATCTTAAAAACTCTTAGTTTCAGGGTCCTCACTGGAGCTGTACCAAACACCATTGAGGAAGATTTACTGAAGCAAAGATTTTTTGGCATTTTGAAAACCTACAATATTACTTTTTTATGGAGCTGATTTTGCACTGGCATTTTCCCAGTTGAGCGTAAAAGAATATTTGTGTTGTTAAATCAAGCTGTCTTTAGTTAAGGAGTAAAGCTGGAGAACGTCTTTGATTAATTCCCCTAATCCTCCCCAAAAGAGCGAGCCGTTAATTTAATTCATCTAACAGATGCTTGGAAGACTTTTTTCATTTATAGGGCAGTTTATATGATTTTTAGCCTCTTACACGGTAGCTTTTTGAATTTATAGTGGCCACAAATATGTGGTTAATGAAAATTTGCATAGTACATTCTTACTATAAAAATCTGATTCTGTTCTACACTTTCATATAGAGGTTCCAGCCTTCTCATTTCTGACTTTTAGGACTATTATAGATGGGTGAGAGAAAACTCATCTGTGTTCCAGACAGTGACATGACTCTGTGTGCAGTCTCTTTTCCCACAGACCCATTAATTTCAATAAATAAGTCTTGCATGAAAAAACAACAAATTTAAAACATGTGATTTTCTAGGACCGATGGTCCATGCGGATAATCATTAGTGTAAAGATACCTATTTAGTTGAATTGGCTAAGGTTCAAAACAAAATGAGGGATAGAGGCAGCACTCCAAAAATCTTGCAAAAAATGGCTCTCCTTTATTCCAGATGCACCTGGAATTAAGGAGAACCACTTGTGGCAAAATATATGGAGTGCTGCCTCTATCCCTCATTTTGTTTCAGCTTTTTCATCTTTAGAGGCGAGTTGGACCAAACTCCCTTAGGGGCGCTCACCCACACGTCTTGAGCACTTGGAGTGCTGTATGCTTTAGATTGTTTTTGCAGTGAGCTAGTGTTGCCCATTTTAAACTGACCTAAAACTCTTCTCAGTTTCTACACTTGTCCGTTTCTACCACTACTTCAGGTAAAGCAAAAAATAAATAAATGGTTGTAACCACAAAGCTAAAATAGCAAAAAAGCAAAAAGGCAGGCAGCACAGCAGCAAGAAGAGTAAAAACAGAGTACCAGCGGCTGTAGAGGCGATCCACCCAAAAACATCAATACAATTCATATTGTGTATAGCCATCTATTATAAAAAGATAAAACATAGAAACATAGAATGTGTCGGCAGATAAGAACCATTTGGCCCAGCTAGTCTGCCCAATATATCTGAATCCTATGAATAGCCCCTGGCCCTATCTTATATGAAGGATGGCCTTATGCCTATCCCATGCATGCTTAAACTCCTTCACTGTATTTGCAGCTACCACTTCTGCAGGAAGGCTATTCCATGCATCCACTACTCTCTCAGTAAAGTAATACTTCCTTATATTACTTTTAACCCTTTGCCCCTCTAATTTAAAACTGTGTTCTCTTGTGGTAGTTTTTCTTCTTTTAAATATTATCTCCTCTTTTACCTTGTTGATTCCCTGTTTTTTCTATCATATCCCCTCTGTCTCGTCTTTCTTCCAAGCTATACATGTTAAGGTCCTTTAACCTTTCCTGGTAAGTTTTATCCTGCAATCCATGTACTAGTTTAGTGCATCCTCCATAAATATACTAAATTCATCAAATCAAAGTAAATCCTAGAATTTTGAATTATAACCTTTAATGATTACATGAATAAAAACATATGTGCAAATACCAGAATCATGATTGCATAAATAAAACCATGTATGAATTACCCAGTGTCAGGTGTGCGTATTAAAAACATAACTGAGAGAGAAGGACCTGTGTACTAACCAGCATGGTGTCTGTAGCATCCGGGGTTGAGCATGTCAGAATTGAGATAAACAAAAAGAAAAAAAACACATCCAGTTATGTGGCATGTAGAGATCACATGGCAAGGTCACATGACTTGTAAAAATCACATGATCACAAGCCAGTGAGTGGTATAAACAACAGTGCAGGGACAAGGAATAGCCCTGCTGTCCACATGACTCATCCTAGCCATGTGATACAAAGAATCACATGATCGGATTGAATTACAGAGCCTGCAAGGGAATATTAATCCTTAATAGTCTAGTGTTGTTGACAAAATGCGTCATGCCTTCCTGGCCAGTATTTCAATATATCTCAAATAAAATAACAATAGAAGTTCAAGTGAATCCAGCCAGACAAGATGTCAAAGAAAACATATATATCTTATTTTAACATATTATGGAAAAAGAGATGCGAAGTGCAATACTTGATAACTGTATACTTAATGTAGGGGACTGAGCGGCATAGAGAACCAAACCGCTACCAAACCGGACCAAGTAACTGACACCAATGCTGTACACCTCGTCAAAGGCATAATGCACGAATGTGCCAGGCCCTTGACAAATTAAAAATAAAAAGCAATACAATTCAATGTGCCCTATGCCATTGTGATGCATAGGGAATATTGATCGCAATATTAAATAACATTATTTAAGCAACTCAATATACCCCATGCCATTATGATGCACCGGGACTACCGGTCGCAAATGAGTTTGTGGGGGTCACACGCGTTAATGGCAAGTGAACCCCCACAAAAATGTGAACCCAAAAAATGAAAATAAAGAAAGAAAAATCATATATTAAACCACGCATCATATTCCTCCTAAGTGAAAAAACTATTTTTTATTTCAACTAGAGTATAGATAAAGTGTAAATGGGAAGATCACACATGAGCAATTCAATCAAAGAGTATAAAAAAAAATCACACAACAGAAATATCATGGCCAGAAGGTACTAAATAGAGTTCCCCACAGAACATGGATCCATGCTGGCTATATCAGTTTCAAGTCCTCCCAATCGTCATCTAAAAACAAAAATAAAGTAAGTAAATAGAGCACCAGAGCACAAAAAATGAGGCAAAATGATAGAAATCCTGTATAGCCATCAAGTGACAATCCAAGGTCTAAAGTCCACATTGAGTCCTATTGGCTTCAACGTATTAAGTGTTGTGATCCAATATAATTCCTGTTTCTTTAACATAAGATGTATGGTCAATTAGCATGCATTTAAGATCACTTTCTCTGTGTAATGGGATGGATAAAAATGCCACCTTTTTGTATGCATTGGCAATTGATGCAATTAAGACATGGGAAACATCCCTTTTTTTGAGTACGTAAATATGTTTGTCCCTTCTTTTTCTGTGGGCCGATGTCAGTATGTACTGCATGTACTGTATATACTGCAGGCTCATTGAGTGAAGCCGTCAGCCAGTGAGCGTCCTTCACTCACTGTGCCTGCTCCGAATACTGAACGGGATGGCGCAGGTGCGGGATTTCCGCGGCAGACAGGGCCGGCAAGAGGAGACCAGCGCTGCCTGTCCCCTGTCAATCAAGTGTAGCAGGGCGTGGCTAGAGGTGGGAGAATGGAGCCTCTAGGAGCAGGAGCAACACCCTCCGCTCCTAGAGGCTCATTTACATATTATAAAAGTTATTTTTTCTCAATAACTGCGGCACGCAGTGAGATGGCACTAATATAGTTATGTTCAGCTGACATTAGTACATCACTGTCAGCCAGGTTAATAACCATTTTCCTGCTGACAGAAACCCTTTAAATCAAATGTCTCAGGACCGTTGGTACAGTTCATCAATACAGTGCACTTATATGGCATAAAGGATGATTCAGAAATTAGTTTAGCTGTAATCCTTACAACAGGTCTGGCAATTGTCAGTTCAGGAGTTTTCCTAATGCTGTTACTTTACAGGCAAGACAAAAGTTCTCTTTAAGTCCAAAAGTTCTCTTTAATTCTACTTTAAGTCCAATCTCTAGCACTCAGGTACTGAATAATGGTTTCCTTGCTTTTATATTGAGCAATCCAATAAGGGCGTTCTCCCTCCTGGCAGGCAAACTCTCTGCTACATTATTTTATGCAGGATGCTCTCCTGAAGTATTCAGGTTCACTATGTCCCAGAAGGCATTTAGTGAAAAGGATAATTCTGCGCACTAATCATCCAGTTGTGTCCAGGTACCTTTAAGTTCCTCCTGGTCACTGGTGCTTGTGAAGTTCCTTGGCTAGATTCAGCTCTAATCTTCACTAGACTTGCTTTATATTCGTACATAGAATCACTTGTCTGTGCTGGGCTGCTGTGACTACTTGGTCTGTCCTCTCCATGCTTGATCAGGGCCCAGAGGAAAGAAAGGCAGCTATATCTTGGACTGAGCCTGCTCTGCTCCACCATACACTTGATTCCTTCTCTTTTTTTTTGTCTTCCTGATAGTCCAGCCATCACCTTTAGACGTGGTCGGAGCATTGGGGACACACTTGTTCATAGCCATCTAGAACCCCCTGTAACCAGTACATGATTACAAAACAAAGTACAGGCAAGTGTGGCAAGTGCAAAGCACTTTTATCTCCGTAGGTAACACATTCATGAGAATGCCAAGAGTGTGCAAAGCAGTAATCAAAGCAAAAGGTGGCTACTTTGAAGAACCTAGAATATGACATATTTTCTGTTGTTTCACACTTTTTTGTTATGTATATAATTCCACAATTGTTAATTCATAGTTTTGATGCCTTCAGTGTGCATCTACAATTTTCATAGTCATGAAAATAAAGAAAACTCTTTGAATGAGAAGGTGTGTCCAAACTTTTGGTCTGTACTGTATATTCTATATCTATCAGTGGTGCCAGCACCACCTAGGGGCACAATAATATAATGACACTGCCACTGTCAGCCTGATCTTAGGAAATACAATACATTAAAGACATATACAGAAATGTAAGGGAACCACACATAAGTGGGACGCTGCACATGCATGCTTGGCCAAGTTTTGCATGCATGTTTATGTAGGGGTCAGGAGAGACAGCTGTCAGCTGAACAAGCATTGGACTGACAGCTATGTAATCTTTATGGCCAGCCATAGAACTGTTGGCGTTGGAGTAGCAGGCATTTAAACGGTGTGTATATCCGTATTTGATATTTTAGGCTAGAGGCCACTGCCGTACAATTCTTACATCTGAAATGAAGAGCAAGAAACTGCTACAAATGTCATACAAAGCAGCAACTTCCCTGTATAGAAGTTTGTAGACCTAGCAGGCTGTGCACCGTGTGTGGCTGCAGCTAATGCTATTTACCACGAGGATATGAATGCTTTCACACTTCATCCAAAGCCACGCTTAGGTTAAATGTTAACTGCAGACCTTTCCGTGTGCGCCTAGTCAGTGCAAAGCTGATTCACATCAGGTTTTTCCCTCAGAGAACCAAAGCCAAAAAAGCACTTACTGTGAAAGAGGGCAGATGTTTCTGTTTCATAAAAATCAGTGGTATATGTTTGGATCAACTCCCTGTTCTGCTTTCCCAAGAGAAAATGCCAAAAAAGTACATTCCTCACGATTGTAGTTTACAAAAGTATTATTGAAGTAAATGAGCCGAACCTTTAAGAAACATAAATAGAAATCGAAGCTTTACTGTTTTTCTCAGTTACTTACTCGATTATGTTTGGTGCACTTATAAACACCAGAAAGGGACAGGGGAGAAAATAAAGGTTTGTAAAAGCCCATAGGACCGAGGGGCTGGTAGTCCAAGGTGGCATGGTATAGTGGCACAAATAATCAAAGAGGACCAGTCACCACAAAATGCAATGCAATGTGAAAGCACCATGTTATAGAGCAGGAGAAGCTGAGAAGATTGATATATAGTTTTGTGAGAGAAGATTCAGTAAAACCTGTGATTTATACATTTATATCTCAGCTTTTTCCACTTTCTGTGAACAGTTATCGGTACAGGAGGGAGGGATTATCAGTGACTGACAGCTATCTCTCTATGCACAGTTATACATGCAATATTATCAATCACTGATAACGCCTCCTCCTGTACCGATAGCGGTTCACAGGAAGTGGAAAAGCAGAGATATAAATGTATAAATTACAGGTTGTATTCAATCTTGAAAAAAAAAAATATATATATACCAATAAAATCAACTATCTATCTGCTCAGCTTCTGTTCTATAACATGCTGCTTTTAGATTGCATTACATTTTGTAGTGACCTGTTGTCACGACTGTGACTGATCCAGACAGGTCTGGGAGGAGAAGGTCGCAGCGACTTGCTACTCGCGATAGCTTGTGAGTTTGCTCCGTGGTTCAGGGTATGTCATCCGGGTTTTGCCTTGTGAACCTTTTTGTCCTGACTGGGAGTTTGTAGGCATCCTTCTCAGGTGAGTCCTGTCTGCCACTCCCAGCTACTATATTAGTTTCAGTTTCACTTGCAGTCATTGCCAGATATAGTCCTTACTTCCAGTGCTATTCTGACCTTTGAAGGAGATCGTTTGACGGTATTGCTGTGGTGCTCTGGTCTGGCGTGGACTGTCGTTATTGGGATCACCTTCTCTGCTCATGACTGGATAAGTCTATCTCTGCTGTAGATTGTTTGTTTGTTGCTGTCTTCCCCTGTTGTTCTCCTAGACATGAGTGATGGTGACTAGTGCTCCCATCTGCCTTTCCCCAGTCTAGTCTAGTTAGGGTGACTGAGGGTTTAGGCATCCTGCTCGTTCACACCCCGTCTAGGGTATCAGGGCAGACAGGTGCCAGCTTAGGGTTAGTCAGGGGTGGCCGTTCTATTTCCCATCCGTAGATAAGGGTCCCTCTTCCCCTCCGTCTTGTGCGACACGACTGCTGCTGGGATAGCGGTCGTGACACCTGTCCTCTTTAAATAACTCATGACCAAACGTATTCATCTATTTATCTATCTATACCTGTATATACAATAACATTTTTGGACTTTCTTGAATGTTAAAAAGAACCTATCTGCCATAGTAATAAGTACCAGGCCTATGGAGCCCAATAGTTGGGGGGCCTCCTCCACTAAGCTTTGATGCAATAGTTATCCCTGGTGATGATGGAAAGTGAAACTGATAGTGGAACATGTGAAGGTAGATCAGATAGAGGGCAAGACATGAAGGACAAGACAGAGACCAAAATAGCCATAAGCTTTTAATGTCCTAAATAGGGATGAGCGAATCGACTTCGGATGAAACATCCGAAGTCGATTCGCATGAAACTTAATTCCAATACTGTACGGATAAAGAGCTCCGTACAGTATTAGAATGTATTGGCTCCGATGAGCCGAAGTTATTGCTTCGCGAAGTCTCCCGGCACTTCTCGTAATAACTTCATAAATTAATTTGTACTGTAAAAAACCATTTCCCGAACTCGGGTTCGGTTCCAAGCAATAACTTCGGCTCATTGGAGCCAATACATTCTAATACTGCTCCGTACAGTATTGGAATGAAGTTTTACATGAATAGACTTCGGATGTTTCATCCAAAGTCCATTCACTCATCCCTAGTCCTAAACCCATGTCCTGCTGACGATGATGAGGTCACTTTTCAAGTTTTACAGTGGGGCCACATGTCATTTATCAGCACATTACAACAAAGTTTGGAACAAAAATAAGGGAGAGTTGACATCTCCGTTTCATTTTCTGTTCTGATCAGTCAGAAGAACAGAAAAAAAAACAGGATCCTGTAAAAAAAATGGATACCGTTGCATCAGTTATGCACATTTGGAATCTGTTTGAGACATTTCCGTCTGAGAGCCATTTTATTTTTAGATGGAAAACAAAGTACTGCATGCAGCACTTTTTTTCTGTCTAAAAAAACTGATCTCTGACGGAAATGGCTCAAATTTGCAACAGGATCCAACAAAAAAACAGATCCTGTGCAGAAGGGCTCATGCCCATGACAGTATGTATTTTGTGGTCTGGAAAACAATGGATTTGCAAAACAAAACACGACATCCATGTGATGTCCGAGTTACATCAGTTTTTTTGGCCAGATACATTGTAACAATGCCTGTCCTTGTCTGCAAAATGGACAAGAATATTACATGTTCAATTTTTGGCGGAACAGACTTGTAGTCATATGGATACGGAATGCACGTGGAGTCATTTCCGTTTCTCTGCGGCCCCATTGAAATAATTGTTACCGCATAAAGGCTGCAAAAAAAAATAAAAAAATGAATGGACACGCTTGTGTGCATGAGCCCTAACTGTTGCAACAGGATCCATTTATTTTTACTTTTTTACAGGACCCTGGTATTTTTCTGCTCTTCTGATGGATCAGATGAACAGCACATGAAATGGAGAGGACTAGAGCACTAGAGGAGTTGTTCTAGGTACACTTTGAAGGGTTCCTGAACTGCTTAGACTCCAAATATATCGTTCTATATAGTTGAATGTGAATGCATAACTATTCACATACAGGAAATCCGTGACTAAAGTATTAAACGATTTCAGACGGAGAAAGCCAAAATTTGCGGAAGCATGTTGTCACGGCACCTTCTGTAACAAAGGTTAGAAGATCTGAGAGATTGACTGCACGTGAGGTTAACTGACAGTCTCTTGATTCTCAGTGTTGTTGTTTGGTAATGACCACACCTCTTGTCAGGTGCATCTTGTAGTCATTACTGCTTCCCAACTTAGTGTATTCTCACACTTCATACCATGCGGTTGATATTCTCAGCTTGGACTTGGAAGAGTTGGTTTGTGGACCTTACCTGTGTTCCTGCTAATCCATTTTCTATAAGATAAGTTGTACTGCTCTTTGTATTTGGTTGTTCCCTTGTGCTTGTTGTTTCTAGGCATTAGGGAGACGCTGGTTCATTCACCTGGGAAGGAATCAGTAGTCTCATTCCCTGTCACTACCTCTAGGGCATTTCAGGGCTCCTAGGGTTTAGGTTCCTCATATGTATTTTTCCACCTTCAGGGTCTATACACACTTACAGGAGTCAGGGCCAGTTCTAGGGGTTGGGTTTCCACTCTCCCTAGCATTAAGGCCTAGTTCTTTGTTTTTTCCCTTCTGTTGTCATTCTGGTCTCCCTCCCCTCCCCATTATTCGTGACACATGTACATTTTTCTATAAATGACAAATAGGAGAATTTCTAATACTGCGGATGTGAATAAGCACGATACAGATGGCCTCATTCAGTCCTTAGAATAAAAACTCACAGAGTGTGTGTTTAGGTTCTTTACATGGGCAGATCATCCAGAAAGAGGACCTATCACCTCTCCAGACATATCTTTAGTAGCTACCTGCATTCCCCCTATAATAACAATTCTGAAGCATCTATTCTGATTACTCTATGTTGTGCTATTCCTTTATTATTCCTGCCAGAAGTTATGAATGAATTGCTAGCAGCTTTCAGTAAAGGTACCAGTTGGGGGGAGTTATCCCTGCACAGTATGACACCAGCAGCACTGATTGGACAGAGCCAGACACCCACTACTGGTAACACCCAGCAGTACCTTTACTGCAGACTGCCGGCAATTTATTTGTAAAATTCTAGCAGGAATAATACAGGAATGGCAGAACATAGAGTCATAAGAATAGGTGCTCCAAAATTGGTATTACTTGGGGAATGTGTGTAGTTCCTAAAATGTACATGTCAAGAGGTGACAGGTCCTCTTTAAACAAGCATATTTCGATGATATAACATGTTGTAGTCCATGGGGTCCAACAATGTGAGGCTGTGTTTTTGTCCCAGGAAAAAAAGGACACAAAATCGTAGTGTAATAAACTTTTGCATCCTGCAAATACCAGCAATAAAACATATACTTAAGTCCTCTTTTACACTTGTGCTATTAGGAGCAGAATAGCGAAAATAACAGAAGTGCCAGCTCATAACTGAGCTGAATGGAGCCAAACAGATGTCATTGACTATAATGGAATCTGTTTGGTTTCTGTTTGGAAGCCCACTTTTTTTTAGCAGAGAGAAAAGTCCTTCATGCAGGATTGTTTCCGCCATCGTTTTTGACAGAATCTGCAACGAAGGCTCAGGGCCTCAAACACAGATGTGAACAAAGATATGTTTTATTACAATGGAACCCTATGGTGAGGGATGGCACTGTAGGGCATCCCTCAGAGGTATAAGTTTAACATATACGTTATGCATATACCTTAAATGTGGGGCAACACTTATGTGAATGCAGCCTTAGTATGATAGTTTGCCCCCATACTGTGTCCTTGTTGCCAGCAGCCATTCCCTGTTTACATGGGGAGAGGTGCTGCCAAAAAACGAAAAGATGAGATCAGTGACAAACAAGCACTTACATTTTCTTTTTTGACTGATCAGTGGACATGGTTACACAGGGCAATGATTGGGATTGAATGTTTGTATGGACGTTTGGCTCATCATCAACCTGTGTAAAACAACCTTTACTTTATAATAAATGTATTTTATACAAAGAAGACCGTAGCCATAATGTTCCCATACAAAATGACAATTATTATTGAATACAATTAAATGAATGATCAATAATCAATATGAAGATCCACCAATATGTCCTACGACCAGGTAACAGACATTACAAAAAATACAGTGGATATAGAAAGTCTACACACCCCTATTAAAATGTCAGGTTTCTGTGATGTACAAAAATGAGACAAAGATAAATCATTTCAGAACTTTTTCCACCTTTTAATGTGACCTATAAACTGTACAACTCAATTGAAAAACAAACTGAAATCTTTTAGGTAGAGGGAAGAAAAAATATAAAAATAAAATAATATGGTTGCATACGTGTGCACACCCTTAAACTAATACTTTGTTGAAGCACCTTTTGATTTTATTACAGCACTCAGTCTTTTTGGGTATGAGTCTATCAGCATGGCACATTCTGACTTTGCAAGATTTGCCCACTCTTCTTTGCAAAAACACTCCAAATCTGTCAGATTGCGAGGGCATCTCCTGTGCACAGCCCCCTTCAGATCACCCCACAGATTTTCAATCGGATTCAGGTTTAGGCTCTGGCTGGGCCATTCCAAAACTTGAATCTTCTTCTGGTGAAGGCATTCCTTTGTTGATTTGGATGTATGCTTTGGGTCGTTGTCATGCTGAAAGTTCAGCTTTCTAGCAGAAGCCTGAAGGTTTGTGCCAATATTGAATGGTATTTGGTATATTGTTCATAATTCCCTCTAGCTTAACTAAGGCCCCAGTTCCAGCTGAAGAAAAACAGCCCCAAAGCATGATGCTGCCACCACCATGCTTCACTGTGGGTATGGTGTTTTTTTGGTTATGTGCAGTGTTGTTTTTGCGCCAAAGATATCTTTTGGAATTATGGCCAAAAAGTTCAATTTTGATTTCATCAGACCATAACACCTTTTCCCACATGCTTTTGGGAGACTTCAGATGTGTTTTTGCAAAATGTAGCCTGGCTTGGATGTTTTTCTTGGTAAGAAAAGGCTTTCGTCTTGCCACGCTACTCCATAGCCTAGACATATGAAGAATACGGGAGATTGTTGTCACATGTACCACACAGCCAGTACTTGCCAGATATTCCTGCAGCTCCTTTAAATTTGCTGTAGGCCTCTTGGTAGCCTCCCAGACCAGTTTTATTCTTGTCTTTTCATCAATTTTGGAGGGACGTCCAGTTCTTGGTAATGTCACTGTTGTGCCATATTTTCTCCACTTGATGATGACTGTCTTCACTGTGTTCCATGGTATATATAATGCCTTGGAAATTCCTTTGTACCCTTCTCCTGACTGATCCCTTTTAACAATGAGACCCCTCTGAGGCTTTGGAAGCTCTCTGTGGACCATGGCTTTTGCTGTGGGATGCGACTAAGAAGATTTCAGGAAAGACCAACCAGAGCAGCTGAACTTTATTTGGGGTTAATCAGAGGCACTTTAAATGATGGCAGGTGTATGCTGACACACTTATGCAACCACATTTTTTTAGTTGTTTTTGTTTTCTTCCCTCCACCTAAAAGATTTCAGTTTGTTTTCAATTGAGTTGTACAGTTTATAGGTCACATTAAAGGTGGAAAAAGTTCTGAAATGATTATCTTTGTCTCATTTGTTTACATCACAGAAACCTGACATTTTAACAGGGGTGTGTAGACTTTTTATATCCACTGTACATATGAAAGTGCTTGCACGTCTAATGCGACAGTGCCAAACAGAAAAGACTTATAGGTGTTTTCTCACCTTATCCAATGTATTTTTATCATGTAGAGAAAGTTAAAGGGGTTGTCTCACTTCAGCAAATGGCATTTATCATGTAGATAAAGTTAATACAAGGCACAAACTAATGTATTGTGATTGTCCATTGTGTCTCCTTTACTGACTCAATTCATTTTTCCATCACATGATACACTGCATGCATCCAGGGGTTACAGCTACCGCTGCAGTGCAGATATGAGGTGGCCAGAACAGGAGCTTCTGCATGTATACCTTTGCGTACTCCCATGGTCCAGGCCCCCATTGCTGCTGGATTGCAGGGTGGTCATAACCCCTGGATATGAGCAGTGTATAATTTGATGGAAAAATTAATCAAACCAACCAAGGAGGCAATATGGACAATCACAATACATTAGTAGGTGTCTTGTATTAGCGTTGCCTACAAAATGCCATTTGCTGAAATGAGACAACCCCTTTGAAAGCTATGTACACCTTAGGGGGCTTTTATGATAGCATTTTACTAATTTGGGGCTAAAGATCATTTTTTCAATTGCTCATCCGTTCTGTCACAAAGGGTTAACAGTTGTCTAGCTGTGAGAATCCTACTTTCACTTTCTCTTTGTGCTCATCATCTAATAGCCCTTTTCTCTAAATTACCAAAATGTCATAAACACTTATTTAAGCCACATTCTTATCAGTAAGCTAAAAACTGAGCTATAATGAGTATTTATAAGGTCAGAGATCAGAGATAAGGAGACATCAGCTGAGCTTCCTGATGGAACAGAGTAAAAACAGATAGCAGGCTACTAGAAAATGGCTCAAAATGGCTGTACAGAGAAAATGGCTTGCAATTTTTAATAAAGACCAATTGAAAAAATGATTTAAAAAAAAATAATTCCCCCAAAAGGTATACTGTCACGGTAAGGAGCAATAAGCCCTGTACTCCTGCCTAGCACTGTCCCTACCTATTTGCATGATCTGCCCTAAACAGTGGCCCACAACTGGATGGCAGCCTTTCCTATATACGTGCAGGACTCGAATCAGGGAAGGGAACAAAGAGAGACAAAATAACAGACAACTAGTAACAGAATGCCACAGTAGACATAAATCAGAACCAAAACGTATCAAGCCAAGGTCCAAACCAGAATCAGAACCAGCAACGCAAACCAGGCATAGCCATGGGTCAAAATTAGGAAAGTTTGTCAAATCCAAAGGGTCAGTCAGAAGGTAAAGTCAGGGTAAAAAGCAGTGGTCAGGGATCCAGAAATCAGGGCAACAAATAAAGGCTAGTGAGGCAATTCGGGGATTATAAACCAATCACAGGCTACCTGTGGCCAGCAGGTTGCCTGGTTAAATAGGCCGCGCGTCACGTGACCCATGATGTCAGCATGACCAGTGAATGAGCGCTGACTCTGATTGGCCGATGCTCTCTCACCAAGATACACAACATGTCCCCTAGCAACCAGGCGCTGGCGGTGTTGCAGGAAATCGCTGTGCCAGTCAGGTGACGTGACATGTACATAGCCTTTAAAGCACTGACAAGATGTAAACAACCACTCATTAGCAGTAATAGGAATAACTATGATCAGGGTACTAAAGATAAAAAAAATCACCCATTCACACAACCGTATTTTTAGTCTACAACTTATCTGTATTTTTCTGCGGATTGGATGAGGACCCATTCATTTCAATGGGGCCCCCAAAAATGCCGACAGCACACTGTGTGCTCTCCGCATCTGTATTTCAGTTACGCAAAAAAGAGAGAACATGTTCTATTCTTGTCCATTCTTCAGACAAGAATAGGAATTGTAGCAATGGGTCCGCAAAAAAAACAACTGGATACAACACGGACATTACCTGTATCTTTTGTGGACTGCAAAATACATTTGGTCGCTTGAATGCACCCTAACAGTGACTGTAAGGGATGAGCAAAATTACCTATTTTAACTGTGACTTTCTAGGAATAAGCCTCTGTATGTTAAATAGGTCTGTAATTATTGTAGCTCAGTCCTTTCTGACGACCTCCTAATGAAGCTAACGTGAAACGCACATCGAGATGATTGGCGATACACAGGGGTGCACCACCAATGAGGCCAGGTGAGGCGATCGCCCCAGGCAGCACCAGGTCAGAATAAGAGGGGGGGCAGCAGAAGGGCCATGGGCAATGAGCGCTTTCATTGTGGCAAAGGGGTTAGATTAAGAAATTGGCATTGGGGGGCCTCAGGCAGCAGAAAGGCTAGGTGCACCCCTTGCGATACAGCATTTTCATCTGTCGGTGAATTCCTCTTTGCTGTATACTTGGACATTTGTATTATTTATCTGAATTGGAGCATTAGTGCGCTGCTAATGAAATTCAGCATTCATTTGGAAGTATTTCTAGATTAGCTCAGCATGAGGGATTTAGCTACAATAATTATAGACTTATTTAAAATATGGAGACATTTCCAGTACGTCACGGTTATAGTAGGAAATTCTGCTCATTACTTTTATGGGAACATTATGCCATGTCTTTTATGGGAACATTATGGTCTTCTTTGTATATTATAGTCTTTTGGGTCACTAGTTCTCTGTTACAAAGTTAATCATGATATCTATGAAGAATTGTTTGAAGTATTGAATAAAAGTATTAAAGATATTAATCCTGTGTCGGACCTGTATTTTAAGTTTATGTCAGGTTGTAACCTTTGCCGACACTAACTCTTTAGTTGCTGCCCTGTTTGGCCTTCCTTCCTCCATGACGTCACAGAACTACATATCCCTGCACTGTTTAGTGTTTGGGTGTAGTTACTCCTGCACATTGTGGATACGTCGTCTCTTCTTGTCTCTCGGTGTAAATGTCTTGTTGCACCCAATAGGAAGCAGAAGGGACATGACATTAGGTGGACACCAACAACGATTAATGGGATCATGTAGGAAAGGGGAGGCGAGCGGAGATCCCAACCAACATGATGTAATCAAGCAGGTTCGTAATTTGAGAAAAAAGGCCAGGAGACCAAACTCCAACTCCATAAGGTATCACATTTTGATACACTCTACCTGGGTTGGTAAAAAATAACCATTTATAAGTGTAGAAAAAAAATGACACCAATATAATTCACATACTACATACATGGAGCTTTGGAGAATTTTCATTTTGACTGGAGGCACTTTAATTCTTATATGCAACATACTGTATGACATATGAGAAGGGGTGATTTAAGAAAAGTTGTATTCTGTACTGACTAAGGTCTATACTGTTATCTAATGGTTTACGTTTCCTTCTAGGTGGAATTAACAAATGATGTGCAGTCTATCCTGCTGATAATGGTGGCTGTGTTGATTGGAAAAACAGTAGGAGACTACTTCAACCATTCTCTCTTTCACTCTTTGTTACATCTTAAGTGTATACCGTATTTAAAGGCCGAGCCCTATGTTGTCCATGGGAAAAAGAAGTAAGTGTTTGCTGTGGTACTCATTTACAGTAAAGTGGTCAATGAAGATACAATGGCCTCAGGATACAATATTTTAAACATACAATGGTTCTTTTCTGACACATCATAAGTTCAAACCAGACTCAACATACAATGTCTCAAACTCCGATCCAATCATTTAAGGCCACTTCTCTGGTAAAATAAGTGCATAAGTTGCTAGTGAGCAGCTATTCCTGATTGTTATATGTAAGGACTTGTTTTATCTGTCTTAGTTATCTGTAGATTTTTCTTAAACCTTCAATTTATTTTATCTTGGATGACATTTTGGGGCTTTGGAACCAATTACTCAAGTTACAATGGTTTGTGAGGAACGATCAAAGCCTCGTTGATGCTCTGGTCCATCAAGATGAAAAAGTACTATTACCAGTTTATATACCACTTTATATACAAGTTTATAATATTATTATTATTTTTTTATTTTTATTTTAAGTACCAGTTTATATGCACATTGCAAAAAAGACCAAAGAGCAATAGACAAGAATGGGACAAGGGTAAATGACCTAGTTGGCTTTATCAGGTTTGTCAGGTTTGTCACTTTTATAGAAGGACAAGTCTGTTAAACTTTGCAGATCTCACATATATAGCCTCTGTCAGTCTAATTACTGTATGAGCCCTATGGTTAGTACTTTTATATTAAATCTTTGAGTCATATACTGTTTTGTGAATATTGTTACTACTCAGGGTAATGGTGGCAATTGTATTATAGGGACACAGGTTTTACTGTAACATAAAAACATTAAGAGATATACAGTGACTATATTTTGTACAGAGTTAATATGACTAGTAGAATTACATGGATACTGCTATGGCTAGTGATATTATATAGGAGACAACAATCCTTGAAAAATCTCCCTTTATACTTTCAATAAGATAAATTCTGACTTTTATTGATATACATTAAAATATAACACCCCTAATAAAAATAAGATAATAATAGTTTCAATAAATGTGGGTAATAAATACAGGATCTCTAGGTAGGACCAAAACTCAGTATGTATTCACGGTTTGTTGAGATAACAATTGCAATGGCGGCGATCTTTTCCTATACACAGTCAGGATTCTCCTACCTTGTCCCTAGGGCATCCCTAAACCTATCCCTGCCCACAGGCAGAGCACCCATGTGTCACATGTGACTACATTTCCCTATTTATCAGTTATGGGACCAACATTTTCAGCAGAAATTTTCTACTGTTAATATAGACTTCTTACAGCTTTTATTGGCTACCTTGTACCCCAGAAAAACAGATTCTGTACCTTCAGACTTCTTTTTCTACCTCTGTTGTAAACTATGGCCTTAGATTTTAATTAATTTTTTGTACTTTCCACCATAGGAATAGGCTTCACGGTATAGCAGTTTGTTATCCCTTTAAACAATTCCCATGTTTCCGCAGTGGCCTTATTTAAAGGGCTGTCTCACTTCAGCAAGGTGGCATTTATCATGTAGAGAAGGTTAATACAAGACACTTACTAATGTATTGTGATTATCCATATTGCTTCCTTCCCTGGCTTGATAAATTTTTCCTTCACATTATACACTGCTCATTTCCATGGTTACAACCACCCTCCAATCCAGAAGCGGTGGTCCTGATTGCACACTGCTAGATGGATTCATTTTTCCATCACATTATACACTGATCGCATCCATGGTTATGACCACCCTGCAATCCATCAGTGGTGCTCGTGCTTGCACACTATAGGAAAAAGTGCCGGCCTCTCTGGTGGCTGGGAGCGCACATAGGCTGGTGCTTTTTCTATAGTGTGTAAGTGTGGCCACTGCTGCTGGATTACAGGGTGGTCATAACCATGGAAACAAGCAGTGTATAATGTGATGGGAAAATTAGACTAGCCTGTAAAGGAAGCAATCTGGACAATCACAATACATTAGTAAGTACCTTGTATTAACTTTCTCTACATAATAAATGCTATTTGCCGAAGTGAGACAATCCCTTTAAGAGCACAGAGTCCCAGTCTATAGACTGAGTGTTTCCCTTAGCTTAGGAAAATTAGGCCCTGATTTTTGTTAAACCAGTCTTGAGAGGGACTGCGCTGCCAGAGGCGGCATTTAATTTAGGCGCAGGCCTCATTAGAAATTACGGGACATGACTTATTGCTGTGATGGTTAACCTCCTGCACTTCAGCTGTGGTAAAAGTACAACTCCCAAGATGTACACTTGCTTGGCTGTTCTTAGAACTCCATAGAAAGGAATTGAGCATGCTGGGAGTTGTAGTTTCCCCACAGCTGGTGTGCCGGAGGTTAGCCATCACTGCCTTATTGAGCAGTCTGTGCGCCAGTCTGTAATTCCTCATTATCACTGCGTCCCCTTTTTCGGAAATTGACGAGAGTGTAGTCAAAATGCCAGTTGTGACAAAAAAAAAAGAAGCTTTCGTGACTTTTTAACGCCAAAAAAGACACAGGGGAAATAATAAATCCCACTCCTTAGCTTTAAAAAAAAATATATAATGGTTTTATTTTGCTGAAAGGTTTCATTTCCGGCATCTGAAATCAATGGTAATTACATTATGTTCTCTATTTCCAAAGCTTTCCTTCATCACCAGATTTGAAATATGATCGGCAGTTAGTTATTATAATGTCTGACAAGGCACCATTTCTGGTTGAATAATTGACCAGCTGTCCCAGGCAGGGGCGTAACTACCATAGTGGCAGACTACGACTGCTATGGGACCCAGGGCAAGAGGGGGCCCAGTTGGGAGCATCCTCTCTTCTAATAGGGGTGAAAACTTGGTCGGAATTCTACCCTCTAAAGGAACAACTTTTAGCAAATGAGGCAGTGGAAAAAATGGCCCAAGGGTCATTGAAAGGGGTTTAGTCCTGTGTGGGGGATCTGGTTTCATCCTTGCTATGGGGCCCTTACATATCTATGTATGCCACTGGCCCCAGGTAATTATCATGTATAATGGGGCTTCAAAGAGAGCCTCTCTGTCTGGAGGACCCAGAATGACCATTCATTTCATGGACAAGGCTTTGATTTTAATAGCACTATGTAATGCCTCATTTACCCTGTAGTGGCGCTGCAGAGAAAGTGAATACTTGTTGATGGGTTTATCTGCAGATTACAGTAGATCACTGAGCGTCCCACTCTCAGGATATCCTGTGATAGGCTTTTTTTTAACGTGACTGCTCTAAAAAAGGAAATATCTTTAGCAGACTACCCCTTTAAAACATACACCTTTGTGCTCTGAAATGGCATGGCAATTAATTGTCATACATTATGTTTTACTATTATAATAACGATCTTAATGGTTTGTACTTTCAGGGTAGACCTGGAGCTGTTCACAGCTAGAGATGCCATGCAGCCTTGTACAATTATCCACTTACAGGAAAGTGTCTTCATGTTGGCCGAACTGCTCGTTAACACCAGTCACAATGGCTTCCCAGTTGTCCATAGACCCTCAACAGGTCAAGATGAGGTATTCTTAGGAACAATTTCAAGGTATGGCAAAAGTGATTTTTCCATATATGTTAAAGGTAATATTCATAAGTATGGATTAACATGGGTATCATATTGGTTCAGTGGTCAAGAAGACCCTTTTTCCGCTGATGCACGTATAATGCATGAGATCCAGTGTATGATGACAGTCCTTCATATGATTCAATATCTACCATCTATGACATATATCCAACATCAAGAACTGCTGCCACTTGTTTATAGTAGACACCATGCAGTGTTTGCACTAAAAACGTGGGATCGCCAATAATCAAAAGAACTTGGTGGCACAAAACAAGGATTCCTTTTTTTTCAAAGATGAAGCTACATTTAAAAGGATTCCTAGGATTTGATTATTAATGGCCTATCCTTAAGTTCACACCTAAATGATTTGATCAGAGATTTCCATCAGTGATTGTGAGCCAAAACTAGATAAAAAACTGGTCAAAAACAGAGGACCAGAGCAAATCTTTCTATTATACATTATTTCTGTGTAGGCTTCATTCCTGGTTTTGGCTCACAATAACTAATGTAATTCACTGGCCAAATTACTGAAGTGTGAACTAGGCCTTAGGATAGGTGATCAATATACAGTAGATCATAGGGGTCTGAGTCCCAGCAGCATCCCCACCAATCATCTGTCTTGAGATACTGCTGCCTAGGAACCAAGAACTACACAGCTCTATAAACTATATAGTGGCCGTGCCTGATTACTGTATTAGTTACCTGCTTCATTTTATTCCATCTTAGTATTTCTTATTTTGAATAATCGTTAGGGCTTTGGAGCGAATTGAAATTTCAAGTTACAACATTTTCAACTTCTAGGATGACTATGGTCATGTTGGAGCCAGTCAATATTGTAACTAGAGGAACCATTTGTACAAAGAATGCTAGAAGGTGTCTGAATGGACTTGGATAGCTGTCCAGCAACTGTCAGGGATGACCACAATGCATCTGCAACCTTTAAGGGCTGTTTCTCACGAGCGGATGCCGTGCGTGACATCCGCTCCGTGAATGACAGCCAAGACCCGATGCAGACAGCAGAGACACGGAGCAGTAACATGATTGATAATGCCCAGTGCCTCTCTGTGATCTCTTTACTACGAAATCACAGTGACAACTTTATCTCACTGTGATTTCGTAGTAAAGAGGTCACAGAGAGGCACGGGGCATTATCAATCATGTTAATGCTCCGTGCTTCTGCTGTCCGCAGGGCCGCCATCAGGGGGGTACAGCCAATACCCCAGTAAGGGGCCCAGACCCTGGGGGGGGGCCCGGCCAGTTCCAATGTAAAAAAAAATAAAATTTTTTTTTTATTTATTTATTTTTTTTTCAATTTTTTTTTTTACCCCTTCTCATTTGTCAGTGACTTGAGTTGAACTTTATTGCATCGCTAGAGGGGGGCAATTGATCATTCCTTGCTAGTGATGTCCAGTTCATGAACGAATCATTCATTTGAATCGATTCAGTTCACTGAACCGATCCGTGTGAAGCCGCTCAGTCTGAGTCAGTGAGTCACACAGCACACAATAGCAGAGCCGCCGGCAGCAGGGAGGGATTCGGGAGGAGTGTAATCTGATCCTAGAGTGGAAGCTGCTTCTGCCAGCCCCTCCCCTCCCCGCCCACCAACCAATCAGAGCTGAGTCAGTGAGTCACAGCACACAATAGCAGAGCCGCTGGCAGCAGGGAGGGGAGGGACTCGGGAGGAGTGTAATCTGATCCTAGAGTGGAAGCTGCTTCTGCCAGCCCCTCCCCTCCCCGCCCACCAACCAATCAGAGCTGAGGCAAGGCAAGCACTAGCAGCTCTGAGTCTGAGTCACTGACACAAGTGCATGGAGTCTAAGAAAGAATCGGATGAGTCACAGGTTAAAGGGTTTCTACCACATCGTTTTGACATAATTAGCTATCAGACACTAGCGATCCGCTATTGTCTGCTCTACCAAACAATCCTAATATAATAGCTTTTGTGCAGCCGTTTCCATAAAAAACGAACATTTATTGATATGCTAATGAGCCTCTAGGTGCTATGGGGGCGTCTTTTCAGCACCTAGAGGCTCGGTCTGCCTTCACAAAATGCCGCCCAGCACGTCCCTCCAGCCCGCCCATCTCCTCTGGAATGTGATCCTACCTCTGTCTTCGGTGCATCTGTCTTTGGCGCAGGCGCAGTGAATGTCTGACCGCTGCCTGCACAGACATCTCGGTCATCGGCGCAGGCGCAGTGGAGATGTCTGTGCAGGGAGCGGTCAGACATTCACTGCGCCTGCTCCGATGACCGAGATGTCTGTGCAGGCAGCGGTCAGACATTTACTGCTCCGAAGACAGACGCGCACGGCGCAGGCGCGAGAATTCGTCCGCTGACTCAGAGGTAGGATCGCATTCCAGAGGAGATGGGCGTGCTGGAGGGACGCGCTGGGTGGCATTTTGTGAAGGTAGACCGAGCCTCTAGGTGCTGAAAAGACGCCCCCATAGCACCTAGAGGCTCATTAGCATATCAATAAAAGTTTGTTTTTTATGGAAACGGCTGCACAAAAAGCTATTATATTAGGATTGTTTGGTAGAGCAGACACTAGCGGACAGCTAAATTTGTCAAAATGATGTGGTAGAACCCCTTTAAAAGAATCTAAAGATCAGACTTAGAAAGAGACTCATTCGATTCTTTGAGTTAAAAGAGCCGCGAGTCACCAGAACAGTTTACACTGAGGCTGAGGCTTTTGTGGCAGCAGTGATAACATTAAAGGGGTTGTCCGGGTTCAGAGCTGAACCCGGACATACCCTTATTTTCACCCCGGCAGCCCTCCTGAGCCTGGCATCGGAGCATCTCATGCTCCGATGCGCTCCAGTGCCCTGCGCTAGATCGCGCAGGGCACAGGCTCTTGTGTTTTCAATAACACACTGCCGGGCGGTAACTTCCGCCCAGCAGTGTGTTCGGTGACTTTACCGGCTCTGAGGGGCGGGCTTTAGCTCTGCCCTAGCCGTTTTACTGGCTAGGGCAGAGCCAAATCCCGCCCATCAGTGCCGGTGACGTCACCGGGGTTCCTGTCAGCCCCATAGAGAGCCCCGGTACGTCACCGGAACTCAGAAAAATGCCTTTGCCCTGCGCGATTTAGCGCAGGGCAAAGGAGAGCATCGGAGCATGAACTGCTCCGATGCTCATGTCAGGAGGGCTGCCGGGGTGAAAATGGAGGGATGTCCAGGTTCAGCTCTGAACCTGGACAACCCCTTTAAGGGACAGGAGCAGAGAGATAAGAGAAGTGACAGATGACTGTGAAGACCACGCGATCTGTTGCTCAGAAGCCATGAGATTGTAAGGCTACTTTCACACTAGCGGCAGGACGGATCCGACAGGCTGTTCACCCTGTCGGATCCGTCCTGCCGTTATTTCGCCGGACCACCGCTCCGTCCCCATTGACTATAATGGGGACGGGGGCGGAGCTCCGGCCCAGCACGGCAGTGCATGGCGAAAGGCCGCCGGACTAAAAGTACTGCATGTCCAACTTGTTGTGTGGTCTTTGCTCAGGGGTAAAATGCAAAGCTGTTTTCTGGATTATTCCACAGGGCCATGATGTTATTAACCCCTCCCTTGCCAGCCCACCCAGCCCTATTTAGCTTTGTGTTCAGCTTTGAAAAAAATGTTTAGGCCATGAAGGGGTTAATTAAGTGTTGGAGGGGGTGGGGGGTGTTATTGTGCATATTGAGTTTGTGATCCATTTAACAAGTTTGACCAGTTGGGTTTGAGAGTGGTTGAGTGTCATCCACAGATCCCTCATAACAGTGCATCACCCACAGATCCCCCATAACAATGTGTCATCCACAGATCCCCCATAACAGTGTGTCATCCACAGATCCTCATAACAGTGTCATCCACAGATCCCCCCATAACAGTGTCATCCACAGATTCCTCATAACAGTGCGTCATCCAGAGATTCCTCATAACAGTGTGTCATCCACAGATCCCCCATAACAGTGTCATCCACAGATCCCCCATAACAGTGTGTCATCCACAGATTCCCCCATAACAGTGTCATCCACAGATCCCCATAACAGTGTCATCCACAGATCCCCCATAACAGTGTCATCCACAGATTTCCCCATAACAGTGTCATCCACAGATCCCCCATAACAGTGTGTCATCCACAGATCCCCTCCATAACAGTGTGTCATCCACATATTCCCCCCATAAGAGTAAGTCCTCCACAGATTCCCCCCATAACAGTACGTCATCCACAGATCCCCCATAACACTGTAACAGTAAACCTTGTGCTTTTTTTTTTTTTTTTTTTTTTTTTTTTTTTTAAATGTGCAAGGGGAAGATTGCTAGGGCAGATTAGAACAAGTAGTGTAGTTAGTGTTAGTGGAGGGTCCTGCTTAAAAGAGTCTACCTTGTCGTGGTAGCAGGCTTCATATTATTTGGTCAAAAATGAATTCCTTACTGAAATCACTGATTATCACTTTTTACTGTCTTTGTAGTTGTAAAAAAATTATGAAATTTGGGGGTAGATCCTTGGGGGTGGAGGGGAGGTGGAGTCAGGACGGATTCTAAAGGGGCGGGGTAGGAGGGGGGCCCAGGCCTTGAGCTGTGTAAGGGGCCCCAAAATTTCTGATGGCAGCCCTGGCTGTCCGCATCGGGTCTTGGCTGTCATTCACGCAGCGGATGTCACGCATGGCATCCGCTCGTGTGAAACAGCTCTAAGAGTTTGTTCAGATGCCTGAGAATTGCTACTGATTTGTGATGCAATACACAAGTAGAATTACATGGCAAAATCTGTGGTGAAAAATATCCACTTTGGTCTTGTCCATATAAAGATCTCTGTGATCATCTTCTATGTTACAAAATAGCTGGTAGTGATGGATGACATAAAATAAGGATTTCAGATACAGGGCAGCAACAATTTGGGAACTTTATAATTTACCATTGAACCTCCTCCATTTTGCTAGTTCACTTTCCAGGCAGCAGAAAGTGTAGCGAATAACACCACCGCTTTTACTTGTTTTGTGCAAATTAAGTTGCCCCCAAGTTACTTTTAAACATTCGGTTTGTTGGTGTCCATTTGATGGATGTTTGCTTTAAAAGGATTTTTGGATTGAAAAAAAAAAAAAGCTAATTACTGGCTTCATGTATTATAACATGCTGAAAATTCTATAATCACCACTACGTCCCATGTGTCTGGATAGTAACATTGTATTGTATGTAATCTTAAAGAGCGGTTCGGGATACAGATATGGATGACCTTCCTCAGGAAGGATTGGTCATCAATATCAGATTGGGGTCCTATACCCATCACTACCACTGTACCACTGATCAGCTGCAGAGCTGAAAACTACAGTATTTTTCGCTTTGTAAGATGCACTCCAGGTTTTTAAGGAGGAAAATAAGAAAAAAATAATTTTCCTCAGATCAGACCGCCATATGAAATCCTAAGATCAGACCCCCATATGAAATCCTCAGATCAGACTCCTATATCAGGACCTCACATCAGACCTCAGATCAGAACCCCATCAGATCTCCATGTCAGACCCCGATCAGACCTCCATGTCAGGCTTCCATCAGACCTCAGATCAGATATCCATGTCGGACCCCCATCAGACCTTCATGTCAGACCCCCATTAGACCTCCATATCAGGCCTCCATCAGACCTCAGATCAGATATCCGTGTCGGACCCCCATCAGATCTCAGATCAGACTTCCACGCCAGACTCCAGATCAGAGATAAAATAAATAACTTTACTTACCTCTCCTGCTCCACTGTTCCTGTTCAAGTGAATGGGTCAGGTATTGGGTCACCATCAATCTGATACTGATGACCTATCCTGAGGTAAGTCATCCATAGCTGTATCCTGGACAACACCTTAACATTTACAATATCTACTGACATCAGTTAGTATTAATTGACTTATCATAGGGACAAATACACATTAAATATTTCATCCTCTATTTAACCAGCACATGACTGGTTGAATTTAGATGTAAAACTTTTCCCATTCTGCTGTATGCATGGCTCAAGATGTGGATTTACCAGGAAATGGTAAGCATGAGCTGAAGTTAAATATTAGTATAAAGAAGCTCTTCACTTTTTTAGTATTTTGGCTGTTTGCAGCTGCTGCCGCAGTTTTTTTATTTTTATTTCTGGTTATATTTCTTTGTATATAATCCTGCCTGCCACAACATATATGATGGATTCTTACAGTATACATTGTGGAAACAAACCCCATGTGTGAACCAATCTGTCATCCCAGAATGGGGAAGTTAAGTGATATATACTTTGCATAGATTTTCTAGTATGGTTCTGGGTGGTAGACTCCATGACATTTGGCTGATGTTACTGTGACATCACACTTAGTGACTTAGTCAATGTCTTCTCTATTCAGTATGTGAAAGAGGTTTTCTGGGCTACAGATATTATTGATCTATCCTTAGAGTAGGTCATCAGATCGGTGGGGTCCATACACCTGGCATTCCATCAAACAGCTGTTCTCGGCAGCCGCCAGCACTGGAACTAGCATAGAGAACAGAGTCGGAAGCACAGCTCCATTGTTATGTAGGGCCAAGCAGCTTTACTGCTCCTCAGCTCCCATTCAAGTCAAGGGAACCTGTCACGTCTTTTACGTTCAGTGTAATATTCAGGCAGAGGATTAAAGGGTAGGAGGAGCTCTGTGCATTGATATATAGTTTTGTTTAAAAACATTCCTTTATAACTTATGTGCGTAGGAGTCCAGTGGGCGGTCCTACTCTGTGATTGACAGCTTTATCTGTAATCACACTCACACAATGAAGGTTGTTAGTCAATTAATAGGACCACCCACACGACATCTAGACCCTGAATTTTCTTGATTTTATGCCTGCACAGCTTTAACCATGTGCAAAATGAAATCTATCACTATTCAGAAAATTATCATTAAACTCAATGACTATGCTGTTATTTTGAGATATTAAGAAACCAGTAATTGGCACAGAATGTTTGACCTAAAAATGATAGTGTTAAAATGTGGAGATTCACTTTAAACCTGGGATCTTGATGTAAAACATTTAAAGGGGTTGTCTCATGATCTAAGACATTGGTGGCATATTGCTAGGATATGCCACCAATGGCAGATAGGTGTGGTCCCACTCCTGGAATCCGCGCCTAGAACAGGATATCCAAAGTGAGCAGAGAGTAGCTGTGCATGGGCAGGCACCTTCCATTTATTTCTATGGGACTTCCAAAAAAAGGTGAGTGTTCTCATTCGGCTGTTTTTAGAGCTACCATAGAAATGCAGGGAAAGCACATGGTGGCCCATTCTGGAGGTAGGTGCGGGTCACACCTCTATATGACATTGGTGGCATGTCCTAGTGATATGCCACCAATGCCTCAGATGAGACATTTAACTTAGTTCCACTCTAATGATTTTTTTTAAATAACTAGCAACATTTTGGGTGTGCACCCTGTTTACATTCATACTATATACTAGAGATGGACGGAGTTTTAAAAAAATTTAATTCAGATGCTTTGCCGAATTTTCCAAAATATAAAAATCAACTATTTCCCGGCTGTAAGGAGCGTGTATATTGGTGGTAGTGAAACAGTTAGTGTGCGTCAGTATTACAGTCGGGTGACAGGCGTCACTCTTATGCCCCCTTCACACGGGCATCATGGGTGAGGGCCGGATGCGATGCAGATGTGTTCAGGGAAAATCGTGCGAGTAGGCACGCAATTTCAGTCAGTTTTGACTGCGATTGCGTTCCGTTCAGTTTTTTCTGCAGAAGTGCAATGTGTTTTAATTGCGCAGCCGGGATCCTCTTCTTTGCTCTTCTTGAAGGACCTGCAAAAGGACCATTGCTGACGTCAGCGCAGGTCCTGCTGAATGAACATCAGCGAAGGTCCCTTTGCAGGTCCTTCAAGAAGAACAAAGAAGAGGATCCCGGCTGCGCGATCAAGTGGATGAGGTGAGTAATGTTTTTATTATTTTTTAACCCTCAAGTGACATTTCACTTTGCATTCTGTATTAAAGAATGCTATTATTTTCCATTATAACGGAAAATAATAAAGTAAATGGGGACACGGGTCGCTCATCCCTCGTCTGCTTAGCAACCATGCGTGAAAATCGCATTGCATCTTCACTTGCTTGCGGTTGCTATGTGATTTTCACACAGCCTCATTTATTTCTACGGGGCCTGCGTTTTGTGAAAAATGCTGAATATAGAACATGCTATGACTTTAATGCAACACACAAGTGATGCATGAAAAACATTGCTCATGTACACAGCCCCATTGCAATGAATGGGTCAGGATTCAGTGCGGGTGCAATGCGTTCACCTCACGCATTGCACCCGCGCACAATACTCGCCCATGTGAAAGAGGCCTTAGAATCAGTTCACACCAAATAAAAGAGGTCAGTTAAGGTTCCAAAACTGACCAAATAACTCAAGTGTGAACTTACAGGTCAATGTCAGGTATAAAGAACCGCACAGTGGAGACAAGATTGTACTATAGAGTGAAAGAGCACACTCCTTTTACACCATCTGCTGATTCCACATAGATTTCTACAGATCCTGTTCACCCCAAAATCAGTAGTATGAGGCCACAATTTCACCCCAATTACAGAATCAAGGATTAACGGATTTACTTATGTATAAAAGAATGTGACCAACCTAAAATCTGTAGTATTAGAACACTTTTTAACCCCAATTAATGCAGCAAGGGGTAATAGAATAGCTCCTATTAGCCAAGCTATACACTGTTCAATTGCCCCTGCACTTTCCCTATAATGTGGATAAAGTCTCCCTATTATATCCCTATACTATCTCAGTGCTGTCCCTGAACTGTTAAAAACAAATATTTTTCTAAAAAAGTCTTTCCTAATCACTTTCCCTAGCGCCTGTCTCATCTGTCCCTATGCTTAGTTCACTGGAAAATGGCAGATATGAGGCTTTTATAGGGCTGTGACATCACAGGGGCTGGCTATCTGCTGATTGGCTGGCTGCACGGCATTATGGGTGATCCCTCATTCCCGGGCTTCTTTCTTTCACTTTGTAACATGTGCAGCAACCATTTTAGAAAAAATCTGATTAGTTACCACGAATCGCCAGGAAATTCAGATTTGTGACAAATTTTTACTGAAATTCAGATCGAATTCCACTTTGTCAACTTCGATCCGCTCAACACTACTATATACCCTAAACAGTATGTACAGTATACTAGAATGTTTCTATGTATTTTAATAACTAGCATATACAGTACACACCTTCTCATTCAAAGAGTTTTCTTTATTTTCATGACTATGAAAATTGTAGATTCCTACTGAAGGCATCAAAACTATGAATTAACACATGTGGAATTATATACATAACAAAAAAGTTTGAAACAACTGAAAATATGTTATATTCTAGGTTCTTCAAAGTAGCCACCTTTTGCTTTAATTACTGCTTTGCACACTCTTGGCATTCTCTTGATGAGCTTCAAGAGGTAGTCACCTGAAATGGTTTTCACTTCACAGGTGTGCCCTGTCAGGTTTAATAAGTGGGGTTTCTTGCCTTATAAATGGGGTTGGGACCATCAGTTGCGTTGTGGAGAAGTCAGGTGGATACACAGCTGATAGTCCTACTGAATAGACTGTTAGAATTTGTATTATGGCAAGAAAAAAGCAGCTAAGTAAAGAAAAACGAGTGGCCATCATTACTTTAAGAAATGAAGGTCAGTCAGTCCGAAAAATTGGGAAAACTTTGAAAGTGTCCCCAAGTGCAGTCACAAAAACCATCAAGCGCTACAAAGAAACTGGCTCACATGCGGACCGCACCAGGAAAGGAAGACCAAGAGTCACCTCTGCTGCGGAGGATAAGTTCTTCCAAGTCACCAGCCTCAGAAATCGCAGGTTAACGGCAGCTCAGATTAGAGACCAGATCAATGCCACACAGAGTTCTAGCAGCAGACACATCTCTAGAACAGCTGTTAAGAGGAGACTGTGTGAATCAGGCCTTCATGGTAGAATATCTGCTAGGAAACCACTGCTAAGGACAGGCAACAAGCAGAAGAAACTTGTTTGGGCTAAAGAACGCAAGGTATGGACATTAGACCAGTGGAAATCTGTGCTTTGGTCTGATGAGTCCAAATTTGAGATCTTTGGTTCCAACCACCGTGTTTTTGTGCGACGCAGAAAAGGTGAACGGATGGACTCTACATGCCTGGTTCCCACCGTGAAGCATGGAGGAGGAGGTGTGATGGTGTGGGGGTGCTTTGCTGGTTACACTGTTGGGGATTTATTCAAAATTAGCATGCTGAACCAGCATGGCTACCGCAGCATCTTGCAGCGGCATGCTATTCCATCCGGTTCTTGTTTAGTTGGACCATCATTTATTTTTCAACAGGACAATGACCAAAACACACCTCCAGGCTGTGTAGGGGCTATTTGACCATGAAGGAGAGTAATGGGGTGCTGCGCCAGATGACCTGGCCTCCACAGTCACTGGACCTGAACCCAATCGAGATGGTTTGGGGTGAGCTGGACCGCAGAGTGAAGGCAAAAGGGCCAACAAGTGCTAAGCATCTCTGGGAACTCCTTCAAGACTGTTGGAAGACCATGTCAGGTGACTACCTCTTGAAGCTCATCAAGAGAATGCCAATAGTGTGCATAGCAGTAATTAAAGCAAAAGGTGGCTACTTTGAAGAACCTAGAATATGACATATTTTCAGTTGTTTCACACTTTTTGTTATGTATATAATTCCACATGTGTTAATTCATAGTTTTGATGCCTTCAGTGTGAATCTACAATTTTCATAGTCATGAAAATAAAGAAAACTCTTTGAATGAGAAGGTGTGTCCAAACTTTTGGTCTGTACTGTATGTATGGTATTTTGGCGCAGATCGAGAAAGAATTCTGGCACATTTAGTCTCAAAGATCTCCCTCAGTGTTTTAATATCATAGGATTTTTATGCTATGATAGAAATAGTATTTTATGCGTTGCTGAAATTGTATCATAATTTTTAAAAATTTCTGTTGCACCATAAATCCTAATAATGGATATCCAGTGATGAAACATTATTCAATCAGCAGAGATCTAGGACTTTAAAACTAGAAGAATAAAAGCCCATTCTCCATAAGTGTGCTGCTCTGTTCTTCTAAAGTTCTAGAAAGACCAGTTGAGTGTTGTTCCATAGAGGGTGGCAGACCAGCCCAGCAAACACAGGGTAAAGCTTTCCGGAACACCAGCCAGCTCTGAAATTGTCTTTTTCTTTCTTCATTCGCTTGTGACCTTCTTCTAATTTCTAAAAAAACTCAAAGTATATTGCTCGAGTGCTGGACTACAAGTCACCGAGGCAATGTAAAAGATGAATAAATCTTTCATATTTATATATTTGTGAAAATATATATCACAGAATGACAACAAGGCAGCATTCCAGGATGTGAGAGCTTATTTTATATCCCACAGATTTAGTACTGAGAACCTTGGCATAACCTTCTATTCTGCTTACTAGTTGTTTGAATAACTGCATATCTACATACGGTATACCCAGTTTTCTTTTAAAACAGGCTCAGAGGGGCTTTAAATAAATAAACTGCTCTGGTTCCACCACTTCCAGGTTACTTGGAAGTTTCTACCTTCTACCCTCTTAACACTGAAATGTCAATTGATCACTGGCTCAGGCTGGTCAGTACTTTAGCCTGTGATTTGCCGGGTGGTCACATTTTTTGTGCTGAGAGATACCAAGAAGTAGAGACCAGTGGTAACCTGGGAAACATTGGCACAGGAGTGATGGTGGATCAGTGAGTATGACTTTTACTCACTGGACAACCCATTTAAGGATTGTCTATATGATATAATGGGAGCTTTAAAAGTAAAGCCTTCAAATTTGCTATCAGTGTAAAAATATACAAATGCTCTTGCAGGTAGGAGAATTTACGCCCAATATATAATGCTGTGTGAAAGTATTCAGTATTATGGGGCACATTTATTATAACTGACATTTTAGACATCATTCTTAATAAAGGCCCCTAGGTGATGGAGGAACCGCCGAGGTTGCGAAGAGGCGAGGGCTGCTTCATAACGTGCAGTCAAGGCCAGTTCTAAATGTAAGACAGCTTCTTAACTGTATTACATTTAAAATAAATTTACGCATAAAACAGGTGTAGAAAATTATGAATGAGACAGGCCTGCTGGCCCCTCCCCTTCCCCGCCCACTCCAGACCTGATGTGAGTGGTGAGAAGTTGCAGATAGCGGTGCAACTAACCATTGCGCCATCATCTGCGCTTGAAATACGCCTAATTTAGGTGGATTTCAGATTAGTTAACGACCTCCTATGTTTTTACTATTTTATTTCATTACAACCTGGAATTAAAAAAGATTTTTGAGGGATCTGTACCATTTAATCTTTGAAGGTGCAAAATATTTTTACTATGATACAAACAATAACTAAAACAAAAAACAGAACATAAAATGTGCATAAATATTCACCTCCAGGAAGTCAGTATTTTGCAGAGCCACCTTTTGCTCCAAATACAGATGAAAGTCTCTTGATGTATGCTGCTTTAACTCCAAGTTAGATGAGTTGTGTTGGTGTCCAGCAGTCTTCATGTCACAGGTTCTCAATACTTTAAAAAAATTGCAAACCTGACAAGAGAAGGCTGTCCACCAAAATTCACAGACTTAGCAAGGAGGGCATTAATCAGAGATTTAACAAAGACACCAACAGTAACACTGAAGGGGCTCCAAAGATTCACAATGGAGATGGAAGCATTTTCCCATAAGACCACTATAAGCCGTATACTTCACAGAGAGGGGCTTTATGGAAGAGTGACCAGAGAAAAGCCATTCCTTAAAGAAAAACATAAGTAAAAGCTGGAGTTCACCAAACAACATTTGGCACTCCCCAAACACATGGAAAATGTTTTTTTCTGGTCAGATGAGAATAAAACTAAACCTTTTTGCCATCATGGGAAATGCTATTTGTGGTACAAACCCAACACTTCCCATCACCCCAAGAGCAGAAATCCCACAGTGAAGCATGATGGTAGATGCTTTTCATTGTCTAGGACTGAAATACTGGTCAAGATTGATGGAAAGATGGATGTCAGTAAATACAGGACAATTCTTGAGGAAAACCTATTTTAGTTTGTCAGGGATTTGAGACTGGGACAGAGGTTCACCTTCCAGCAGGACACTGGACCTAAATCTACTGCTACACTGAGTGGTTTAAAGTAAATATGGCATCAGAAAATTGTTTTAATCAAGTTTTTATGGTAAACATATTTTTGAGGCGATTGTCAAAGCTTATCTACTCCTTGCTGACCTCTGCATAGTTCTGTGAGCCTGCCTAAAAAACTCTCCCTTACAAGTCAATATGTTCCCTACAGTCTTTTGTGTGTGTGCTTATATACTAAAAACAGATTATAAGTAAAGGATATGTGTTACTATCTAGTTTTAACTGGCAGAAGAATTATAGGTGACACATTTACTTTAAGGAGAAACATACAGTCCTGATCAAAAGTTTAAGACCACTTGAAAAATGGCAAAAAAATCATATTTTACATTGTTGTATCTTAACAAGGCTCCAAGTAGAGCTTCAACATGCAACAAGAAGAAATGAGAGTGAGACAAAACATTTTTTGAGCATTCAATTAATTGAAAATAAGTACAATTAAACTGAAATTTCAGCTGATCCAAATTTTAGGACCACATGCCTTTAAAAGGCCAAATCTGTGCAAAGATGTGGATTCATTGTCATTTTCTGTCAGGTAGTCACACGTTGTGATGGCAAAGGCAAAAAAACTCTCCCTTTATGAACGTGGTCGGGTTGTTGAACTGCATAAGCAGGGTCTCTCACAGCGCGCCATCGCTGCTGAGGTGGGATGCAGTAAGACAGTAATTTGGAATTTCTTAAATAATCCTGAGGGTTGTGGAACAAAAAAGTCAAGTGGAAGACCCCAAAAAATGTCATCAACACTGAGCCGGAGGATCTAATTGGCTGTCCGTCAAGACACTGGACGATCCTCGACCCAAAATAAGGCCCTTACTGGTGCTGACTGCAGCCCCATAACCATCAGACGGCATCTGAGACTGAAGGGCTTCAAAAACAAAAAACGTCTTCAAAGACCTCATCTCCTTGAGAGAGAGCACCAAACATGGGACATTCAAAGGTGGAAAAAAGTTTTATTCCCTGATGAGAATTTTTTTTACCTTGATAGTCCTGATGGTTTCCAACATTACTGGCATGACAAGCAGATCCCACCTGAGATGTTTTCTACGCGCCACAGTGGAGGGGGCGCTATAATGGTCTGGGGTGCTTTTTCCTTCAGTGGAACAATGGAGCTTCAGGAAGTGCAGGGGCGTCAAACAGCTGCTGGCTATGTCCAGAAGTTGCAGAGGGCCCTCGTCTGTGTGGTAACGTCTGGGTTTTATAACAGGAAAATGCTACAGTACACAATTTCCGCAGGACAAGGGATTTTTTCCAGGAGAATAACATCACTGTTTTGGCCCATCCTGCGTGTTCCCCTGATCTAAATCCAATTGAGAACCTTTGGGGATGGATGGCAAGGGAAGTTTACAAAAATGGACAACAGTTCCAGACAGTAGATGGCCTTCGTGTGGCTGCCTTCACCACTTGGAGAAATGTTCCCACCTCATGGAAGCGCTTGCATCAAGCATGCCAAAATGAATTTTTGAAGTGGTAAACAATAACGGCGGAGCTACTCATTACTGAGTTCATGTTTTGAAGTTGGATTTCTGTTTTGGGGGGGGGGGGGGGTTTAGTTTTTTTTGGGAGGTGTGGTCCTAAACTGCCTGTTTCAGTTTATTTGTTGTTTTCATTAAATTGAATGCTCAAAAATGTTTTGTTTCACTCCTATTTCTTCTTGTGCATGTTGAAGCTCTACTTGAAACCTTGTTAAGATCCAGCCGTGCTAAATATGATTTTTTGCCATTTTTAAAGTGGTCTTAAACTTTTGATCAGGACTGTACAAATGTCTTGGAATGGCCTAGTCAAATCCCAGACTTCAATCCAATTGAGAACCTGTGGAATTACACTAAGACTCCTATACACCAACACAACCCATCTAACTGGAAGGAGTTGGAACAATTTTGCCTAAATGGGCACAAATCCCAGGGTCTAGGTGTGCTAACCATATAATAATAAAAATACAATCACAATATAAAATATATAAAAATATATATAATGGTGCAATAAGAGATGATCGATGATTGCGCTGTTTTAAAGAGCTGGGGCTGATAACCCAAACGAATCCCCACTTTGTATCCTCAGGGCTGTAGGGTCCTGAGAGTTTGAAAATTGTAATACAGGTGGGATACTTGCGGTGATCAGTCCCTGCTCAAATCAGTGGTATTTCTCTATAGTTATATAAATGTGATGATTACACACCTATAAAAATGTTTTTCACCTATGGTGATATAATTGGTCCTAAGTGGTGTTGCCGCTTGGTTATCCTGTGTCTGATTCATAAACCTAGGAATAATGTTAACATATAGACAAAGTTTCCTCTATATTTGATAGTCTTTGTAAGATATAACCGGTCTCTTTATATATCCGCAAAAAAAAATGTTGCAAAATATAGCCAGTCTTTTTTATATCTCTAGGCAACTGTTGTATTTGTATCCAGATTGAATCACTGTGACGAAAGTCCTTAGTATATATCTCTAATACAGTTCGTTATTTCCCCATTGTTGTTTTGGAACATATCACAAATCTTTACCCACTGTGTGGGCTTACCTTTGCCTGCAACTTGCTGGGACTTGCGAATAAGCCTGTACTCCACACTATATGCCGGCGTCCCGGTTGTGGAGTTAGTCGCGTCCCACGTGTCTCTCACTGCTGATTTCAAAGTCCGATTTGGTGTGAGGATCACGTACCTTTCAGGTGCAGGTAAATGATGTCTTCAAGTCTTTTTTTAAATAAAGAGTAGAAAGAGTTCCTATTTCTTCAAAGTGCACTTGAATTCAGACGCGTTTCGGGGAGACGCTGTCCCCTTCTTCAGTGGCATACTCCGATTCTCTAAATCATTGTATTTTATACTGGTTTTCGGTCTTTCTCAAAATCCGTTCTGGATTTGAAAAGTGTCCCAAAGACTGGTCTGGATCCACTTCTTTACAGCGTTCTGAACTGCTTGCGGTTTCAATGCGGCTTTTTTGTAAAGATGCGTTTTTTTCACTATATTTGCAATTTTATGTATATGGTTGGATCCAATTAAAAATATTGCTTTTTGGTGTTTCATTTTCATGTTGTTGCCTTCTATATATGGGATATATTACCATCTCCCTAATATATTTTTTACCACTATCTTTTTTCTTTTTTTTTCAAATGAAAACTCTTCACCATAAATATCAACAGTGTTAAAAACATGTATGAATCGATATGTTAAAAAATAATTAAAAAAATAAATAGATAGTATGTATCAGCTGCAGACTTTCACAGCTTTCATGGCATTTTTGCCCATGAAGCCGCTATGGTATTATTCCATATGTGAAATATCAAAAAATGGACCCTATAAACCATAGGAATACCAATTGAAGTGAAAAGATAATTTATAAGAAAAACGCAGACAAACCGCATACGTTCTCAGTCAACTATGACCCTGAATAGACCCCTTTGTAGGGAGAAAATATTTCTGTATATACAAACCAAAAAGACAAGGTGGCATTAGCAGGAGGTGCTCAAACCCACATGCAGTCGTGCATATATACAGGGGAGCAAATCCTGCACTTGTGGCCCGTTGCTAATGGCGATCCCCATCAAAATGCATACAGTGGAGGATGCCCGCGGCGAACCACAAGTACCACAATAGACATCTCACACGAGGTAACAAGTGCGGATGTCATAATCAATATAACAATATTGTTACCTTTCTGCCATGAAAGCTGTGAAAGTCTGCAGCTGATACATACTATCTATTTATTTTTTTAAATTATTTTTTAACATATCGATTCATACATGTTTTTAACACTGTTGATATTTATGGTGAAGAGTTTTCATAAAAAAGAAAAAGAAAAAAAGATAGTGGTAAAAAATATATTAGGGAGATGGTAATATATCCCATATATAGAAGACAACAACATGAAAATGAAACACCAAAAAGCAATATTTTTTATTGGATCCAACCATATACATAAAATTGCAAATATAGTGAAAAAAATGCATCTTTACAAAAAAGCCGCATTGAAACCGCAAGCAGTTCAGAACGCTGTAAAGAAGTGGATCCAGACCAGTCTTTGGGACACTATTCAAATCCAGAACGGATTTTGAGAAAGACCGAAAAGCAGTATAAAATACAATGATTTAGAGAATCGGAGTATGCCGCTGAGGAAGGGGACAGCGTCTCCCTGAAACGCGTCTGGAGTAAGACCTTGGCTAAAATACCCCGTTTCTATGAATTCAAGTGCACTTTGAAGAAATAGGAACTCTTTCTACTCTTTATTAAAAAAATTACTTGAAGACATCATTTACCTGCTCCTGAAAGGTACGTGATCCTCACACCAAATCGGACTTTGAAATCAGCAGTGAGAGACACGTGGGACGTGACTAACTCCACAACTGGGACGCCGGCATATAGTGTGGAGTACAGGCTTATTCGCAAGTCCCAGCAAGTTGCAGGCAAAGGTAAGCCCACATAGTGGGTAAAGATTTGTGATATGTTCCAAAACAACAATGGGGAAATAACGAACTGTATTAGAGATATTGTCACGACCATGTTTATGGCCGTGACTCCTTGGGAGCCGCATACAGTTGCCCGCGGTTTGGGTTGTAGTGTCAACCGCAGCTGGAGGCATAATGTTGTTAGCCTCAAGTGCGGTTGCCGCGGACAACAGGTATGTGTGCGGTTCCCTTGGAGTTGTGTGCGTGTTTGTATGCACTTTCGTATGTCTGTGTGCACTCTGTGTTATGTGTGGTGTGCACTTACATCTTCCCCTCACTGTGGTTGCCCGTGGCAACGTTTGGTCGTTGTGTGTACATGTGGTGGCAGTGTTCCGGCCTTCGGGCTGACTCCCAGGACATGGTTGCCACCCATGTCGTTGCCGGCGGCCACAGCCACAGTGTGTGCTGGATTTGGACACTTCCCCTTTATGTTGTGTTTTCCCTTCTGTGGTATTGGAAGGGTTAACTCCCTTTATGTGGGTGTGAGTCACGGGGTGTGTCTGACTGTTGGGTGTGGCCTATTGGCCCTATAAAGCCTCAGTTGTAGGCAGTAGCCAGAGAGGGTGCTTCAGCCATGCTGGCTGGAGACATCCTCCTGGTTACTTACCAACTGCCAGTGGGGGCCATCCTTCTGGTCATAGCAAATATAATCGCATAAATTGAATATTGGAATGTCTTAAAATATATCTTTAATAATATCAATTAAAATGATAGGCTCAACAAAAAATATCAAAAACCTATGTCCCTACAGGTGAGAAAGAAAAATAATAAACTATGTCCCTACGCATTTCACTGGCGTTCGCCAGATCATCAGGGGACCTGAATATCACCAGGACCACAGGCAGACAGTGACAAGCAGTGTGTGCCTATCACAGCCTACAATAGAAAGCTGAGGCAGTTATAAACACAGTCCGATCAATATGTGAGGATGTACTTAGCTTGCCCAGTAGTCTGCTTGGGTCCGGGGTCCGCACCTATCCTGCCATACGCCAGTGAAACGCGTAGGGACATAGTTTATTATTTTTCTTTCTCACCTGACTTCTTTAGTAGTGACTGGTCTTTTTGCTTCCGACGATGCTGGGCAGTCAAAAGATAGGTCTGAGGGCCATCTAGGGTCAGACAGATGGAGTTTTCATCTACTGATAGAACACAGGGATATGTTTAGGGGTTGAGACCCATCATCTGTCTCCCTCTTCTTTTTGCTATCCCTGTCTTCTTCCCAACTCACTCCTCTGAGTGGGCCAGTGTACACACCTCCTGGCTCCATACATATTTTTTTCTACTCCTACCAGTTCACTGTGGTTGGCAGGGATTTTTTACCTCCTAGTGAGGTTTTTGATATTTTTTGTTGAGCCTATCATTTTAATTGATATTATTAAAGATATATTTTAAGACATTCCAATATTCAATTTATGCGATTATATACTTTGGGCGTCATTGTATTTAAGTGTGACCAGCTTTCTACTTAGGTTGTGTTCATATTCATAGCAAATATAATGTCGTTTGGTGTCTAGAAGATGTGTTTGGTTTTATGCTTGTTTATTGCACCTATGGTCCTGGGTTCCCGTGTGATGTGTGTTGTGTGCTGAGTCCTTTTGTTTGTGGATAGCAGTACTTTCACATGGGTTCCAGGCTTTGTGTCTGTGGCAGGTGAGTGTTATGTTTGTGGCAAGTACCTGCCATTGCCATAGGTTGTACTTGTTCTCCCTTCCTTGCAGCTTGGCCAGTGAGACCCCTGTTCCTCCGTGTTCAGAAGGAACAGGTTGTCTTACCTTGACTCCTAGTCCAGGGACCGGTCGGAGGGTGAGATAGGGCTCCGAGGTTCCTGAGCATGGGTCCTCCTACCTTAAAGGTCGGCCCATGCAGCTAGGAGTTAGGGTCAGGTTAGGGACGCGATTGGAAAGTGACCTGCTCCATAATCCTGTTGTCCTGGTCGAGCAGCGACCATCTTCCGTTATAGCACGGCTGAGGGTTTTCCCCATCCTCAGCCGTGACAGATATATACTAAGGACTTTCGTCACAGTGATTCAATCTGGATACAAATACAACAGTTGCCTAGAGATATAAAAAAGACTGGCTATATTTTGCAACATTTTTGTTTGCGGATATATAAAGAGACCGGTTATATCTTACAAAGACTATCAAATATAGAGGAAACTTTGTCTATAAGTTAACATTATTCCTAGGTTTATGAATCATCGACACAGGATACCCAAGCGGCAACACCACTTAGGACCAATTATATCACCTATAGGTGAAAAAACATTTTTATAGGTGTGTAATCATCACATTTATGTAACTCTAGAGAAATACCACTGATTTGAGCAGGGACTGATCACCGCAATTATCCCACCTGTATTACAATTTTCAAACTCCCAGGACCCTACAGCCCTGAGGATACAAAGTGGGGATTCGTTTGGGTTATCAGCCCCAGCTCTTTAAAACAGCGCAATCATCGATCATCTCTTATTGCACCACTTATATATTTTTTAATATATTTTATATTGTGATTGTATTTTTATTGTCAATTTTAACAATAAATTGTGTCTTACGTATCTCCATATACGAGTGCCCATCCATACTTCTTTTATATTACAATCCGCAATTTTGAGGGGTGTACTCAAACTTGGTTGGTGGACCTACCCTGGGGGAATAGAGGTGAGCGGGTCTCTTAACCCTTTTCTTGCCTAACCTAATAATAACCTTGCAGCAAAAGGTGGCTACACAAAGTACTGACTTTTTGTCATAATTATTGTTTTAGTACCTTTTAAGGCAGTAGGCATGTTGTGTAAATCAAATGGTACAAACCCCCCAAAATACATTTCAATTCCTGGATGCAATACGACAAAATGGAAAAATAGCGTGTGTGGATACTTTTGCAAGACACTGTGCACTTTTCATGCCTTTATTTCAGCATAAGTTACTTTTATTCATTGTATTATTTGATGGCATCATTATATGTTCCTATCTGAAAAAAGGCTTAGTGAAAACCGTTTGAAAATACTGCAATGAATCAATATAATGAGTTTAATTGAGTAAACTTAAATGGTTCAGTGGCTAATTTAATTAAAGAGATTCAAAAAAGATGTCAAATCAACTATTAAATGTAGAAATATGAAGAAATACAGTCATATTAAGTATAAAAAGTATTTTATGTGAAGCACTGCATATTTTAATAGTGTAAGATACAAAGGTTTATAATGTAGTTAATGAAATAAAGGTTTTAATTACGACAAATCATTGGTAATTATGTAAATATTTTCTTACAGCAGATTTATGCTTTTACTTGCTTCAGTCCTAGCAGAACAAAATGTTCCCCCTTTCGTGTTTTCTCCACAAGTTCTTTCATTATGAATATGATTCTGTAATGGGGGTGTTTCTATAACTCCTAAGGAAGTACCCATGTAAGCATGGTTGAACCATTAATGGGTGTCTAGTTATTTTTTTTTAGAAAACGTGTAGGCTACTAGGCTGGCTTAACACACGGCAGATTTTGTAGCAGAAATTTCTGCAACCGAAAATTTACTCATCTGCATGAAGAGTCCTTTAGGTCAGACAGGTTCTGGCTTTATTATTATCCAAGTCATGTCTCAAGGTCTTTCAGAAGGTCGAACATTGACTTATGCAGAAGCCCCAGTTATGGGTCTTCAACACAGAGAAAGCTAGATATCTTTCAAAGGAAGGAAGAACCGAGCAAAGGGGAGTCTCCATTACAGAGATCACCAGATCCACCATATTAAGTGGCCCCTATGTCAAGATCCCGCTCTTTTACAAGCTTTAAGGATGTGACTGGGGAAGACCTTTTGGATTGCTGTGTTGAGACTCTTAAATGAGGCTCCACGGTGTTTTCTTTCGCTTGTCTCCTTAAGATGACCTATTGTTTTGTTTGAGTAGTCTCCAAGGCATTGCTTCTGGTTAGCCAGAATCCTACTCCACACTGATGAGGGGCAACACCCTGAAACAGATGTCTGTGGATGGATAACTGGCTTAGGTCTTCCCCGTCACATCCTTAAAGCTTGTAAAAGAACGGGATCTTGACATAGGAGCCACTTAATATGGTGGATCTGGTGATCTCTGTAATGGAAACACCCCTTTGCTCGGTTTTTCCTTCCTTTGAAAGATATCTGGCTTTCTCTGTGTTTAAGACCCATAACTAGGGTTGCACAGTTATTTTGAATATTACTGTTTCCCAGGGAGCTTTGCATTTTGAATTGCTGTGTTGAGACTCTTAAATGAGGCTCCACTGTGTTTTCTTTCGCTTGTCTCCTTAAGATGAACATTGACTTATAGGATAACTACCTTACATCTGGTGGCATTAGAGGCAGAGTTTGCTAAATGCTGATTTGTATAGCCTCTTCCCAGAGTTCCAGAGGAGTGTTGCCTGGCCTATAATACTCATCACACCGATTAAGTACTCTCGATAAAGAGATATAGGGGGTCATTTCTTAAACTGGTGTAAAATGAAACTGGCTTAGTTGCCCATAGCAACCAATCAGATTCCACCTTTTATTTTGGACAGCTCCTTTGGAAAATAAAAGGAGGAATCTAATTAGATGCTATGGTCTACTAAGCCAGTTTTACTTTTCACCAGTTTGACAAATGACACCCATAGTATCCTCTGAATCCTGACCTAAGCCTCTTACACAGTTAAGCCAGTACTCGCTGCTCTGTACTGATGAGGGGCAATCCCTCTGGAGATGAGATATTGGCTAAATTGTTATCTGTGTCATGTCTTAAGGCCTGTTTGAAAGATCGAACATTGACTTATGGGATAGCTGCCTTACATCTGGTGGCATTGGAGGCAGAGCTAACTAAGAACAGATTTATATATCCTCTTTCCAGAAAGACTCCTCATGCTGATTAGGCACTTTCCATAAAGCGAAATAGTATCCCCCAAAACCTGGTAGGTAAAAAACAATTACTATTGCAAACTGTCAAGTCAATAGTATGTAGAAATAGGGAACAGGAGACAAGCAGGTAAGTAATACCAAATGCACATATTTTACTTACCTGCTTGTTGCCTATTCCTGTTAATAAAGATATAAATTTGTGTATGAAATTATGTCCAGCATGTTGGGATCTCTATACAGTTGCTGTGTAAGTTATTAATGTTGTCCATCTTGGAGAGGTACCTAAACAGGGGTGTACACAGATCTTAGTATGGGCCTCCTGCCCCAGCCAGTTTGCCAGTACTCATGCGTTAAACATTTCCAAGCAATGCAGAAAAGCATCACATCCCAGATTTATCATGAACTTATATGTATTTTTTCATTAAGAGGAAGAAAGTTTAATTGTAAAAAAAAAAATCACACCTGGCTTAAATTCAACTTCTATGTCAGACAAAAAGTGCTTAAAATATGGCGCTCATTCTCACCACCACATTTCTCAATGTATTCACGCCAGACAACTGACATAAAACATTGATAAAGCTCCTGCTTCTATTCTACTACAGTGAGCTGCCTACAGCCACCATTAGGGGGAGCTTAGTGCACAGGAAGTTATGTAGTTTATAATTGACTGAAATGGAAGCTGGAATCTGTTTGCACTGAGCTCCTCCTAGTGGTAGCTGCATGAAAATAGGATTCGGCACAAGGGCCCTGTCCACCCCAGGTCACACAGCAGTTGTGGGATCTGCCTCCATTGAAGGTATGCCACTGTATCTAGAAACATTTTCAGCAATTCAGTGCCAGGGTGTGTTATCATTTTTAATTTACAGGACTTTGCAATTTGTGCTACATCTTGCTACTTGCCTAAAAGTCCCAGGTAGCACAAGCATCAGCAATCTCTGCTCCTTGCCAGCCATCTGCTACAGTTAAGTTCAGCAGTTTCTTTAGGGTGCTGCCACATATAGTTTTGTCTTTTGCATTTTTGGCCATAAAATGCCTAAAAATACACCTGACTTAGCATTTTTGAGTTTTTTCAAGGTGTTTTTGCCCATATAGTGTGGTTAACCACTTGCTGTTTTTAATGGTGTTTTTTGTATGCAACACATATTAGCACTGGTATTTTTTCAAGCAGTAGAAACACCAGACCCAGAGCATGCTGCAATAAAAAATAAAAAATAACAGGAAACAAAACATTGACCCAAAAAACACAGCTTAAAGGCTATGTACACTATTTTTTTTATTATTATTGCATTATACTCATTTTGAGCTAAAAATCATTTATTTCAATTGGTCGTTATTAAAAATTTAGCTCTGTGTTTTTACTTTGTTGCATCAGGCAACTCCTGATCTCTGACATTATAAACACTCATTATAGCTGAATTCTCTTAGCTTACTGATAAGAATGTGGCTTAAATAAGTAGTTTAGAGATGAGGGTTATTAGATGGATTCACACAGCTAGACAAATAGATAATCCTTTGTGACAGAACAGCTGAATATTTTTAATAAAATAAAAATGTATATTTTAATGAAAATGTTTATGAAAAAATATTTTTTTGCATAAAATGAGTAAAATAAAATGCAGTAATAAAAAAAATGCTCCTGAAGGTGTACATAGCCTTTAACAGTCAAAAACGACACTACTAGAGTTGAGCGAACACCTGGATGTTCGGGTTCGAGAAGTTCGGCCGAACATCCCGGAAATGTTCGGGTTCGGGATCCGAACCCGATCCGAACTTCGTCCCGAACCCGAACCCCATTGAAGTCAATGGGGACCCGAACTTTTCGGCACTAAAAAGGCTGTAAAACAGCCCAGGAAAGAGCTAGAGGGCTGCAAAAGGCAGCAACATGTAGGTAAATCCCCTGCAAACAAATGTGGATAGGGAAATGAATTAAAATTAAAATTAAATAAATAAAAATTAACCAAAATCAATTGGAGAGAGGTCCCATAGCAGAGAATCTGGCTTCACGTCACCCACCACTGTAAGAGTCCATTTTCATAAATTTAGGCCCAGCACCCAGGCAGAGGAGAGAGGTCCCGTAACAGAGAATCTGGCTTCATGTCAGCAGAGAATTAGTCTGCATGTCATAGCAGAGAATGAGGCTTCACGTCAGCCACCACTGCAACAGTCCATTGGCATATATTTAGGCCCAGCACCCAGGCAGAGGAGGGAGGTCCCGTAACAGAGAATCTGTCTTCATGTCAGCAGAGAATCAGTCTGCATGTCATAGCAGAGAATGAGGCTTCACGTCAGCCACCACTGCAACAGTCCATTGGCATATATTTAGGCCCAGCACCCAGGCAGAGGAGAGAGGTCCCGTAACAGAGAATCTGTCTTCATGTCAGCAGAGAATTAGTCTGCATGTCATAGCAGAGAATGAGGCTTCACGTCAGCCACCACTGCAACAGTCCATTGGCATATATTTAGGCCCAGCACACACAGGCAGAGGAGAGAGGTCCCGTAACAGAGAATCTGGCTTCATGTCAGCAGAGAATCAGTCTGCATGTCATAGCAGAGAATGAGGCTTCACGTCAGCCACCACTGCAACAGTCCATTGGCATATATTTAGGCCCAGCACACCACAGGCAGAGGAGAGAGGTCCCGTAACAGAGAATCTGGCTTCATGTCAGCAGAGAATCAGTCTGCATGTCATAGCAGAGAATGAGGCTTCACGTCAGCCACCACTGCAACAGTCCATTGGCATATATTTAGGCCCAGCACCCAGGCAGAGGAGGGAGGTCCCGTAACAGAGAATCTGTCTTCATGTCAGCAGAGAATCAGTCTGCATGTCATAGCAGAGAATGAGGCTTCACGTCAGCCACCACTGCAACAGTCCATTGGCATATATTTAGGCCCAGCACACACAGGCAGAGGAGAGAGGTCCCGTAACAGAGAATCTGTCTTCATGTCAGCAGAGAATTAGTCTGCATGTCATAGCAGAGAATGAGGCTTCACGTCAGCCACCACTGCAACAGTCCATTGGCATATATTTAGGCCCAGCACCCAGGCAGAGGAGGGAGGTCCCGTAACAGAGAATCTGTCTTCATGTCAGCAGAGAATCAGTCTGCATGTCATAGCAGAGAATGAGGCTTCACGTCAGCCACCACTGCAACAGTCCATTGGCATATATTTAGGCCCAGCACCCAGGCAGAGGAGGGAGGTCTCGTAACAGAGAATCTGTCTTCATGTCAGCAGAGAATTAGTCTGCATGTCATAGCAGAGAATGAGGCTTCACGTCAGCCACCACTGCAACAGTCCATTGGCATATATTTAGGCCCAGCACACAGGCAGAGGAGAGAGGTCCCGTAACAGACAATCTGGCTTCATGTCAGCAGAGAATCATTCTGCATGTCATAGCAGAGAATCAGGCTTCACGTCACCCAACATTGGAACAGTCCATTGGCATATATTTAGGCCCCGGCACCCAGACACAGGAGAGGTTCATTCAACTTTGGGTAGCCTCGCAATATAATGGTAAAATGAAAATAAAAATAGGATTGAATGAGGAAGTGCCCTGGAGTCCAATAATATATGGTTAAGGGGAGGTAGTTAATGTCTAATCTGGACAAGGGACGGACAGATCCTGTGGGATCCATGCCTGGTTCATTTTTATGAACGTCAGCTTGTCCACATTGGCTGTAGACAGGCGGCTGCGTTTGTCTGTAATGACGCCCCCTGCCGTGCTGAATACACGTTCAGACAAAACGCTGGCCGCCGGGCAGGCCAGCACCTCCAAGGCATAAAAGGCTAGCTCTGGCCACGTGGACAATTTAGAGACCCAGAAGTTGAATGGGGCCGAACCATCAGTCAGTACGTGGAGGGGTGTGCACACGTACTGTTCCACCATGTTAGTGAAATGTTGCCTCCTGCTAACACGTTGCGTATCAGGTGGTGGTGCAGTTAGCTGTGGCGTGTTGACAAAAGTTTTCCACATCTCTGCCATGCTAACCCTGCCCTCAAAGGAGCTGGCATTGACACAGCTGCCTTGGCGACCTCTTGCTCCTCCTCTGCCTTGGCCTTGGGCTTCCACTTGTTCCCCTGTGACATTTGGGAATGCTCTCAGTAGCGCGTCTACCAACGTGCGCTTGTACTCGCGCATCTTCCTATCACGCTCCAGTGCAGGAAGTAAGGTGGGCACATTGTCTTTGTAGCGTGGATCCAGCAGGGTGGCAACCCAGTAGTCCGCACAGGTTAAAATGTGGGCAACTCTGCTGTCGTTGCGCAGGCACTGCAGCATGTAGTCGCTCATGTGTGCCAGGCTGCCCAGGGGTAAGGACAAGCTGTCCTCTGTGGGAGGCGTATCGTCATCGTCCTGCCTTTCCCCCCAGCCACGCACCAGTGATGGACCCGAGCTGCGTTGGGTGCCACCCCGCTGTGACCATGCTTCATCCTCATCCTCATCCTCCTCCACCTCCTCCTCATCCTCGTCCTCCTCGTCCTCCAGTAGTGGGCCCTGTCTGGCCACATTTGTACCTGGCCTCTGCTGTTGCCAAAAACCTCCCTCTGAGTCACTTCGAAGAGACTGGCCTGAAAGTGCTAAAAATGACCCCTCTTCCTCCTCCTCCTCCTCCTCCTGGGCCACCTCCTCTTGCATCATCGCCCTAAGTGTTTTCTCAAGGAGACATAGAAGTGGTATTGTAACGCTGATAACGGCGTCATCGCCACTGGCCATGTTGGTGGAGTACTCGAAACAGCGCAACAGGGCACACAGGTCTCGCATGGAGGCCCAGTCATTGGTGGTGAAGTGGTGCTGTTCTGTAGTGCGACTGACCCGTGCGTGCTGCAGCTGAAACTCCACTATGGCCTGCTGCTGCTCGCACAGTCTGTCCAGCATGTGCAAGGTGGAGTTCCACCTGGTGGGCACGTCGCATATGAGGCGGTGAGCGGGAAGGCCGAAGTTACGCTGTAGCGCAGACAGGCGAGCAGCAGCAGGATGTGAACGCCGGAAGCGCGAACAGACGGCCCGCACTTTATGCAGCAGCTCTGACATGTCGGGGTAGTTGTGAATGAACTTCTGCACCACCAAATTCAGCACATGCGCCAAGCAAGGGATGTGCGTCAAATTGGCTAGTCCCAGAGCTGCAACGAGATTTCGCCCATTATCGCACACCACCAGGCCGGGCTTGAGGCTCACCGGCAGCAACCACTCGTCGGTCTGTTGTTCTATACCCCGCCACAACTCCTGTGCGGTGTGGGGCCTGTCCCCCAAACATATGAGTTTCAGAATGGCCTGCTGACGTTTACCCCGGGCTGTGCTGAAGTTGGTGGTGAAGGTGTGTGGCTGACTGGATGAGCAGGTGGAAGAAGAGGAGGAGGAAGCCGAGAAGGAGGAGGTGGCAACAGGAGGCAAAGAATGTTGCCCTGCGATCCTTGGCGGCGGAAGGACGTGCGCCAAACAGCTCTCCGCCTGGGGCCCAGCTGCCACTACATTTACCCAGTGTGCAGTTAGGGAGATATAGCGTCCCTGGCCGTGCTTACTGGTCCACGTATCTGTGGTTAGGTGGACCTTGCCACAGATGGCGTTGCGCAGTGCACACTTGATTTTATCGGATACTTGGTTGTGCAGGGAAGGCACGGCTCTCTTGGAGAAGTAGTGGCGGCTGGGAACAACATACTGTGGGACAGCAAGCGACATGAGCTGTTTGAAGCTGTCTGTGTCCACCAGCCTAAATGACAGCATTTCATAGGCCAGTAGTTTAGAAATGCTGGCATTCAGGGCCAGGGATCGAGGGTGGCTAGGTGGGAATTTACGCTTTCTCTCAAATGTTTGTGAGATGGAGAGCTGAACGCTGCCGTGTGACATGGTTGAGACGCTTGGTGACGGAGGTGGTGGTGGTGGTGTTGGTGGTACATCCCCTGTTTGCTGGGCGGCAGGTGCCAACGTTCCTCCAGAGGCGGAGGAAGAGGCCGAGGCGGCAGCAGAATAGGCCGAGGCGGCAGCAGCAGAAGAGGTAGCAGGGGGAGCCTGAGTGACTTCCTTGGTTTTAAGGTGTTTACTCCACTGCAGTTCATGCTTTGCATGCAGGTGCCTGGTCATGCAGGTTGTGCTCAGGTTCAGAACGTTAATGCCTCGCTTAAGGCTCTGATGGCACAGCGTGCAAACCACTCGGGTCTTGTCGTCAGCACATTGTTTGAAGAAGTGCCATGCCAGGGAACTCCTTGAAGCTGCCTTTGGGGTGCTCGGTCCCAGATGGCGGCGGGCAGTAGCAGGCGGAGTCTCTTGGCGGCGGGTGTTCTGCTTTTGCCCACTGCTCCCTCTTTTGCTACGCTGTTGGCTCGGTCTCACCACTGCCTCTTCCTCCGAACTGTGAAAGTCAGTGGCACGACCTTCATTCCATGTGGGGTCTAGGACCTCATCATCCCCTGCATCGTCTTCCACCCAGTCTTGATCCCTGACCTCCTGTTCAGTCTGCACACTGCAGAAAGACGCAGCAGTTGGCACCTGTGTTTCGTCATCATCAGAGACATGCTGAGGTGGTATTCCCATGTCCTCATCATCAGGAAACATAAGTGGTTGTGCGTCAGTGCATTCTATATCTTTCACCGCTGGGGAAGGGCTAGGTGGATGCCCTTGGGAAACCCTGCCAGCGGAGTCTTCAAACAGCATAAGAGACTGCTGCATAACTTGAGGCTGAGACAGTTTCCCTGGTATGCATGGGGGTGATGTGACAGACTGATGGGGTTGGTTTTCAGGCGCCATCTGTGCGCTTTCTGCAGAAGACTGGGTGGGAGATAATGTGAACGTGCTGGATCCACTGTCGGCCACCCAATTGACTAATGCCTGTACCTGCTCAGGCCTTACCATCCTTAGAACGGCATTGGGCCCCACCATATATCGCTGTAAATTCTGGCGGCTACTGGGACCTGAGGTAGTTGGTACACTAGGACGTGTGGATGTGGCAGAACGGCCACGTCCTCTCCCAGCACCAGAGGGTCCACTAACACCACCACGACCATGTCCACGTCCGCGTCCCTTACTAGATGTTTTTCCTCATTGTTATGGTTCACCACAACAACAAAAATATTATTTGGCCCAATGTATTGTATTCAAATTCAGCGGGATATAAATTTGAGGCCTAGTATTTAGGCGCTGGGTGACCGGTATGGATTTACTGACAGAATTAGACTTGGAAATGCACAGTAGCGTGTGTGTGAAGTTATTCTGAATGACCCTATGTGCACCTTGAATATTATATACCCTTTTAGGGATAGATTTCAAATAGCTCTGATATAGCAGAAACCACTAAATTATGAAATTGCTAAATTGGGAATTGTATTTCAACCCAGAACAAAAAATGTGCTTTGACGGACACTAAATAACTTTCCCAGCCACAACAGGACAGCGGTAACGAGAGATTTAGCGGGATATAAATTTGAGGCCTAGTATTTAGGCGCTGGGTGACAGGTATGGGTTTAGTGACAGAATTAGACTTGGAAATGCACAGTAGCGGGTGTGTGTGAAGTTATTCTGAATGACCCTATGTGCACCTTGAATATTATATACCCTTTTAGGGATAGATTTCAAATAGCTCTGATATAGCAGGAACCACTAAATTATGAAATTGCTAAATTGGGAATTGTATTTCAACCCAGAACAAAAAATGTGCTTTGACGGACACTAAATAACTTGCCCAGCCACAACAGTACAGCGGTAACGAGAGATTTAGCGGGATATAAATTTGAGGCCTAGTATTTAGGCGCTGGGTGACAGGTATGGATTTAGTGACAGAATTAGACTGGGATATGCACAGTAGCGTGTGTGTGTGAAGTTATTCTGAATGACCCTATGTGCACCTTGAATATTATATACCCTTTTAGGGATAGATTTCAAATAGCTCTGATATAGCAGAAACCACTAAATTATGAAATTGCTAAATTGGGAATTGTATTTCAACCCAGAACAAAAAATGTGCTTTGACGGACACTAAATAACTTTCCCAGCCACAACAGGACAGCGGTAACGAGAGATTTAGCAGGATATAAATTTGAGGCCTAGTATTTAGGCGCTGGGTGACAGGTATGGGTTTAGTGACAGAATTAGACTTGGAAATACACAGTAGCGGGTGTGTGTGAAGTTATTCTGAATGACCCAATGTGCACCTTGAATATTATATACCCTTTTAGGGATAGATTTCAAATAGCTCTGATATAGCAGAAACCACTAAATTATGAAATTGCTAAATTGGGAATTGTATTTCAACCCAGAACAAAAAATGTGCTTTGACGGACACTAAATAACTTTCCCAGCCACAACAGGACAGCGGTAACGAGAGATTTAGCGGGATATAAATTTGAGGCCTAGTATTTAGGCGCTGGGTGACAGGTATGGGTTTAGTGACAGAATTAGACTTGGAAATGCACAGTAGCGGGTGTGTGTGAAGTTATTTTGAATGACCCTATGTGCACCTTCAATATGATCTACCCTTTTAGGGATAGATTTCAAATAGCTCTGATATAGCAGAAACCACTAAATTATGAAATTGCTAAATTGGGAATTGTATTTCAACCCAGAACAAAAAATGTGCTTTGACGGACACTAAATAACTTTCCCAGCCACAACAGGACAGCGGTAACGAGAGATTTAGCAGGATATAAATTTGAGGCCTAGTATTTAGGCGCTGGGTGACAGGTATGGGTTTAGTGACAGAATTAGACTTGGAAATACACAGTAGCGGGTGTGTGTGAAGTTATTCTGAATGACCCAATGTGCACCTTGAATATTATATACCCTTTTAGGGATAGATTTCAAATAGCTCTGATATAGCAGAAACCACTAAATTATGAAATTGCTAAATTGGGAATTGTATTTCAACCCAGAACAAAAAATGTGCTTTGACGGACACTAAATAACTTTCCCAGCCACAACAGGACAGCGGTAACGAGAGATTTAGCAGGATATAAATTTGAGGCCTAGTATTTAGGCGCTGGGTGACAGGTATGGGTTTAGTGACAGAATTAGACTTGGAAATACACAGTAGCGGGTGTGTGTGAAGTTATTCTGAATGACCCAATGTGCACCTTGAATATTATATACCCTTTTAGGGATAGATTTCAAATAGCTCTGATATAGCAGAAACCACTAAATTATGAAATTGCTAAATTGGGAATTGTATTTCAACCCAGAACAAAAAATGTGCTTTGACGGACACTAAATAACTTTCCCAGCCACAACAGGACAGCGGTAACGAGAGATTTAGCGGGATATACATTTGAGGCCTAGTATTTAGGCGCTGGGTGACCGGTATGGATTTAGTGACAGAATTAGACTGGGATATGGCCAAAAAATAACCACACTATTGCTGGTTAAATGCACTTGGTGACGGGCGCAGCTTGCCCCTGATGTAGTATATGGCCAAAAAATGAACAGACTATTGCTGGTTAAATGCACTTGGTGTCACAGCTTGACCAACCACACTACTGAGGGTTAAATGCACTTGGTGACGGGCGCAGCTTGCCCCTGATGTAGTATATGGCCAAAAAATAAACAGACTATTGCTGGTTAAATGCACTTGGTGTGACAGCTTCACCCTGATGTAGGCTTTAGCCAAAAAACAACCACACCATTGAGGGTTAAATGCACTTGGTGACAGGCGCAGCTTGCCCCTGATTTAGTATATGGCCAAAAAATGAACAGACTATTGCTGGTTAAATGCACTTGGTGTGACAGCTTCACCCTGATGTAGGCTTTAGCCAAAAAACAACCACACCATTGAGGGTTAAATGCACTTGGTTGCAGCTTGGATGCACTTGGTCGCAGCACCGCACAAGACACAAAATGGCCGCCGATCACCCCAGAAAAAGCTCAATGATGCACAGCTGCAGATCGATCGATTAATCAAGTGAAGTCCTTTGGAGGAGTTAATCTGCCTAATCTCGCCTTATGTCGCATCCGCAACCTCTCCCTACGCTAATCAGAGCAGAGTGACGGGCGGCGCTATGTGACTCCAGCTTAAATAGAGGCTGGGTCACATGGTGCTCTGGCCAATCACAGCCATGCCAATAGTAGGCATGGCTGTGACGGCCTCTTGGGGCAAGTAGTATGACGCTTGTTGATTGGCTGCTTTGCAGCCTTTCAAAAAGCGCCAAGAAAGTGTCACAAAAGCGCCAAGAAAGCGACGAACACCGAACCCGAACCCGGACTTTTACGAAAATGTCCGGGTTCGGGTCCGTGTCACGGACACCCCAAAATTCGGTACGAACCCGAACTATACAGTTCGAGTTCGCTCATCCCTAGACACTACTAAAAAGCCTGTTTGTCCTGCATTAAATAGTTCAACTAGACTCCATGTAAGATCTAGAGTTGTCACTTTTCTTCCTAAAAATGCTGCAAATTATAGCAAAACGGCAAAAAATGATGCGTGACACCAGCCTAATAAAGTTTCAGTGCATGACTGCATGTCCTAGAATGTAATGAAGCAGAACATGCTGTGAGTGGACGCACTCGTGGAAAATGTGGACAGCAAACGTCAGTTAAAAACGGAAATGTGAACGAGGCCTAAGAATGAAATTCTGGATGTAATACCATAGTCTGTCCTCCTTTTACAAAAGTAACAAAATAGTTATAGAGCTATCAAGTATATTATCACTACCCAGCCTTTCTATGTTCCCAAGATGTTTGGCTTGTGGATGCTGCATGCTTTTTATTTACTTGGTCAACTCAGCTGACAACAGAACTCTTGCCGTAGCCACGATATGTGGTATCACCGAGCATAAAAACATTGAATGTTTGTCATCATACACCAGCGTGCGAGGCGTCCAGCAGCTGTTACTAGTAAAAGTAATGACACTGTAGCTGAAGCAAACATTTCCATGAGAATTCTGGATCCAAACCACATTGTTTAAGTAAGGCATGCTTTATCTGCAGTAAAGTGGGATGTCACAAAGCAAGAAGTAAATCTAAGTGCCTAGAGTTTAGAAAATATGACACAGATTGAAACCTTAAAGCTGGTTCATGCTGTAACATGTCGGACTTCTAGCAACAATTGAGATCACATATTGTATATACTGTATTTTATGACGGTTTATTAGCTTGGTGTTTCCTCTGGTCATTGATACAAATACCATTCTTGAGACGTCACAGGGAGAGGGGAGAACCTTGTCTGGACTGGGATTTTACACTATTTTTGTATTAGGAAATTCTTTTAAAAGGAACCAGAGATAAGAAGATGCTATTTTAGATGAGGACACAAGCACATTGCCTAGTCTTAAAGTGGACCTGTCACTTCTCCTGACAAAGGCTCCATAGGCGAAACGTTGCATCTGGAATAAATTTCAACCATTGGACGTGCTGTCTCCATCCTTTTTTCTTTTCTCCTGACATATCTGTTTTAGTAACTACTTGCATCCCTCTTGTAATAATAATTCTGGAGCGTCCATTTTTATGACTTAATGATGTGTAATTTTTTTTATTATTCCCACTAGAAGTCATGAATGAATTGCTAACAGTTTGCAGTGAAGGTCCAGATGGGTGTTACCAGTTGGAGGTGTGTCCTTGCACAGTCAGACACCATCCAATCAGTGCTGTCAGTGTCAGACAGATCACCTTGTGAGCCCGTCTCATACATCCCTTCTGCACCCTGGACTTACAGTTACGCCTGGGTGTGGGAAGGGGTTAAAAGGGTGTCTCAGTTTTAGGTAAATCAAGCTTGCTGTATAAATAAAAAGTTACCATTTTCTAATAATATGTTTCCATTCCTCGCCATATACAAAATACTTTTTTTGCGATCGGTGAATGGTTTCACTCCTGATTTATAGGGGTTTTAAAAATAATAATAAATTACTATAATTATCATTCGTGTAAAACCATTTTAGGCCACCATTAGTATGGAAGCCATACTGAAAAAGCACAAAACTCCAAAAAGTGCAAAACTTTTATTGGAGGAGTTCTTCAAAAACACCATAACAAGTATGCAATGGGAAAATGTAGACACAGGAAATTGAGAAATATATATATGTATATATATATATATAAGGATGAAAAACTGACAGCACTCCAAGTAAAAATAGTGGTGTTTATTCACTCATGTGGATGGCAACGTTTCAGCTCATACAAGAGCCTTTTTCAAGCCGCTTGAATAAACACCACTATTTTTACTTGGAGTGCTGTCCGTTTTTCATCCTTATCATACGGGGTAAGCTGCTACATCCCTGGACCTAGCACCCACATTGTTTTCTTCCAGTGCCGCCATTTGTTTTCCTTTTATGTATATATATATATATATATATATATATATATAAAAAAAAAATTGGGCTCCAAATTGGAAAAAAATAATATGATATTGTGATCTAACATAGAAATTCAATATTTAATTGTGGGACAACATCTTTTGTGGGACAACATGATACAGATTTGTACACAAATCTCAAAGGGTACACAAGATTTGTCTAATCTCATACAGTTTTCTGGTACTATAATATGCTGTAGTTTTACCATGAAAAAACTGTGTGTAATCCACACTGTGTGCAGACACCCTTATGAATATCACCCAACAGGTTTTTTTAAATGGTCACCCTGCGCAAACAAGTCTCTGAACTTCAGGAGTTTGGCGCCTCTGCCCAAAAGGAAATGGCTCAACTTCAAGGCGCAATCCAGAGCTAACAGAGGGAAATTATCGACTTGCAGCATCAACTACTGGACGTACGCGGCACGGTCACACCCGCATGCCTCTTCCGTCAAAGTTTAACGATCGGAGCCAGTTTCGGGGGTTCCTCAACCAGTGCCGTATCTACTTTCAGATGCAGCCGGGCTCCTTTTCCTCAGACAGAAAGAAGATCCTGTTCATCATTAACCTTCTAACTGACGAGGCCCTGGCATGGACATCGCCATATGTGGAATCCCACAGTCCCTTATTAAATAACCTAGACAACTTCACCGCAGCCATGAGCCAAGTCTTCGACAACCCTAACCGCTGCGCGACTGCCGAGGCTAGGCTGCACAGTCTACGGCAGGGAAGACGCTCTGTAGCCGAGTATACCTCTGAGTTCTGCCGCTGGGTCACGGACACCACCTGGAACCCCGCTGCTCAGAAAAGTCAATTTCGCAGCGGACTCTCCAAACTTATAAAGGATGAGCTCGCCAGGGTAGACGCCTCAGACGATCTGGATGACTTCGTCCAACTGTGCATCCGAATTGACCGGAGACTCGCGGAAAGAAGGAGAGAAAGACTCTGGTCCTTAGATAACAGGCCCGCGTACCCTTTCACTCCAACGACTCAGCCAGCTCACCAACCCTCCACCGAACCGATTCAGGTCGACACACTGCGCAAGACTCTATCGGCTGCTGAAAAGGAGAGACGACTGGCCGCAGGCCTCTGCCTTTACTGTGGCGAGCCAGGGCACTTCGCTATTAGGTGCCCCAATAAGACTCGCCGAACCATTGCTGTCACTGAATTACGGGAATTACAACAAGCCACAATCTCACCCTTGGCCTCTGAAACCATGGACACTACAGGTACCGGGTCCCACTTCATTGTTCCCATCCTTATCACCATTGGGGAACGACAGCTTCCCTGCTTCGCAATGCTTGACTCAGGGGCCGGCGGAAATTTCATGGACTTCGCCCATGAGAACAACATACCACTGGTAACCAGGGCAGCCCCCATCGATCTGGAAACCGTCCATGGGACCCCGCTCTCTTCTGGGCCGGTTACGCACCAGACCGCTGATCTTCAACTCCTCGTCAATCCCGATCATCATGAAACCATTCACTTCTCCCTGATCACCTCCCCTAAGTTTCCGGTGATCCTAGGCATCCCTTGGTTGGAAACCCACTACCCCTCGGTGGACTGGGACGCCCGCTGCATACGGTTCCGCTCTGACTTTTGTTCTCAGAACTGTTTACGTCAATCCATCCCTCCTCCTGCCCGAAGAACCTACCATATTCGGACTATCCTCCAAGGAGCCTTTACCCCCTCAATATCGGGAGTTCCAGGATGTCTGTGACAAAAGAAATGCAGAAAAACTGCTTCCGCATCGGCCTTATGACTGCCCGATTGAGCTGCTACCTGGAGCCGAAATACCCTTCGGCAGTATATACTCCCTCTCCGAGCCGGGAACTCAAGGCCCTGAAGGAGTACTTAGACGAAAATCTAAAAAAAGGTTTTATCCGACCTTCCACATCTCCTGCAGGGGCCGCTTTCTTCTTCATGGAGAAAAAAGTCTCTTCTCTACGCCCTTGCATAGATTATCGAAAGCTCAACAACGTTACTGTGAAGAACCGGTACCCTCTCCCGCTGATTTCTGAACTCCTTGAGAGACTTCGGGCAGCAAAAGTCTTCACTAAGCTCGATCTCCGAGTAGCCTACAACCTGGTCCGAATTCACCCGGGGGACGAGTGGAAAACCGCCTTCCGAACCCGCTACGGTCACTTCGAGTATCTGGTCATGCCTTTCAGCCTCTGCAATGCCCCTGCTACCTTCCAACATTTTATCAACGACGTCCTCAGGGACATGCTTGATCAATTTGTGGTAGCATATCTGGACGATATTTTGACTTTCTCAGAAGACCCTGAACAACATCGTGGGCATGTCCGCAGGGTGCTACAGAAACTCCGTGAACAGTCTCTCTATATTAAACTGGAGAAGTGTGAATTTGAACAGACTTCCACCCAATTCCTCAGCTATATTATTTCCCTGGAGGGCTTAAGTATGGATCCCCGGAAGATCCAGGCCTTGACTGAGTGGCCCGCCCCGAAGAACAAAAAGGAGGTCCAGAGGTTTGTAGGTTTCGCAAACTTTTATCGGAAGTTCATCAGGAACTTTTCAAAAATCATCGCCCCAATCACTCAACTAACAAAAAAGACTGTCCCCTTCATGTGGACTCCGGAGGCACAGGAGGCCTTTGCTAAACTGAAGTCCCTCTTCACCTCTGCCCCGATCCTGGCCCACCCAAACCCTGAATTACCATTTACGGTCGAGGTGGACGCCTCCGACGCTGCGGTGGGTGCAATTCTGTCTCAACGTTCAGGGGAAAAGATGCTCCTACACCCTTGCGCTTTCTTCTCCTGCCAGATGTCCCCCGCTGAACGGAATTACGACATCAGGAATAAGGAACTGCTGGCAATCAAGGACGCTTTCACCGAGTGGAGACACTTGCTGGAGCGGGCCCACAATCCAATCTCTGTATACACCGACCACCGGAACCTAGAGTTTATCCGCAGCGCCAAGAGACTCACCGCCAGACAGGCCAGGTGGAGTCTGTTTTTCTCCAGATTCAATTTTGTTATCTCCTATTGCCCTGGGTCGAAGAACGGCAAAGCGGATGCTCTCTCAAGGATGTTCTCTGAACCCTCTCAGATCAATGAGTCTCCGGCCGGAATCCTTCCCGACAGAAGCATCCTAGGAGCCACCTACTTGAGGGAACTCCTGGGTTCCCTCAAGGAAGGGTATGAGAATGATCACCTCCTCACCTACCCACCTGGAGCTGTAAACCTTACTCTCAAGGGTGGCTACTGGTTGTACCGGGATCAGCAGTTGTACGTACCAGAATCTGCACGACTTGACGTACTTAAACTCAACCACGATTCCAAACCGGCCGGCCATCTGGGTATCAGAAGGACCCAGGAGCTCCTCTCCCGTTTCTTCTGGTGGCCAACTTACAGAAAAGATACCGAGAGGTTTGTCTCCTCATGCACGACGTGCGCCCGCAACAAGACCCCCCGCTCCTCCCCCGTGGGCTTGCTATGTCCACTCCCGGTTCCCTCCCGACCCTGGGGTTCAATCTCCATTCTTGTCGTCGTCGACAGTCTCACCAAAATGGCCCACTTCATCCCCTGCAAGGGCCTACCTACCGCCAAACAGACGGCCGATCTCGTACTCCGAGAGGTTTTTAGGCTACATGGGGCCCCTGACGATGTTGTTTCGGATCGGGGAGTACAGTTCACTTCCAGGTTCTGGAGAAACTTCTGTCAAGCCCTTGGGATCAAGGTGAACCTGTCTTCTGCGTTCCACGTCCAATCCAATGGGCAGACCGAGAGAACGAATCAAATCCTTGAGCAGTATTTGCGCTGTTTCGTCACCCATCTGCAGGACGACTGGCTGGACCACCTCTCTACGGCCGAGTTCGCCTATAACAATGCGGAGCACAGTTCTACCCAATACAGCCCGTTCTACGCTAACACCGGCCTACACCCAACCTTTATCCCTCACTTGCCCATTTCCACCACTGTCCCAGCTGTGGCCAAACGTCTTGCAAGTCTACAACAGGCACAGGAAAATATTTGGGACAATCTACATCGAGCCCAGAGCCGCTTCAAGCAGGCAGCGGATAAACACTGCAAACCCGCTCCGGAATTCCAGGTAGGAGACAAGGTGTGGCTCTCCACCAGAAACCTAAGCCCAAAGGTTCCCTCCCGGAAGTTGGGCCAAAAATACATGGGTCCTTTCCGGATCACGGCTCGAATCAACGAAGTCACCTTCCGACTCGACCTTCCCGACTCCATCCGAATGCACCCGGTTTTCCACTGCTCTCTCCTGAAACCACATGTTGAGAACACTTTCCCAGGCCGCCACCCCCCTCCTCCTCCTCCGGTAAGAGTACAAGACCAGGAGGAATACACTGTGGCCAAGATCCTTGACTCCAGACTCCACCGTGGAAGGCTGCAGGATCTAGTTGGGTGGAAGGGATATTCCCCCGAGGATAACTCCTGGGAGCCGGAGGAAAATGTCCATGCCCCCAGACTGGTAAAAGCTTTCCACCAAAGACATCCCGATAAACCATCATCTGCGGTGCCTGGAGGTCACCTTGGAGGGGGGGGGAGTACTGTCAGGATTCGAACCAGTGACCAGCCATGTCCCAGGCACTAGCCACTAGACTACCAACCCTTCTGGACATTTCCTTCTACTGAACTCCTTGATCTACCTTGTTCCAGCCTTGCCTTGTTAATCTCTGTGATTCCTTGCACCTGCTACTTCCTCTTTATAAGCCCAGTCTCTTGCACCAGATCCCCGCTGGTTATTGTTCTTCTGGACTTGATCCTGCTGCATCTACCGCTGTTCCTCTGTTGCTACTGCTACCAACTTGACTGCTGCCGACCTCGGAATTGTCCCCGACTACTCTTCTGCTTGTCCCTACCAACTGAACTGCTACCACCGTTCCTGATCCTGATTGTCTGACCACGCTCACTGCCGCCTGCCCTGAACCTCCGCCTGCCAACCGATTACGCCTCTGCCTGACTTCCTGCAACTACAACCTGCCTGCGGTCCTTGCCACTGACCACGCTCACTGCCGCCTGCCCTGACCCACCGCCTGCCAACCGATTAAGCCTCTGCCTGACTTCCTGCAACTACACCCTGCCTGCGGTCCTTGCCACTGGGCTTCCACCTCCAGCCAGCTGTCCTCTGACTCAGGTGAGCCTGTAGGATTGCAACAATCCGTCTGTTCAGAAGTTCGCCTCTGTGCACCTATTACTGTCATTCCAGTTCATCATTGTTCTCCCAACCACTGGGACACTCAACGGTGAATAGTACTGACATCTCAGCCTTGGCGCATATTGACCTGCTGGAGTGACTCAATGTAGATAACTGGAAGCTCCACAACAAGGAGGGACCGTGCAATCATCCCACACGACTTGATCCAATTTTTGAGGTTTAATATGGTTAAAAACTTTGCTTTCCATCTGGCTTTTATGCCCCTCCCACATACCACAGACTGGAGCTAGGTGCCTGAAAATTTGATTGTTTCTACAGGGAGTGCAGAATTATTAGGCAAGTTGTATTTTTGAGGATTAATTTTATTATTGAACAACAACCATGTTCTCAATGAACCCAAAAAACTCATTAATATCAAAGCTGAATATTTTTGGAAGTAATTTTTAGTTTGTTTTTAGTTTTAGCTATTTTAGGGGGATATCTGTGTGTGCAGGTGACTATTACTGTGCATAATTATTAGGCAACTTAACAAAAAACAAATATATACCAATTTCAATTATTTATTTTTACCAGTGAAACCAATATAACATCTCAACATTCACAAATATACATTTCTGACATTCAAAAACAAAACAAAAACAAATCAGTGACCAATATAGCCACCTTTCTTTGCAAGGACACTCAAAAGCCTGCCATCCATGGATTCTGTCAGTGTTTTGATCTGTTCACCATCAACATTGCGTGCAGCAGCAACCACAGCCTCCCAGACACTGTTCAGAGAGGTGTACTGTTTTCCCTCCTTGTAAATCTCACATTTGAAGATGGACCACAGGTTCTCAATGGGGTTCAGATCAGGTGAACAAGGAGGCCATGTCATTAGATTTTCTTCTTTTATACCCTTTCTTGCCAGCCACGCTGTGGAGTAATTGGACGCGTGTGATGGAGCATTGTCCTGCATGAAAATCATGTTTTTCTTGAAGGATGCAGACTTCTTCCTGTACCACTGCTTGAAGAAGGTGTCTTCCAGAAACTGGCAGTAGGACTGGGAGTTGAGCTTGACTCCATCCTCAACCCGAAAAGGCCCCACAAGCTCATCTTTGATGATACCAGCCCAAACCAGTACTCCACCTCCACCTTGCTGGCATCTGAGTCGGACTGGAGCTCTCTGCCCTTTACCAATCCAGCCACAGCCCATCCATCTGGCCCTTCAAGACTCACTCTCATTTCATCAGTCCATAAAACCTTAGAAAAATCAGTCTTGAGATATTTCTTGGCCCAGTCTTGACGTTTCAGCTTGTGTGTCTTGTTCAGTGGTGGTCGTCTTTCAGCTTTTCTTACCTTGGCCATGTCTCTGAGTATTGCACACCTTGTGCTTTTGGGCACTCCAGTGATGTTGCAGCTCTGAAATATGGCCAAACTGGTGGCAAGTGGCATCTTGGCAGCTGCACGCTTGACTTTTCTCAGTTCATGGGCAGTTATTTTGCGCCTTGGTTTTTCCACGCGCTTCTTGCGACCCTGCTGACTATTTTGAATGAAACGCTTGATTGTTCGATGATCACGCTTCAGAAGCTTTGCAATTTTAAGAGTGCTGCATCCCTCTGCAAGATATCTCACTATTTTTGACTTTTCTGAGCCTGTCAAGTCCTTCTTTTGACCCATTTTGCCAAAGGAAAGGAAGTTGCCTAATAATTATGCACACCTGATATAGGGTGTTGATGTCATTAGACCACACCCCTTCTCATTACAGAGATGCACATCACCTAATATGCTTAATTGGTAGTAGGCTTTCGAGCCTATACAGCTTGGAGTAAGACAACATGCATAAAGAGGATGATGTGGTCAAAATACTCATTTGCCTAATAATTCTGCACTCCCTGTAGATCCTAACAACAACTTCTACTTGTTACTTCCTTAATTTGCATAACCTTACGCCTTGTCTTTCTTGATGTTGCAGTTTCAATGTTGAGGAGTGTAGTTTACTGCTTCATGAGTAATTGTAATAGTGATATGATGCACAAGTTCTAGGATGATGAGTGAAGCCTCTGAATGATAAAAAATAAGTATACTGTAATTAATTTTTTTTTTATTCCGCTCCCGAAGTCTTCAATTCTATTGAACATGTCTGCAATCTGGGGCAGTGTAATGAGACTACAATATGGTAACTTGCATCAATGCAGCTAAAGCAACCCATTTCAGTTGGATGGTAGGTCCAGTGATGTATGATGATGTAATCCAAGCCCAATATTGGAACTCTTGTGGTCACTATTTAAATTATATATTTACCCAGGTGTGTACATATGTTTAGTAGATTTTCTACCCAACATTAAATTGAAAAACAGAGCCCTGAAGGCTTATAGATGTATACAGTGCTGCATATTAAATTCCCTAAGATTTTAACAAGGTACGCACTGTAAAAGCAAATCTATTAAATGCCGTCTTATTCACTAAAAGACTAACAGGGATAATTATTAAGTTCTTCCCAGTGACGAGATTAACTTCTTAAATCTGCAGAATATAGCACTATTTATTTTTATGACTTTACTTTCTCCCATTAACACAGGGAACTAGATTTGGAAATCGAGCTCTGTAAAGGTTGTGATGTTTGAATTTGTTTGTAATGATCCTAGGGACGTCAAATTTTCACTAATTAGGTTATTGCTCAAGCAGATTATTATTTATACTTAAACCTGTTTCTTCTACAACAGATTAACCTTGAATTGGATTTCATTTTATGCCATACACACACTTTACAGCTGTCTCTCTGCATTTATATGGACAGTTCTGTTGATACTGATTCATGGTGTCATATCATCTGGTCCTATTGTGGCCATAGTGAGTATGATCGTATCAGTTCACCAGAGGACAGCATCTATCAGTCATCATAAGAGAGCATACTATTGAAATCGGGATCAAGGTTAAGATTGCAATTTTTTAAACATTTATGAGATTTATAAGGGTTGCACAGATCTGTGGATATTCACATCATAATCTCTCCCTTGCCATTATAATATTTTCCAGGTTAGATGTTGGGTAAAACTGTTGGTTAATTTCACATCTCCATCCACTAGATGAGGGCATTGTGTCATGATGGTCTTAGGCTATGATCATACTGTCACTGGAGTCTTCATTGGCAGCTTTGTCACCTTTGATGGCAAGAATAGTGCTAAAGTGAAACACTGGCTCTACTAAAGGAGAGCAATTCCTTTTTTTAAAGAAATCTCTCTGTGGGAAGCATACAGTAGCAGCACGATGATTTTAATGGTCTGTCACTTACATGTTAAAGTGCAGCAAACTTTGAGAGTTTCCATTTTAATCTTTGTAGAATGTGGCCACCCAGGAGTGCTCTGCCGACAAGGAGTTGGATGATATCCATGCAATGCAGGCTTCCCCTGCTTTCTAGCCACTGATTGACAGACTGTTCAATTAGCAGCAAGGAGGCTGAAGATCACTGTATTTTTGTATTTTTGTAGTTTGTAATTTTTTTAAAAATAATGTTTAGATCTATATAGTCAAATATATATGTTTTTAGCACAGTCCCTATCCCAATATTTTTGTCATTCCGGACTCTATCCAACACTACTGATCATCTAGATTTCACTTGGCCTTGACCTCCTCTGGAAAGTGTTGTACAGTGCTTAATGAAAACTCTTGCAACTGAAAGGCCATGCCCATTTTCACTAGAGACATGAAAACTATTTGGAAAATGTGTGAAACAACGTTTTGAGATTTTACGACACTCTCGCCTCTTTTGAAAGGTGGATGGGAAAGTGGGCATAGTTAGCTGGGTAAGTAGGTGTATGCCAGATTTATCAAATGTGACTTTTTAAATGGTCACAGAAAAGTGACACAATCATACTCCAGTAGATTGATAAAACTGTGTGGTTGCCCCATGACATCTGTCACTAAGCAGTGGCCTGGAATATAGTGTCATCTGCCACAGAATACAGGCTTTATATTTATCAGGGAACTTTTGATAAGATCGTTCTGAGATAGAAATTACTTTCCTGGTCATATGCCCTATTAGGGGAGGTTCCCCCTCTCAAAATCCCTCTATGTGAGCCTGAGCAGTGGCTCGCTCTGCACCACTCAAGGTCTCCATTATTCTAAATGTCCATTACATTCATCTAAATGGCCATCATGTATTTCTACAAGCCAGATGTCATCTACCCCATCAAAATTAGACAATCCCGTTAGCTTTGTCATCATAAAATACCCAAATTTTGTATTAACAAAGTATTAGTGAAAACCTTAGGTGCTCAGTCATATACTGTAAGTGAATTACTTGAGCAGAACCTCATAATTATTTGGAGAAGCCTGGACCTAGACCCAGGATCTGCACACTAAGCAGGACATCACTGATAATCACTGGTCTGCTGGCAATGCACAGCTAGAGACTAGATAATAACACCTATTATTACATTTAGCTGAAATACAGCTCATTACTTGGGTTTCATTACATTTTATTTTACTGGTCCAAGTGTCATAAAACAGCAAATAGGTGATTGTTGTAATAGTAAACCGCAAGGCAGTGGTTACGTGAATGAAATAGGACCTTGATTAAAAATATGTGCCCACACACTAAGGCTTCCTGCTAAGCTAACAATCATGAATGGAGCTTTAAGACATGCATTTCACATTTGCTTCAATTTCATAAAAAAGCAAGGAATCAGGCCGATGTTTGCTTGCTACAAAAACGAACTAGGTGGCCCAGAACATTAGCATCTCGGTGAGTTAATATTAGTGTCATTCCATTGCTGTTTATTGAGGTTCCTATACAGGTGCAGAAGCATTAGTATGGTCATTATTAATATTGTCATCTCTTCATTAGTTTTATCAGCACTTCCATATTTACCAGCATGTCCTCTGCTAATACATGCAAGTGGTTACATGGCAGAAAGTGCAAGTTACACAAAGCGGGGGTAATATGGACCTCTGACCAGCTCTAGCCATGAAACACGTATCCGTGGACCTGAATCAATATGTGAAGATAGCGCATTGAATTAATGTGGACTATGCATCCTGAGCTCCACATTGGTGTGGACGTGCAAATGGCACGTACACAGTGCAGGCTGCATTTTCTTGTCAAAAGAGCTCCACTTTTAGCCAATGGATGTGTCTAGTATTGCAGCCCATTGAAGTGACCACTAATAATTTAGAGAAATCAATGAGTAAAGATGACATAGATGTAGGTTGAATAACAGCTATGCCGAAAGAGCTGTTAAACTGCAGGGAGTGGGAAACTATTCCAAGGTGGGGAAGGGACCCCCAAATAAGAAGGCCCGTGTTTTAATATGGGAGCCCTTACTGGGAATCTGGAAGCCTTACTGGTACATAATTGTAATCATTTCCCAGGTTATGTGAAAATAAGTTACCTTAAAGGGCTTGTCTCATTTCAGCAAGTGGCATTTATCATGTAGAGAAAGTTAATACAAGGCACTTACTAATGTATAGTGATTGTCCATATTGTCTCCTTTGCTGGCTGGATTCATTTATCCATCACAATATACACTGCCTGTTTACGCGCTATAGAAAAAGCGCAGGCCTCTCTGTTGGCCAGGACCGTTGGAGTGCATATAGCCACGCATGGCAGCAAGTTCTGTCCTGACCACCTAAGCAGTGGTCGTAACTAGAGATGGCCTTGCAGTTCGCCCGGCCGTCGTTTTGCGGTGAACTTTGCGTGTTCGCAATTCACCGAACATGCAAACATATGGACGAATTTGCGCTCGCCATATTCTTTTATATTGTGAAGAACTTTGACCCATGACACATCCATCAGGTGGTACAGGACTGCCAATTGAGACATTTCAGCACATGGACATACCCCCTACCTTATAAATAAACCTGATCTGGCCGCCATTTTACATTCAGTGTTTTGCCAGTGTAGGGAGAGGTTGTTGTGTGGAGCAGGGACAGGGCTGTTAGGGACACCAAACGCTAGCTAATAGGGCCACAAAAGTAATTTTAAGGACTGGTATAGATATCGATAGGTGTGATACACAGAGGGGTGCGATATACTTATACTTTTATAATGAGTCAAAAACACATAGATCTATATAGTGATCACCTGGAAGTCTAGGGGCTAGGAGCTTACTAGGGCCTTTTTTATATAGGGTAAGGTTCCGGACGGGGTCGCTCTTATCAGGACGGGTGGTCTGTGGTTAGTCTATCAGGGCCAGAATAGCACCCCTCTGTAGGGCAATATCAGGGACAGTTCTTTGCCCACCCTGTCCTTCAATACCACATCATCGTCTAGCCCAGGGATAGATGTTTTTTTGCTTTCTCTCCGGGATTCATGGATGTGCACTGGAACCCCCCGGATTGTGGTAGGACATATGGTTTCTGATTTAGTGCCGCCGAGCACTTGTTATTGCCTACCACTATGCTTTTTGCTTAACTTTAATAATTTTATTTATTTTCATTTTGAGGGATATCTTTTCCATTCACACGTCCGCAAAATGGGTCTGCATCCATTCCACAATTTTGCGGAATGGGTGCAGACCCATTCCTTTTCAATGGGGCTGGAATGTGCTGTCCGCATCCGCATTTGTTGATCCACATCCGCATTTACGGGTCCACATCTGCATTTGCGGATCCGCACTTCCGCATCTGTGCTTCCGTTTCCGCAAAAAAATAGAACATGTCCTATTCTTGTCTGCAATTGCAGACAAGATTAGACATTTTCTATTAAAGTGCCGGCAATGTGCGGTCCACAAATTGCGAAATGCACATTTTGTGGATTCGCAAAACATTTACGGACGTGTGAATGGACCCTCATAGAAACATTATTAAAGGTTACGTTTTACCTTCATGTATATTATAATGGATTGCCTTCCTTGTACAATGTTATAATATACTTTCTATGAATGGGACCCGCCGCGAATTTGCGGTTTGCGAACATTTGATCGCGTTCGTGCACCGTCCCGGCAGATGTTCGCCATCACTAGTCGTAACTCCTGGAAATGAGCAGTGTATAATATAGTGGAAAAATGAATCAAGCCAGCAAAGGAAGCAATATGGAGAATCACAATACATTAGTAAGTGCCTTGTATTAACTTTCTCTATGTGATAAATGCCACTTGCTGAAGTGAGACAACCCCTTTAAGGCAGACTCCATGAGCAGGATACAGTCACAATGTTTTGAGCCTTGCAACAAAAGTGATGTGATTATTCTTCAGATCATAGCTAATGATATTAGCTAATCTTACAGATTATTGATATACTACTAGTTTATCCTTATATAACTTATATCTCAATAAGGGCTCATTCAGACGACCATATCTGTTTTTGCAATCCGCATATTGCAGATCTGCAAAAACGGATCTGCAAAAACCGCTCAAAGTGACAATAGTCTCATACCGTCTACACTCACTTTTCCACAGGGTTGCCAACTGTCCAGAAAATAGGCAATTTTTTTTCCTGTGTCCCTCTTAAAAATTAGATGTCGGTTATTTTTTTTGGTGCTACTCGACTAGGTTATTTTGGTGGTAATCATTTTACAGCTTATGGTAAATGCTGGTAACGAGTTCTTGTCAGTATATTGAGCTATAGACACATAGCAGGAGATTTATCAAAACTGCTAGAACTGGCTTATTTGCCTATAGCAACCAACCAGATTCCACCTTTCATAATTCACAGCTCCTTTAGAAAATGAAATGTGGAATCTGATTGGTTGCTATGTGTAACTAAACCAGTTTTACACTACTTTGATAAATCTCCCCCACAGGGGCGTAGCTATAGGGGGTGCAGAGGTAGCAGTCGCTACTGGGCCCAAAGACCCTTGTGCCACATAAGAAGACACAGTATTATAAAAAGTGCATGCAGGTCAAGTTACACCTCTGGCTGGAAGGAAGGGTTAAGGTCAAGAATTTGGCATGGGGGGGGGGGGGGTGCCATTTAAATTTTTGCCCCTGGCCACAAAGCACTGAGGGAAGGGGGGCCCAAGCTGAACTCTTGCACCAGGGCCCATGAGCCTTTAGCTACGACCCTGCTCCCCCACATTACTTATATTACTTATTACATGTCAAGTTGGTATTTGGGGGGGGGGGGGGTTAAACTGAGAGGCCTGTGGGGCACTTGGATAGCACTTTTAAAGAGGCACTTTGATGACACTGTTTAGGTTAGCACTGTTAAGGGGCACTCATGTTTTACTGTAGCGAGAGGCTAGTGTCTTAGGTCCTTATGGCCTCATGCACACGACCGTTGTGTGTTTTGTGGTCAGCAAATTGCAGATCCGCAAAACACGGATGGTGTCCGTGTGCGTTCTGCAATTTGCGGAACGGCATGGACAGCCATTAATAAAACTGCCTATTCTTGTCCTCAAAACGGACAAGAATAGGACAGGTTATATTTTTTTTGCGGACCATGGAACGGAGCAACGGATGCGGAAAGCACACGGAGTGCTGTCTGCATCTTTTGCGGCCCCATTGAAGTGAATAGGTCCGCATCCAAAAACTGCGGCTCGGATGCGGACCAAAGCAACGTTCGTGTGCATGAGGCCTAATACTGAAGTAGATCCCCATATCTCTAAAGTTAGCGACCTCTGATATGGGCCTGCACACATAAATGACACCTAGTGATTAAAAAGGCTATCCCATAATTTATGTAGAGATATGAAACTCAGACGTCATATAATACATAACAATCCCGTTGTCAGAAAGCTAGAACCAGCCCTGTACCTCACATGGATCCAGAGATCTCCCCATTCGTTGCTCCAATTGTTCTGCTAGATTTATTTCAAGCTGGCCGCTTAGGAGGCATGCCCAGGGGGCATTTCCTGTAATCGTTACAGGCGGTTACCAGTTGGAGGTTGGAACTGAGCATGTACGTCCATCTCAGCAAGGTGGAGAAACAGATGAGAAAAAGAGCAAATAGCAGGTGGTGCTATACAGATAGATTTCATTGAATAACTCATTGGCTATAGTAAATTTTGAATTACATGCAATTGCAAAAATATTCAGATTCAATTTCTGGTTTGACAAATGTAGAATATTTTTTGTGGGACAACCCCTTGAAGTGCAAGATGGGTCTACAGTATATTCTGCTGTATATTCCTATATCCAACACAGAGACTGTTATTTTCTCACATGTGTACATTTTAATTCTACCGGTTTCTCATTAAGGGGTTTTCTATTCAGATGAAGTCCTAATTAAAAAATAAATAGATATACATTTTGGAAGATGAAAACATCCGATTTCCTCAATTAATGTCCTAGACTACAGTGGAATACGAGTGCTGGTTAATTACTGTAGCACAAGATAGATGGGCTCAGGAATAGTAATTATGTAATTATGGGAATTTTTGTGCAACTACAGCGAGCCTGTAGATCTGTGTAATGGAGCTTATGAGCAAAATGCCTTTCATCTTTACTAGACCAAAACAGAGGAAGCAAATGTCACCAGAGGGACCTCCATCCTAATCAGTGACCCAGCATCAAGCATATGACAATGAGGTGTCACTCATATATTATATGCCATATCACATCTGATGATGGGGTGACCAGCATTTTGATGATGTGAGAACATTACATGCAACATTTTCAATGTCATAGAAAACATCTGAAATTCCTTGACATTGACCCAAATGCAACAGATCCTTCTCACTGTGGTACAGCGTGACATTCTTATATTTCGATCATAAATATTCAGTTTCCTTTTTATGTTTGCATATGCTTTTATGAGTAGCCAAAATGTGCTTGCGTTTCCTAAAACACTTTAGGTAATTCTCAGTGGAAGCCGCTTAGAGCACTGCACTTCATTACCAACCAACAAAACTGCTGAAGCAAGTAACTGCGCTTTAAAACTATTTCCCAATCAAAAAAAGTTACATCTTTAGAACGTGCTCGGGCTTCATAGGAGAGAAGTTTGTGGGGCATGGAATACAAACTTTCCCAGCTCTTTTGCTCCAGTCTCCCAATAAAAGGTGTCACATCCTATAAAAGTCCCAAGTTTACAAGATGTTCTTGCATTTTCACCAGATTACAGAGGGTGGAAATATCTGTCGGTCAAGCTATAAAGACTGTGATACTCCTACGCTGAAAAAAGGGGATCAAGGTTTCAGCTTGAAGAAAATGTCTATATTCTGTAATGTGCAGTAAATGGGAGCGGGTGGCTTACTGTCTACATGGGAGACATCTCACATGAAGGAGCAGTATTTGCAAATGGCATGTCTCAATTAGATAGTGGAAAAAGTTTGTTCCTTCATAAGGCTGTCTGAATGGCTTTGTGTTTGTAAGACTGCACAGTTTTTGATCATGACACAAATGCACTTTACGGAACTTGTCACCATAAAAATTCAGCTTGTGACTCCTAAGCATAAAAACAATAAAACTATATATATCTATATACACAGTACTGTGCAAAACTTTTAGGTAGATGTGAAATTTTTTTGCAAGGTTAGAATGCTTTCAAAAATAAGTGTTGGTTTATTTTTTATCAATTTAAATGCAAAGCGAATGAAGAAAAGAGAAATCTAAATCAAATCAATATTTGGTGTGACCAGCCTTTTCCTTGAAATCTGCATTAGTTCTTCTAGGTACACTTTTTGAAGGAACTCAACAGGAAGGTTGTTCCAAACATCTTGGAGAACTAACTACAGATCTTCTGTGGATGTAAGCTTGCTCAAATCCTTCTGTCTCTTCATGTAATCCCAGACAGACTCAATGATGTTTTGATCAGGGCTCTATGGAAGACATATCTTTACTTCCAGGATTTTTTGTTCTTCTTTATGCTGAAAATAGTTCTTGATTACAGTGTCTGTATGTTTGGGATCATTGTCCTGCTGCAGAATAAATATGGAGCCAATCAGACACCTCGCTGATGGTATTACATGATGGATATCATAAGTATCTGACTGTGTTTCTCAGCATTGAAGACACATCAAAGGGGTATTCCAATCTCTGGGACCCACATCTATACTTAGAACGTAGCCCTCATCAGTCCCATTAAAGTGAATGGAGCTGTGGACCAACATGTGCACTACCTCTCCATTCACAGAGAGAACTATGTGACCTCTTATTCTTGGGGGTCCCAGCAGTCAAACTGCCCGATATCCAATATTTACCACCTATACTTTTAGTGGGATAAACCCTTTAAAAATGAAAAACTTCCTGAGATGGTTTACATACATTTAAAGGGTTTCTACCACTTAGGTGTCACATATTTAGCTGTCAGACACTAGTGATCCACTAGTGTCTGCTCTGGCCAACCATCCTAATATAATTGCTTGTGGGGCGGTGGTTTGGCTAAAAAAACTACTTTTATTAATATGCTAATGAGCCTCTAGGTGCTATGGGGGCGTCATTAGCACCTAGAGGCTCCGTCTACCTTCAGAAACTGCCGCCGCCGAGCGCGTCTCTCCAGCCCGCCCATCTCCTCCTGAATGCGATCGTATGTATTCTGCGCATGCGCAGTGAATGTCTGACCGCTTCCTTGCTCAGACATCTCCACTGCGCCTGCGCGATGACGCCATAGTGCTCCGAGGAACAGGCGCAGTGGAGATGTCTGAGCAGGGAAGCTGTCAGACATTCACTGCGCATGCGCAGAATACAGGCGCTCACAAGGAGGATCGCATTCAGGAAGAGATGGGCGGGCTGGAGGGACGCGCTGGGCGGCGGCAGTTTCTGAAGGTAGACGGAGCCTCTAGGTGCTAATGACGCCCCCATAGCACCTAGAGGCTCATTAGCATATTAATAAAAGTAGTTTTTTTAGCCAAACCACCGCCCCACAAGCAATTATATTAGGATGGTTGGCCAGAGCAGACACTAGCGGATCGCTAGTGTCTGACAGCTAAATATGTGACACCTAAGTGGTAGAAACCCTTTAAATGCAGCAGATCTAACACTTTTGCATTTTTTCTCATTTGAAGCACAAGGTTGGCTTTTTTGGGCAGGATATTGATGTAATTGCTAGACTTATTTTTCCCACTTGTTTCCAATTTGACTTAATTTCAGTGAAATTACCATAGTGTAAGTTATTCATCAATTCATTCCTGGCTGATTCAGTTGGGAATTTAGTAAAAACCTAGAGCAAAGCAGTGTGTGCCCCAACGAAAGAAGGTATGTTATCACTACATTAAAATGCACGTTTCACACAACTCCATGAAGTATTCGCAATTGAAGTGAGAGACGAAGAGCAATGTGGGTAATTCTCTCTGCATATGTTTTGGGTTTAGGTAATAATTTAAGGTAATAAATATATAAAACTTGTTATTGCTGCACATACGCTTGCTTGTTTTCTGAACAATCAGGGAGATCATAGTGTATAATAGGGAAAATATGGTTCACGTTCCATAACAGATGTTCATAGATAGAAAATATACACTAATTAGGCAATAATTGGTCTTTATAATCAAAGATCATGATAAATGAATATAATTTTTATAGAACGTGTGAAATAGGCATCTGTCGATGAGAGATTAGATGTGCTGTGTAATAATTCATTCAGTATGTCATGTTGATGTTGGACCTGCCTCTTATACTGTGTTGGACTATTGAAAATAAATACTTCAAGAAATTGCTTTAACAAGAACAATAGTTAGCTCAACATTTTGTGATTATATAGATGTATTTCAGAATGGTTCACTCAGTTTCATACATTGCTGTATTTCTTCCATTTTCACAGGTTAGAGCTGTGCATGATTCTTTGCAACAGTAATATATTCCAAAACCACGAGGAGGATAATACAGGCAAAACTCTACTCAAGTACCAAGAGGTTAGTAAGTGAATTCTACAAATTAAGAAAGCCTACAAGTTGTCTTCACATCATTCTCCATCCTTTGGTTTGTGCGATTAAAGATGGTGAACATTGTTCTTCAGAGGCGGATTGGCCATAGGCCTTTCAGGGGAACATCCCGGTGGGCCGAAACCCAGGGGTCCGCCTGAGCCCTCCTCACGGCTGGCCAGTGGAAGTTTTTGGGGATGTATTTTATGCTGCTGGCAGTATTTTGGGATGGACTTTGGTATTTGGCTCTGTTGGAGTGGTACAATATGGTATTTCTGGCCCTGCCTTCCATCAATTTGGACCCGACTATAAAACGGGGCCACTTTTAATATTTTGCCTGGGTCAATTTAAGTTCCCAGTCCGTCCCTGTTGTTCTTCATAGTTAAAGGGGATAGCTAAGGAGTGAAATAAGGTATTGAAGAGGCCAGTATATGACTGGGGTTCCTTGGGCCCAACAGAGGATATTATTCTTGCGGCCCAACCTCTATATCATTAATAAGTTTTCAATCGATGATATAGACCCTAGTGGCAAGTGATTATCTCCAAAGGGCTGCGATACCACACACAACCAACAGACAGGTGTGGTGCTGTTTTTGGAGAAAAATAAATCAGCCATATTTCTCTGATCCTGGACAACCCTATTATTGAATTGGAAAGTGATATTTAAAGAATTAGAAGTAGAGCATTGATTTGTATTAAGAAAATTAATGGGCGGTGGACAATATGGCTTGTATGCCCCTTGAAACTGGAAAAATTTATGTCAAGCACACTATGTATTAATATTGATGTTATATATGACAAAATTGCCAAAAAAAACTGTGATAAAAAGTGCAAATCCTCTCAGAATTTGCTAATCATCACCATTTCTCCGTAGCCAATGAGCCCACTTCAAGGTCAGACGGGCCCACCAAAATACCAGGGGTTCCCCCAGTGGGCCCATCAGAGCCTGGGCCCACTGGGGGAACCCCTGGTATTTTGGTGGGCCCGTCTGACCTTGAAGTGGGCTCATTGGCTACGGAGAAATGGTGATGATTAGCAAATTCTGAGAGGATTTGCACTTTTTATCACAGTTTTTTTTGGCAATTTTGTCATATATAACATCAATATTAATACATAGTGTGCTTGACATAAATTTTTCCAGTTTCAAGGGGCATACAAGCCATATTGTCCACCGCCCATTAATTTTCTTAATACAAATCAATGCTCTACTTCTAATTCTTTAAATATCACTTTCCAATTCAATAATAGGGTTGTCCAGGATCAGAGAAATATGGCTGATTTATTTTTCTCCAAAAACAGCACCACACCTGTCTGTTGGTTGTGTGTGGTATCGCAGCCCACCCTTATTCATTTCAGTGTAGCTGAGCAGTAATACCAGACGCAACCCATGGAGAAGTGAGGTGCTGTTTCTGGAAGAAATCAGCCATATTGTTTTAAAACCTGGACAACCCCTTTAGGGGGCGTTTCTAGCTAAAATAAAATAATATATATCAGCTCTAGAGTTCTTCTCCTCCTTTGCATTTTAATATTTTTTTTTTTTAGCTATTTCTAAGTCTACTTTCACTCTTGCGTTGTTGTTTTCCGGTTTGAGATCCAGCAGAGGATAACAATTCCGGAAAAAAAAAATGTTTCCATTTAGTCCTCGTGCATTCTGAATGAAAAGAGATCCATTCAGAAAGCATCAGGATGTCTTCCGTTCCGGCAGCATTCCGTGTTGTGACCGCAAGCTGCGGTTTTGTGTCTGGTCATAAAAACGAAAAAAATAAATAAACGGAAACAATGTTAGTCAATGGTGACAGATACATTTTTTTCGTTTTGATTTCACACAGCCGCATCCTAATGGAATGGATGCATCCTGATGTGCAAAATCAAAACGGATGTGTTTAATTCCGGTATTGAGATCCTTTGCCGGATCTCAATACTGGAATTAACAACGCAAGTGTGGAAGTAGCCTTAGTTACAGTTGCTTTTTGCCCCCCAGGATGTTCTTAAATTAGTTTTTCAGGAATTTAATATTTGTGACCTATCCCCAAGATAGGAGACATATGCGCATAATATCCCAAGCATAACATCATACATTGTAATAGTGGCTTTGCTTGGTATTCACGTTCAGTCCCATTTACTTACATTGTAAGCTCTTGCGAGCAGGGCCCTGGCTCCTCTTGTTTTAGGCCTCTTTTACATGACCGTTTTTTTTTCTGTTTTTGGGCCGTTTTTTGTGTTCCATATACGGTCTGTATACGGAACCATTCATTTCAATGGTTCCGCAAAAAAACGGAATGTACTCCGTATGCATTCAGTTTCCGTATTTCCGTTTTTCCGTTCCATTGAAAGATACAACTAGAGTTGAGCGAACACCTGGATGTTCGGGTTCGAGAAGTTCGGCCGAACTTCCCGAACTTCGTCCCGAACCCGAACCCCATTGAAGTCAATGGGGACCCAAACTTTTCGGCACTAAAAAGGCTGTAAAACAGCCCAGGAAAGGGCTAGAGGGCTGCAAAAGGCAGCAACATGTAGGTAAATCCCCTGCAAACAAATGTGGATAGGGAAATGAATAAAAATAAGAATAAAATAAATAAAAATTAACCAATATCAATTGGAGAGAGGTCCTATAGCAGAAAATCTGGCTTCACGTCACCCAACACTGTAACAGTCCATTGTCATATACTTAGGCCCCGGCACCCAGGCAGAGGAGAGAGGTCCCGTAACAGAGAATCTGGCTTCATGTCAGCAGAGAATCAGTCTTCATGTCATAGCAGAGAATCATGCTTCACGTCACCCACCACTGTAACAGTCCACTGTCATATATTTAGGCCCCGGCACCCAGGCAGAGGAGAGAGGTCCCGTAACAGAGAATCTGGCTTCATGTCAGCAGAGAATCAGTCTTCATATCATAGCTGAGAATCATGCTTCACGTCAGCCACCACTGTAACAGTCCATTGTCATAAATTTAGGCCCCGGCACCCAGGCAGAGGAGAGAGGTCCCGTAACATAGAATCTGGCTTCATGTCAGCAGAGAATCAGTCTTCATATCATAGCAGAGAATCATGCTTCACGTCACCCAACACTGGAACAGTCCATTGTCAGATATTTAGGCCCAGGCAGAGGAGAGAGGTCCCGTAACAGAGAATCTGGCTTCATGTCAGCAGAGAATCAGTCTTCATATCATAGCAGAGAATCATGCTTCACGTCACCCACCACTGTAACAGTCCATTGTCATAAATTTAGGCCCCGGCACCCAGGCAGAGGAGAGAGGTCCCGTAACAGAGAATTTCGCTTCATGTCAGCAGAGAATCAGTCTGCATGTCATAGCAGAGAATCAGGCTTCACGTCACCCACCACTGTAACAGTCCATTGTCATAAATTTAGGCCCCGGCACCCAGGCAGAGGAGAGAGGTCCCGTAACATAGAATCTGGCTTCATGTCAGCAGAGAATCAGTCTTCATATCATAGCAGAGAATCATGCTTCACGTCACCCAACACTGGAACAGTCCATTGTCAGATATTTAGGCCCAGGCAGAGGAGAGAGGTCCCGTAACAGAGAATCTGGCTTCATGTCAGCAGAGAATCAGTCTTCATATCATAGCAGAGAATCATGCTTCACGTCACCCACCACTGTAACAGTCCATTGTCATAAATTTAGGCCCCGGCACCCAGGCAGAGGAGAAAGGTCCCGTAACAGAGAATTTCGCTTCATGTCAGCAGAGAATCAGTCTGCATGTCATAGCAGAGAATCAGGCTTCACGTCACCCACCACTGTAACAGTCCATTATCATATATTTAGGCCCCGGCACCCAGGCAGAGGAGAGGTTCATTCAACTTTGGGTTGCCCCGCAATATAATGGTAAAATGAAAATAAAAATAGGATTGAATGAGGAAGTGCCCTGGAGTACAATAATATATGGTTAAGGGGAGGTAGTTAATGTCTAATCTGCACAAGGGATGGACAGGCCCTGTGGGATCCATGCCTGGTTCATTTTTATGAACGTCAGCTTGTCCACATTGGCTGTAGACAGGCGGCTGCGTTTGTCTGTAATGACGCCCCCTGCCGTGCTGAATACACGTTCAGACAAAACGCTGGCCGCCGGGCAGGCCAGCACCTCCAAGGCATAAAAGGCTAGCTCTGGCCACGTGGACAATTTAGAGACCCAGAAGTTGAATGGGGCCGAACCATCAGTCAGTACGTGGAGGGGTGTGCACACGTACTGTTCCACCATGTTAGTGAAATGTTGCCTCCTGCTAACACGTTGCGTATCAGGTGGTGGTGCAGTTAGCTGTGGCGTGTTGACGAAACTTTTCCACATCTCTGCCATGCTAACCCTGCCCTCAGAGGAGCTGGCCGTGACACAGCTGCCTTGGCGACCTCTTGCTCCTCCTCTGCCTTGGCCTTGGGCTTCCACTTGTTCCCCTGTGACATTTGGGAATGCTCTCAGTAGCGCGTCTACCAACGTGCGCTTGTACTCGCGCATCTTCCTATCACGCTCCAGTGCAGGAAGTAAGGTGGGCACATTATCTTTGTACCGTGGATCCAGCAGGGTGGTAACCCAGTAGTCCGCACACGTTAAAATGTGGGCAACTCTGCTGTCGTTGCGCAGGCACTGCAGCATGTAGTCGCTCATGTGTGCCAGGCTGCCCAGGGGTAAGGACAAGCTGTCCTCTGTGGGAGGCGTATCGTCATCGTCCTGCGTTTCCCCCCAGCCACGCACCAGTGATGGGCCCGAGCTGCGTTGGGTGCCACCCCGCTGTGACCAGGTTTCATCCTCATCCTCGTCCTCCTCGTCCTCCAGTAGTGGGCCCTGGCTGGCCACATTTGCACCTGGCCTCTGCTGTTGCAAAAAAACTCCCTCTGAGTCACTTCTAAGAGACTGACCTGAAAGTGCTAAAAATGACCCCTCTTCCTCCTCCTCCTCCTCCTCCTGGGCCACCTCCTCTTCCATCATCGCCCTAAGTGTTTTCTCAAGGAGACATAGAAGTGGTATTGTAACGCTGATAACGGCGTCATCGCCACTGGCCATGTTGGTGGAGTACTCGAAACAGCGCAACAGGGCACACAGGTCTCGCATGGAGGCCCAGTCATTGGTGGTGAAGTGGTGCCGTTCCGCAGTGCGACTGACCCGTGCGTGCTGCAGCTGAAACTCCACTATGGCCTGCTGCTGCTCGCACAGTCTGTCCAGCATGTGCAAGGTGGAGTTCCACCTGGTGAGGCGGTGAGCGGGAAGGCCGAAGTTACGCTGTAGCGCAGACAGGGGGGCAGTGGCAGGATGTGAACGCCGGAAGCGCGAACAGACGGCCCGCACTTTATGCAGCAGCTGTGACATGTCGGGGTAGTTGTGAATGAACTTCTGTACCACCAAATTCAGCACATGCGCCAGGCAAGGGATGTGCGTACAGCCGGCTAGTCCCAGAGCTGCAACGAGATTTCGCCCATTATCGCACACCACCAGGCCGGGCTTGAGGCTCACCGGCAGCAACCACTCGTCGGTCTGTTGTTCTATAACCCGCCACAACTCCTGTGCGGTGTGGGGCCTGTCCCCCAAACATATGAGTTTCAGAATGGCCTGCTGACGTTTACCCCGGGCTGTGCTGAAGTTGGTGGTGAAGGTGTGTGGCTGACTGGATGAGAAGGTGGAAGAAGAGGAGGAGGAAGCTGAGTAGGAGGAGGTGGCAACAGGAGGCAAAGAATGTTGCCCTGCGATCCTTGGCGGCGGAAGGACGTGCGCCAAACAGCTCTCCGCCTGGGGCCCAGCCGCCACTACATTTACCCAGTGTGCAGTTAGGGAGATATAGCGTCCCTGGCCGTGCTTACCGGTCCACGTATCTGTGGTCAGGTGGACCTTGCCACAGATGGCGTTGCGCAGTGCACACTTGATTTTATCGGATACTTGGTTGTGCAGGGAGGGCACGGCTCTCTTGGAGAAGTAGTGCCGGCTGGGAACAACATACTGTGGGACAGCAAGCGACATGAGCTGTTTGAAGCTGTTTGTGTCCACCAGCCTAAATGACAGCATTTCATAGGCCAGTAGTTTAGAAATGCTGGCATTCAGGGCCAGGGATCGAGGGTGGCTAGGTGGGAATTTACGCTTTCTCTCAAATGTTTGTGAGATGGAGAGCTAAACGCTGCCGTGTGACATGGTTGAGATGCTTGGTGACGGAGGTGGTGGTGTTGGTGGTACATCCCCTGTTTGCTGGGCGGCAGGTGCCAACGTTGCTCCAGAGGCGGAGGAAGAGGCCGAGGCGGCAGCAGCAGAAGAGGCCGAGGCGGCAGCAGCAGAAGAGGTAGCAGGGGGAGCCTGAGTGACTTCCTTATTTTTAAGGTGTTTACTCCACTGCAGTTCATGCTTTGCATGCAGGTGCCTGGTCATGCAGGTTGTGCTAAGGTTCAGAACGTTAATGCCTCGCTTCAGGCTCTTGTTTGAGGAAGTGCCATGCCAGGGAACTCCTTGAAGCTGCCTTTGGGGTGCTCGGTCCCAGATGGCGGCGGTCAGTAGCAGGCGGAGTCTCTTGGTGGCGGGTGTTCTGCTTTTGCCCACTGCTCCCTCTTTTGCTACGCTGTTGGCTCGGTCTCACCACTGCCTCTTCCTCCGAAAGTCAGTGGCACGACCTTCATTCCATGTGGGGTCTAGGACCTCATCGTCCCCTGCATCGTCTTCCACCCAGTCTTGATCCCTGACCTCCTGTTCAGTCTGCACACTGCATAAAGACGCAGCAGTTGGCACCTGTGTTTCGTCATCATCAGAGACGTGCTGAGGTGGTATTCCCATGTCCCCATCATCAGAAAACATAAGTGGTTGTGCGTCAGTGCATTCTATGTCTTCCACAGCTGGGGAAGGGCTAGGTGGATGCCCTTGGGAAACCCTGCCAGCGGAGTCTTCAAACAGCATAAGAGACTGCTGCATAACTTGAGGCTCAGTCAGTTTCCCTGGTATGCATGGGGGTGATGTGACAGACTGATGGGGTTGGTTTTCAGGCGCCATCTCTGCGCTTTCTGCAGAAGACTGGGTGGGAGATAATGTGAACGTGCTGGATCCACTGTCGGCCACCCAATTGACTGATGCCTGTACCTGCTCAGGCCTTACCATCCTTAGAACGGCATTGGGCCCCACCAAATATCGCTGTAAATTATGGCGGCTACTGGGACCTGAGGTAGTTGGTACACTAGGACGTGTGGCTGTGGCAGAACGGCCACGTCCTATCCCAGGACCAGAGGGTCCACTAACACCACCACGACCATGTCCGCGTCCGCGTCCCTTACTAGATGTTTTCCTCATTTTTACCGTTCACCACAATAAGAAAAATATTATTTGGCCCAATGTATTGAATTCAAATTCAGTCCTTTTTTTACAGACAGACACCTAACACTATCTGGCTATCTATTTAGGTACCGTATTACACTAATAAAGGCACAGCAGTAACGACAGATTTAGCTGAATATAAATTTGAGGCCTAGTATTTAGGCGCTGGGTGACAGGTATACGTTTACACACAGAATTAGACTTGGAATTGCACAGTAGCGTGTGTGTGAAGTTATTGAGAATAACCCTATCTGCACCTTGAATCTTATATACCCTTTTAGGGATATATTTAAAGTAGGCCTGATACAGCAGAAACCACTAAATTAGGAAATTGCTAAATTGGCAATTGTATTTCAACCCAGAACAAAAACTGTGCTTTGACGGACACTAAATAACTTGACCAGACACAGCAATAACCACAGATTTAGATGGATGTAAATTTGAGGCCTAGTATTTAGGCACTGGGTGAAAGGTATACGTTTACAGACAGAATTAGACTTGGAAATGCACAGTAGCGTGTGTGTGAAGTTATTGAGAATGACCCTATCAGCACCTTGAATCTAATATACCCTTTTAGGGATAGATTTAAAGTAGGCCTGATACAGCAGAAACCACAAATTTAGAGAATTGCAAAATTGGTAATTGTATTTCAACCCAGAACAAAAACTGTGCTTTGACGGACAATAAATAACTTGCCCAGCCACAGCAAGAACCACAGATTTAGCTGACTATAAATTTGAGGCCTATTATTTTGGCGCTGGGTGACAGGTATACATTTAGACAGAATTAGACTGGGATATGCACAGTAGCGTGTGTGTGAAGTTATTGAGAATGACCCTATCAGCACCTTGAATCTAATATACCCTTTTAGGGATAGATTTAAAGTAGGCCCGATACAGCAGAAACCACTAATTTAGAGAATTGCTAAATTGGGAATTGTATTTCAACCCAGAACAAAAACTGTGCTTTGACAGACACTAAATAACTTGACCAGCTACAGCAATAACCACAGATTTAGCTGACTATAAATTTGAGGCCTATTATTTAGGCGCTGGGTGACAGGTATACGTTTACGGACAGAATTAGACTGGGATGTGCACAGTAGCGTGTGTGTGAAGTTATTGAGAATGACCCTATCAGCACCTTGAATCTAATATACCCTTTTAGGGATAGATTTAAAGTAGGCCTGATACAGCAGAAACCACTAATTTAGAGAATTTCTAAATTGGGAATTGTATTTCAACCCAGAACAAAAACTGTGCTTTGACGGACACTAAATAACTTGACCAGCTACAGCAATAACCACAGATTTAGCTGACTATAAATTTGAGGCCTATTATTTAGGCGCTGGGTGACAGGTATACGTTTACGGACAGAATTAGACTGGGATATGCACAGTAGCGTGTGTGTGAAGTTATTGAGAATGACCCTATCAGCACCTTGAATCTAATATACCCTTTTAGGGATAGATTTAAAGTAGGCCTGATACAGCAGAAACCACTAATTTAGAGAATTGCTAAATTAGGAATTGTATTTCAACCCAGAACAAAAACTGTGCTTTGACGGACACTAAATAACTTGCCCAGCCACAGCAATAACCACAGATTTAGCTGACTATAAATTTGAGGCCTATTATTTAGGCGCTGGGTGACAGGTATACGTTTACAGACAGAATTAGACTGGGATATGGCCAAAAAATAACCACACTATTGATGGTTAAATGCACTTGGTGTGACAGCTTGACCCTGATGTAGGATATAGCCAAAAAACAACCACACTATTGAGGGTTAAATGCACTTGGTGACAGGCTCAGCTTGCCCCTGATGTAGTATATGGCCAAAAAATAACCACACTATTGATGGTTAAATGCACTTGGTGTGACAGCTTGTCCCTGATGTAGGATATAGCCAAAAAACAACCACACTATTGAGGCTTAAATGCACTTGGTGACAGGCTCAGCTTGCCCCTGATGTAGTATATGGCCAAAAAATAACCACACTATTGATGGTTAAATCCACTTGGTGTGACAGCTTGACCGATGTAGGATATAGCCAAAAAACAACCACACTATTAAGGGTTAAATGCACTTGGTGACAGCTTGCCCCTGATGTAGTATATGGCCAAAAAATAACCACACTATTGATGGTTAAATGCACTTGGTGTGACAGCTTGACCCTGGTGTAGGATATAGCCAAAAAATAACCACACTATTGAGGGTTAAATGTACTTGGTGGCAGCTTGTGCTGGCGCACCACAAGACACAAAATGGCCGCCGATCACCCCAGAAAAAAGTGAATGAAAAACGCTCTGGGCAGACTAAAAACAGTGAGCAATTGAATAGCAGCAGTTCAATGATCCACAGCTGCAGATCGAATACTGAATGAAGTCTTTTGGAGGAGTTAATCACTGCCTAATCTCGCCCTAACGTCGCAGCTGCAACCTCTCCCTACACTGATCAGAGCAGAGTGATGTGCAGAGTGATTCCAGCTTAAATAGAGGCTGGGTCACATGGTGCACTGGCCAATCACAGCCATGCCAATAGTAGGCATGGCTGTGACGGCCTCTTGGGGCAAGTAGTATGACGCTTGTTGATTGGCTGCTTTGCAGCCTTTCAAAAAGCGCCAAGAAACCGACGAACACCAAACCCGAACCCGGACTTTTACGAAAATTCGGGTCCGTGTCATGGACACCCCAAAATATACAGTTCGGGTTCACTCATCCCTAGATACAACATGTCCTATTATTGCCCGCAAATCACGTTCCGTGGCTCCATTCAAGTCAATGGGTCAGCAAAAAAAAGAAACACATACACATACAAAAATGCATCCGTATGTCTTCCGTATCCGTTCCGTTTTTGCGGAACCATCTATTGAAAATGTTATGCCCAGCCCAATTTTTTCTATGCAATTACTGTATATGCCATACGGAAAAACGGAACGGAAATGGAAACACAACGGAAACAAAAAAACAGAATAACAGATCAGTGAAAAACGGACTGCAAAACACTGAAAATGCCATACGGTCATGTGAAAGAGGCCTTAATTGTTGACTTGTTTGTTGCTATGTTATTCATGACCCTTTTTGTACATGAATCCCCTGATTGTAAAGCGCTTCAGAATATTTTTAAGCTAGATAAAGATTATTATTATTGAATGGGACTGAGCTGCAAAAAGGCCATGTGACAAGTAGACATAATGTCACAGGCTGCAAACGTTTGCCCGAGCGTCACAGCTGATTGGCGGGGGTACCAGTCAGACTCCCACGGATCGTACATTGGTGACTTATCATAAGGATAGTGAATCAATATTTAAGGTCTGGCCAACCCCTTTAAGGTGACACCAGAAAATGGTGACCATTATAGGTTCATTTAGAGGGTGTTATCTCCTGAATGAATAATCACCCAAAAATACAGTGATACTTTCATGACAGCAAAGTATTAATGCAGCATCAAGTAGATTTATCCTTCCAGAACTATGTAAGAGGGAGGTGATCACCTCCATACGTTTTGTAATGTCTGTCACTGAATTGGAAGTCCAGGAGAGAAGAATCAATTATAAATGGGACATTATCATTGTGATCCATCCGAAAATCCTGGACAGTAAACTAAACCGGATCTGTTATCTCTCCTGTTACATCAGTATTCCTCATAATGTGACAATTCTGGAGCAATTTCTCCTTCAACTCTTTGTGACAGATACATTTTATCTCAGACTGTATATTTCTGGATATATAATGCCCACTATATCTAATGGCCCCTCAGCCCTGAATGAGATCGGCTCTCGTCTTTACACAGGCGCTTTTTCATCCCCAATCATCGGCCTGTGTAAAAGGCCCTTAGACAGATGACATTATTGCACGAGGACGTTTCGTTGATACAGCATTCTTTCATTGATGAAGTCATTTTGTCAGAGATATCTTCGGGGAATACTCATTGTGCAGTCATCTGAAATGCTGAAATATTTAGTATTTTTATTTATAGGATTGATTTGGAAGGCTAGGGTTATCAGGGGCACTCTATGTAGGACACAATGGCACTTTGCTGTTCAGGTTTTGATTTTATTATGTTTCTTTGCCCCTGGCTACAGTGAATGGCTTGCAGAGGGATACATTCTGTAAAGTCACAATGTTATTTTTTCAAACACATGAGCAATGTAAAAAAGAATTGGAAACAGTAGTAAATGATCAGTCAAAACCGTGTACAGAGATTTTTTAGAGTCTTAACTGTAATACCAACAACTTAGTCATTTTTATGTTTCATGTTTGTGTGGTTCCAAAACTGTTTTTCTGATTGTATAAAGCTCGGTTTACATAGTTAAATATATTCTGCGGCTGCACAGCGGTTCCTCAGTATAACAGCAATCCTCGAACATTCACCATCATTCTCCACCCTTAAAGGGATTGTTCACCTTTATAATGTTTTTTATAGACCCCACAGTGTGGCTGGACCAGCGATGGTGATTATACTTACCTGATCCCTGCTGATGGGTGCCGGTTCCATCGCTGCCCTGCAGGCTCTGCAGGTCCCAGGTCTTCCCGCCTCAACATCTGGTTTGACGTGGGGCACGTGACCTATGTGGCATGTGACCCAGTGATGCGCTGCATGGGTGACACCTGACCACTGTGGACAGTCGTTGGCTGCAGCCGTCACGTGCCCCGCATCAACATCCGGAGACCTGGGACCTGCAAAACTGGCGGAGCAGAGATGGAGTTGGAACCCAGTGGCGGGGATCAGGTAATTATGATCAAATCCGTGGGTCTGGCCATGATGTGGGGTCTATAAAAAACATCATAAAGGTGAACAACCCCTTTGATAAAAGTGTACAGTCAGGGTAATGGTAGGGTGGCGTAGCAGACACAGAAGCCCCAGATTAGAATACATGGCAGAACTTCATGGAGTTAGTGCTTCATAAATATGGAGTGTGGATTGGCTACATATTTTTCTATTTTTTGTCCGCCTGTCTTCATGGCACACAATAAAATTGTATTAGCTTTTAGCCAATACTGGGGGGGAAATAGTGCATATGGATGTATACAGCTAATACAGAACTCTTCGGGACCTATAGAAATCTCTACTGTGTGAACTTACCTTTGTGGTAGCAGCAAGAAAAACCACGGTTGGGAATCAGGAGAGACAGTTCTGTGCCAGGTACCCTCTCACCATGGGCTTATATCAGTTGTGTTTTCTTCTTCTATGGTAAGTACACTAGGCTATAGGGTGGCATACTAGGGGATTGTAGTCATGTGCTGCTGAATGATGCCTGTCCACAACACCATACTTTGTAGATATTCTCTGTGATAAGATGGAATATGACACAATGTGACTTTTGAATCCCACACCCAAAAAAAAAAATCATTGCATTGCATGCTTCTGTATGGAGGTACAGTATGCCCCTATAGAGTGTTGCATTGGTCGGGCAGTTACCATGGAGAAAGATCATTATGGGGCCCATTGTGAGGAAGGGGGTCCCAGTGCTGAACTCTTTGTTCAGTCTCCTGACATAAAACCACAGCAATTACCTGAAGATGCCATTAAGGGCAGCTCAGTGCAAAGAGATTTTGCAGCTTCCATTGAGTTCAACGGAAGCTGCATATATGCCTATGCACCGAACTCCCCCTAGTGGAGGCTGCCGGTAGGATATTTTATATTGTTTGAAAGGAAGAAGATTTACACTATATAGCAGAGATTTAGCTATGTATTCATGCCATCTGTCTGAGATAAGTACATTAAGAAATATGGCGGTCAGAATGAGCAGCATATTTTTAAACCACCTGTTTCCCTTTTTCCAGCACAGAAGTTGATTTATTAAAAGATTCTTCCATGAATAAAAGAAATATAGTTTATCAATAATATCACTGAGTGATGTCTGTGCCCCTGCTGTGCATGACTCTGAGCTTGTCCCGCACTGTGGCATGGCCATGTGTATGAATCCTTAGGAAATATGAATGTACCTTGCATCCGTTTGGTTGCTGGTTCTAGCAAAGACGAGATCTGCATAACACTATGGCCGATTATACAGAAACATGAAAGAGAAAAGAAACAGAAAATGATCCTTTTTTTTTTTTTTTTTTTACCTTTGTCAGTCTCTTAAAATGTAATTCTGCAGGAGGCTTTGAAATGTCACAGTTTATTTTATATAATGCCCATAAGATTGCGGTGTAAATGCTCAGTCATCTTTTGTAGCTTAATGCTTTGCTTTGGGATGGCGATCATTCTTCTCTGCTTCTCAGACATATCTTATCTGGGCTTCTGCAGGTAACGGTGGAGAAGCTGCCTGATGAGGCTCGGATGAACACATTGCTGAACAAATACTCCACAGACCCTCAGTATCAGCAACTCTTCATCAATCTGGTAAGGACAGAGCCAAATACAAAAACAAACATTTCCTCTGTGAACAATGTGTTTGTTACATTGAAATCATTTGTTTATGATGGCTGTGTCAGCCGCACTGATTTACATAAACAGCGCCGATCCCCAGACTTTACATTTTCAACAAAAGTAGCCGAGTACAAACAGCATTCCTGGGGCTTAATTCACATTGTATAAACATAACAGATGTTGATAAAATGAGCCAGCGAGAAAATACAACAAAGAAGGTTAGGAGAGTTCCCTGTCTATTAAATGCATTCCAGATTGACACGGTGATACTGCGTTTGTACATCATATATACTTGACGTGTCATTTCTGGCTGTTTTGGTAAAGCTCAGGATATACGTAAAGTGTGACTCTTTGTTTTTGTTTTTTTTTCCCTAAGCAAATTAGTAATTTAAAGGGCATCTGTCAGCAGATTTGTTCCTATGACACCGGCTGACCTGTTACACGTGCACTTGGCAGCTGAAGGCTTCTGTGTTGGTCCCATGTTCATATGTGTCCACATTGCTGAGAAAAATTATGTTTTAATATATGCAAACAAACTGCAACAGGGGCGATGCCCTTATACCTAGAGGCTGGGTTCTCCCTACAACTGCTGCGCCCTCTGCACTTTGAGAGGGACAGTTGAAAACATCATCGCGCCTGGCCCTGACTTCTCCTAAAGTGGAAATCTTCTGAACAATGCCATTTTCTTGCATCCTATAGAATGAAAGGGCTTTTCTGGGAATAACAAATTTTTTGTGATGCCCGCAGCTTGCCTCTGCTTTTAAATTCATTCTGTACTTTCCTGCTCTCCACTGCTCTGCTCCTGCGCTCTGGCTCCCAAATGTCCTTCTTCCGATCCCCGGCTTGTTTACATCTGGCTGTGTATGGACATGGTCACCTGCTCCACTGCAGCCAACCAGTGGCTTCAGTGGTGAAATGTTGCTTGTGGACACAGCGCTGCTGATGCCCATATGCCCAGTTGTGGAGGAAGGCTGCGGGCATCTCTTAACATGTAGTTATTCCTGGAAAACACCTTAAAAATGTAGACTTCATTTTGCTTAACATTGCAACAAACCTAAGCAAAGGCTAGGGTGACTTTTTGTAATTGAGTTTAACTATTAAATGGCAGCTGCATTCAACAAGATTACATATAACTTAAAGGCTATGTACACCTTTTTTTTATTATTGCATTGCTCATTTTGAACTAAAAATCATTTTTTCAATTGGTTTTTATCACAGATATGGAGCCCTTTTTTCTGTACAGGGCTGAAATGCTCTAATAGAGGGATCTGAATTTTCTTTCTTTTCCGTCAGCCAGCTAATCTGACGGACTCCTTATCTCTGCTCTCTGACCTCATAAACACTCATTATAGCTCAGCTGTTACTGATAAGAATGTGGCTTAAATAAGTGTTTATGACGTCTTAGTAAATTAGAGATAAGGAATATTAGATGACCGGCACAAAGTGAAAGTAAAAAGTATGTGTCACGGAAGGTGTACAGGAAACTAGAAGACACAAAATGAAGATCCGACTGACTGGATCCAAAACTAAGGAACCAAAGGGAAAGCCCTGCAACAGACCTGGCTCTCTCCCTAACTGCTCAGCCTATGCAAAAATCTCAATGGTAGATGATCGCATATCCTCGTTCCTCGACTGTATAACACCTGAACACCCTATAATAGTGAAGGGACACGACGACCGTCTCCCTACACTTGATACGGAGGGAGTCAGGGTCACCTGGGATCCAGCAAACAGGAAAACACAAATGAATGAACAAAACTTATCTGTAGAAGACTCAGTAGTAGCATCCAGCATGCACACACTCCAGGAAGTTGTATAAACCGCAAAGTGATGCAGTATGGGAAGGGATTTAAAGGGATGCAATCAGTGCAACTACATGACAGCTGAGAGAGGCTAACGAGATGAGAAAACGAAAGCAAAACAAAAGGAACCTCAAGCAGGAGTTCTGAAGAACGTCTGACAGAGCTTCTCAGATGTCTGGTGGTAACAGTACCCCTCCTTCTACGAGTGGACTCCGGACACTCAGAGCCCACCTTCTCAGGATGGGACCTATGGAAAGCCCTGATGAGACGAGTGGCCTTAATGTCCGTCACTGGGTCCCACATCCTCTCCTCAGGACCATAACCCTCCCAATAAACGAGGTACTGGAGAGAACCGCGGACACCACGAGAATCCACAATCCTAGAGACCTGAAATTCAAGATTACCATCAACCACAATCGGAGGAGGAGGCAAAGACGAGGGTACAATGGGTTGGACATAAGGTTTTAATAAGGACTTATGAAAAACATTATGGATCTTCCAAGTCTGAGGAAGATCAAGACGGTAGGCAACAGGATTGATGACGGACAAGATTTTGTAAGGCCCAATAAACTTAGGACCCAACTTCCAGGAGGGAACCTTCAATTTGATATTCTTAGTAGAACCACACCAGATCACCAACATTCAGGTCCGGACCAGGCACACGTCTCTTATCTGCCACACGCTTATATCTCTCACTCATGCTCTTTAGATTATCCTGAATCTTTTGCCAAATAAATGACAAAGACGAGGAGAATCTGTCCTCATCAGGTAAACCAGAAGACCCCTCTCCAGAGAATGTCCCAAACTGCGGATGAAACCCATATGCACCAAAAAATGGTGACTTATCAGAGGACTCCTTATTTAAAGCAAACTCAGCAAGGGACAAAAAAGAACACCAATCCTCCTGATTCTCTGCCACAAAACAGCACAGATATGTCTCCAGATTCTGATTGACGCGCTCTGTCTGGCCATTCGACTGCGGGTGGAAAGCAGAAGAGAATGACAACCGAACCCCCAAGCGAGAACAGAAAGCCTTCCAGAATCTGGAAACAAACTGCGTGCCCCTATCAGAGACTATGTCTGAAGGAATACCATGCAATTTGACAATGTGATCAATAAATGCCTGCGCCAGGGTCTTAGCATTGGGCAAGCCAGGAAAAGGAATGAAATGCACCATTTTGCTAAAACTGTCCACCACCACCAGAATCACAGTCTTCCCCGAGGAACGAGGCAGGTCCGTAATGAAGTCCATGGACAGATGTGTCCAAGGATGGGAAGGAATGGGTAACGGAAGGAGAGGACCTGATGGCCGTGAATGAGGGACCTTGGCACGAGCACAGGTCTCGCAGGCTGCCACAAAACCCTCAACTGACTTACGAAGCGTCGTCCACCAGAATCTCCGAGCGATGAGATCCACTGTGGCTCTTGCCCCCGGGTGCCCAGCAAGGACAGTATCGTGGTGCTCCTTAAAAATCTTGTGTCTTAAAGCGAGAGGCACAAACAACCTCCCAGGAGGACAAAGATCAGGAGCCTCTGACTGGGCTACCTGAACCTCTGCCTCCAATTCAGGATAAAGAGCAGAGACCACCACCCCTTCAGCCAAAATGGGACCCGGGTCTTCAAAATTCCCCCCTCCCGGAAAACAATGTGACAGGGCATCTGCCTTCACATTCACATTCCAGGGCGGAACGTAACAACAAAATTAAACCTTGAAAAGAACAAAGACCATCTAGCCTGTCTCGGGTTCAGACGCTTGGCTGACTCCAAGTAGGCCAGATTCTTATGGTCAGTAAACACGGTAATAGGGTGTCTGGCTCCCTCTAGCCAATGGCGCCATTCCTCAAAAGCTAACTTGATGGCCAACAACTCCCTATCTCCCACATCGTAATTTCTCTCTGCGGAGGAGAGTTTCTTTGAGAAAAAGGCACACGGTCGCCATTTGGCAGGAGAGGGACCCTGAGACAAGACCGCACCCACACCCACCTGAGAAGCGTCCACCTCAACTATGAAGGACAGAGAAATATCAGGTTGTACCAAGATGGGAGCGGAAGCAAAACTCTCCTTGATACTAGAAAAGGCCTTACGCGCCTCTACCGACCAGGAGGAAAAATCTACCTCCTTTCTAGTCATATCAGTGAGTGGTTTAACAACAGAGGAATAATTCAAAATAAACTTCCTGTAATAATTGGCAAAACCCAAAAAACGCATCAGCGCCTTCTGATTCTCAGGAAGCTCCTACTCAAGCACAGCGCAGACCTTCTCGGGGTCCATGCGAAAACCAGAAGCGGAGAGAAGAAACCCCAGAAATTGAATTTCTGGAACCGCAAACACACATTTTTCCAGTTTAGCGTACAATTTATTCTCCCGCAGGATTAGCAAGACCTGACGTAGGTGGTCCTTATGAGTTTTGAAATCAGGAGAAAAAAATCTAAATGTCATCTAGATACAC